>NW_013532866.1:77651-183397 GCF_000836235.2 Papilio xuthus | reverse complement strand
CACGCACCCCCTGCACCCCTCGACGCAGCGACCCCCCTTCAAGGAGCAACACCCTCTGCATTCGGCACACGAGCACCGGCTGCGGCGCTCCTCGCACTCGCTGGACGGCGAGCTGGATGGCCCTCAGCCCAACTCCATCGCGCTGCAGATGAGCTACCCCCTCGTCAACGTGCCCCCGCCCCCGCTGCAGGTAAGCTCTCACCTCTCACTCGCTCCTCTCGTCTGTCTCTCTCCCGCCAGAACACACTAATACATACATAGATAGTTAAATAGACCTTCCTGTAACATTTGTTAACCTAGAGTTAGAATAGAATTTGTTCATTTACATTAAATTGACTATTAGAAGCACTTGTGCAATGTATGAACTCTTAATTGATATCACAAGGTGAAGTGAATACGGACTATTCAAATATTTCTTATCGATTTTTTTCTTTCTTAGATGGTGTTCAATCTTGTTTACATTTTACGCTAAATGTTTCGCCAAAAAGCTTCTTACAATTTAATTTCGCAATTACAGCTTTAAATGTGCAAAACAACAACAAAATTGTTTATATCTATTATTTTAAATAAGGTTTTATTTATTATTTTACAATACGTACTTTATGTAATTTTTTCAAGAAAATAGGACTAAAAAATTCAAGTAATAATAATTTACAGGGATGCATGTGGTTCCATGATAACATTCTAAAACAATAGATTCTCTATACATTTTGTCCTTTGTCTCGCCTATAAATATGTTTGTGAGTGTCCTATAAATGCAACTAACAATAAGTTATAATGAAATTAAATCATATATGAATAGTTTAAGCTATGTTATGTCAGCTATGACATGTCACATGTGACACACGAGTGCTGTTGCAGACGGACAGTCGCGGCGCGCCAGTGTTGCACGCACGCAGCCAGTCCTCGCCGGAACAGCTGGAGCATGATCTGTCCAGGAGTGAGTGTCAAAGACTCATTTGTTTTTTTCACTTATGATGATCATTGCTGACAAGTGGTTATGTTTCCAGCGAGCACGGAGGGCGGGGCGTGTCCGGAGCGCGCGTGGGAGCCGCCCGGCACGCCGCCCCCGCCCTACGCACACAATACCCAGGTAAATAATCATCAATAAATTAGTTATCTCTCTCACACGTATAGTGTTAGAGTAGGACAGTAGGTGATGCGAACAATTCATCAATAATTGTTTATTACAGCCGTGTGTGGACCCACAAAGAGCTATCATATCGATGGAAGAAGATGACCCGCCGACATCAGTAAGTAATACAAATATCAAATTGATTCATTTAATGCACAAAAAGTTTTTCTTGCTTGTGAAAGAAAGGCGAACAAAGTCTTGACGTTACTTTAAAATATATATTTTTTATTTATGATACTATGGTATTAATGACAGTTACGATAATAAAATATATTTTTATATGTGTCATGATGTATATTGCAGGTGAATTCAAGTAGTTCTGGCCTGTTCTCCAATCTCCGTTCAGTCAGAGATTCAAGAGCTAGGATGGCCGTCTTGCTCAACTGGCTCATCGGCGAGAGAAGGTCAGTTTGTAGAAGTAAACCATTAGAGTAATATCGCACAGAAATAAAGTATGTCACCGCCTGTAGCAGTTTTTACGGTTTTTACCCGAAATGTCATAGAGAAAAATTAGTCGGATTTTTAATCGTTCGTGATATGCTATGTGCAGATGTCCGTACGCGTGGCTGGTGCTGGTGCTGACGGAGCAGTTCCGCACCGCCGCCGTGCCCGCCGCCACGCTGCGCCGCTGGGCATACGAGATACAGTCCTCCTTCCTCATGCCGCACGCGGTAACCACGCCCCCCTCGCCCCGCCCCTCGCTCACACGCTCCGCCCACACACACACACACACACAGCTGTACGATACGTGTGCATGTTGCAGGTGTTGCAGCTGAATGGTGTGGACGAGCACATGGCCAATGAGATAGATCACGTCTTGTTATACGGTAAGTGCCGATATCACATGTACTTTAACTGCATTAGTTAACCTTTCATTCATTTTAGTCTCCTTTACTTCCGTAAAGGATGGGATTTGACGTAGGAGGATATGCATAGGAAGGGTTAATATACTCTCTGTGAATCTTCTCCCTCGTCGATTAAAGGTTCGCATACACATCTGCAATTACGGAGGTCTATGGGCGGCAGTCGCTTTGCAGTTCCGGCAAATCCAAATGGCCGGCATCATTAACAAAAACTTAAAACCGAGTATTCTATTTCTTTAGCAGTCATTATTGTGATTTTGAACAATTAAAATAATAATGTATTTGATATTATCAGAGCATCACAAGGAGGAGGTGCTGCGCAATGTGTTCCGCAAGGCGCGCGCCAAGGCCAAGGAGGAGCTGGCGGCGCAGCTGCGCGACTTCCAGCTCAAGCGGCAGGTCGGGCTCGGCGCACTCTACGGCCCTGACGATGCCGTGCTCGACAAGTGCACCGTGGACAAGGCGCAGGTACCTTCACCTGAATACACCGCTCACAAATATATCATATGTCAAAAAAACATGTATCAGAAAAGAAGCACAAAATTCGTTCTTTAACTAAAACGAACACGCATATAGCAAACTCTAATCAGGTAAACACTTTGATAACTGTCGACTCACTTAAAAAGTTGACTTTTATAAAAAATATCTGTAGGAAAACGATTGCATATTGTTTATTTTATATAAACCAGATTGAAGAGAAGTAAACTGGTTTACGCTAGACATGAACCGGTTAGATTGTTGTATGTGGTGCGCAGGAGCAGGTGGTGGTGGAGCGGCTGCTGTACGAGGTGATCCGCGCGGTGTGCAGCGAGGGCGCGGTGGGGGGTGCGGGTGGTGGTGGTGGTGGGTGCGCGCCCCCCTTGCCGGGCGGGTCGTCCCCCCCCGCGCAGCGCGCCCTGCTGGCCGCGCTCGCAGCTGCAGCCTGCAGCATGGACTGCAGGTCTCACTGCACTATATACACATCCACACATCTATACATACGCATTCTAATATAATTCGACAATATTTTAATTTTTTGGCTTTGTCCTTATTTTCTGTCTGGCAGAGTGATGTTTTATTGTAACGTAATCTCTATATATACAACCAGTTAACATTTAGTGAGACATTTACCTGTTTGTATCAGTCAGTGTCGCGTCCTCGACGTTTAATGTCCTTATTATGTGTATTGTAAACTTGTGTAGTTAGATATTGTAATCTTACAGTTTCCATTCCATTTGAAACATGCAAAAATACTTTCCCAATAATGACAAATGCACGGGCTAACTAAACTTTCGCATCTATAAAATTAGTAAGATATTTTAATAAGATTTAATCTTATCAAATCATTTCTAATAGTTTGTTTTAATATGAAAATGCAGACATGTTTGGTAGACGGTACTATGTCTAGAAGTAAAGTGTGTAAATGTGAATGAATCAGTTTAGTGCAGTAAGGGAGTGCCGGATATCTATATGTCTGATATGTTATCACGCTAACTCACACAATATTGTACATTCATATGTCGCGAATACTATGACTTGCTTTGCAACGTTGAATAGACTCGCGACTAGTGTAGTTGTTTTTTTTTTTTTATTTAAATATATTGGTCTGTACAGTCTAAGATATTCTAGAATTAATTAAAAATAAATTCATAAAATGCTTTATAATATACATAGATGTATTTGTTAGTTGTGAAGATGTATAACACAAGTGATGAACAAAAGTTTGTGATGATGATGAATATGAAAGAGATAAGTGAAGAAGAGGCGAGAGAAGTGAGAAAGAGATGGTGGCACTCACCTAAGACAAGGAAGGGGAAGCTTACGAAGATGTTTGTATATATAAGTGTAGTGATGTGTGCACGTGTGTAATGTGTGCACGTGTGTAACGTGTGTGCACGTGTGTAATGTGTGCACGTGTGTAATGTGTGCACGTGTGTAACGTGTGTGCACGTGTGTAATGTGTGCACGTGTGTAATGTGTGCACGTGTGTAACGTGTGCAGGCCGGCGGCGGTGGCGGCGGCGGGGCAGGCCGCGGGCGCGCGCGAGTCCTTCCTGCTGCGGGACAAGCTGTACAAGCAGCGCCTCAAGCACATCGCCAAGCAACGCCCGCAGCCGGTATCTACTCACTCGCATACTTAATATCCAACACTTTTTACACTCTCCATGCAGGGGGATGAAGGAAAGGGAATATTGATCCTTAATTGTTACGTTGTGTATATTTCCCCGAACAAATTAGTAAACCCTTAACAATATTACACAACATGGTTATGGCAGGTGGCAAACAAACAAGAGGCCACCTGAATTCGCCGAAATAGCGAAGTGACCGCTGCCCATAGATATCCACAATTGCAGATTTGTAGTGTAGATTCCTTATAAAAAAAAAATGAAGACTAGAGTGAGCTTACATGTGACTATATCTATATGTGTGTGTATGTGTGTGCAGTACGTGGTGCGCGGACACCAGCTGCAGCTGCAGGCGCTGACGTCGGTGGCGCACTGCCACCACTGCGACCTCGTCATCTGGGGCCTCGCGCCGCAAGCCTACGTCTGCGCCAGTCTGTATCTGTGTGCTGTGTGTTGTGTGCTGTGTGTGCACGTGCTGTGTGTGCACGTGTACATGTGTGTACATGTGTGTACGTGTGTGCAGACTGCAAGCTGCGCGTGCACCGCGAGTGCGGCAAGGCGGTGGAGGAGGGCTGCGTGCTGGACGGCGAGGCGCACAACAACAGGATCTCGCGCTTCATGGAGCGCATACATCCCAACAACATGCCCGGTCAGCAACATACACACTCTATATTGTAAAAATCAAACATGCAGTTAACTTTATAGTCTTTCACCCATTATATTTTATATGTTACCTTTAAAATTGTGCATCTTAACTTATTTGTTAAAGTTTACTTTAAAAACTTCATTAAATTTAATTTCGATTTAAAAATAGTATATTGGTCGTATTTTTCGTATCAACGCCATCTATTGAGAAAAAATACAACTTACTTAAATTTTCTACATCTCTCGATTTACACAATTTAATATTTTTAGTAATACTCAAAGTTATAATAACAAAACAATGACGTGCTGCAGGTCAGGACACAGCAGATAAGAAGTCTCGCAAGGCATCCGCAAACTCACACTTTCTCAACGGTAAGTTCAACTGATATATGTCCATTTTGAACTGCAACTGTGCTCCCTGTATGTGGATTGTTATATAAAATATTGTTGTTTGTTGCAGTGGAGCGGAGCTTCAGGAAAATGGAGGACGAGACCACCTGGGAGCAGACTCTCACGCCCGCGCCCCTCATAGGTCAGTGCTTTTGAACTCGTATGTCGTTTTGTATGTTCCTTTGCAGGTATTTCATATGAGAAACAAAGCTATTTTCAAATATATAGATCGCTAAAATAAGTTTATCTATACATTTTATTTGTTCTTTTATGTATGGGTTCAGTAATATTTGACATCGCAACAATATTACTATGTTGGAAAATATCCCAAGTTAGCGATCCGGTGTCTCTCACCATGTTATGGAGAGACAGAGATGTAACATCTTGTAGGATTTACTAGATGTGTCTAGAACGTAGTTGTTCAACTCAATCAGGATTGTGGAATAAAATATACAATGAGGTAAATTACATTCTGAAAATGTTTCCAGGGATACAAAACAATTGCGCTTAATTAAAAGTTATCGTACAAAAATATCATCATCAACGGCATTCTGTTTTAAATCTTGAGAATTTAATTGTTTATTAAAAATTTCTGTTTTAGTTTAGTTTATTTTTTTAAACTTTATATACATAAATCTTAAGAAAAAGATATGTAGAGTGTTACAAATATAAACCTATATTTTCTTATTACTTTATCAAAGATCTTTTTCTGTATTTTTATATCTCTTCCAGTCATCGTACATCTTGTAACAAACGACCAATTTCCATTGACCCCTGTGTCACGGAACGATTGATTTACTTCTATAGAATATTCTATGTTCATAGTAAAATGTAGGGGTCATGGTGTACCGGCCAGTCGACTAAACACCGTCCTATTAATAGTAGGCAGTTAATTGTTTAGGAGCGCGCGGCGCGGACGGTGGCAACTCTGGTATGTCTCATACCGGAAATGTTTCGAGATCATTATGTTATGAAATGGAAAACGATTTTTAACCAAAAGTTTAACAGTTAAAATATGTACGAAAACATATTGTCTTCTCACTCTGTCAATAATATAAGAGGAGGAAAGAGTCGAACGTAACTTCGATACTTTAAAGAGACAAAATACTACGTTTAAGATTTCTATGGAAAATAACTATTGCAGTTTTTTCTGTGACTCACTTTAAAGCTCTATTTCAACTTGTAGTATATTTATTTTATAGGAGAATATCAATGAATGTTTCATTTGTGAATGTTTTCGTTGAGTTCTCACATCCAGAATCAGTAGTGGGTAAACATTGCAAGAGTTACGTGCACTGCATTCCTGCCGACTGCCGACTGCCGACTGCAGATGTGTGGGCGAATGTCTTCATAATATTTACTCACAGCTTTCTAATACATTTACATTAGTTTTCCGTTACATTTGTTTATTGTCGGTTGCCTTCATTCTATTGCGGATATTGAATTTAACATCTGGATAGCTTACATACTAACCTTGTCATCGCTTTTCTTTGCATCTCCATTCCAGAATACTAATATACCAAGATATGTTCTCTCTTGTTATTCATTCATTCCATATTTAATTACTAGCTGTCGGCCGCGACTCTGTCCGCGCGGAATTTATTACCTAATTAGTAGATGAAGTGTTCTTCCAGTCTATGTTCTAAATCCATGTCCAATTTCAGCCGAGTTACCTTCTAACAAACATCCATCCATCAAAACATTCGCATTCATAATATTAGTAAGAAGTAAGACTGTTACGTACTCAAACAGAAAGTAATAATGTAATGCAACTCTATGATTATATTATAAGTAGATAGAAATTACAATATTTGTATCAATTTACGTTTTATAAAGCTCTGTTAATATTTAGTAATAATAACAATAATAACAGTGTAATAAATAATATAAACAAAGCTAGGATATGCACGTGTCAGGTTTGTATGTACAAGTGCCGGGCGGGCGGGCGGCGCGGACGGTCGTGTCCGCTGAAACACGACGCGCGTTACAGTACTACTTAAATCGTGTGTGTTTTGCTCAAAGTTTTTGTATTATTGTCACTTATGTTTTTATTGGAATGTGTGTTGTTTTAGCAATACTAAACGTGTGATTATGTGAATCTGAAAATTTTCAATTTGATTTTTTTTTCTCTCTTATAAACAATAATTATGTTTATGTGTTATTCTGTTTATATAATTATATTATTTTAGCTCCATATGCGTATTTAAATAAGAGTAGGTAATGAAAACTGTCGTTTGTATTTTCTTTGATTGAATTATCGTATATAATGACTAAACAGATTGAAATTTTGTTGATATGTTCAAAGTAAAGTCAGAATTAATGATAAAATCATTCGCTTTTTGATCGCGTTCAAATGTAAATATGCGGTAGATTAAATTTTTTTTTCAGACAAATCTTCCGCATTTTCCAATAAATATCTGAATATTTTTTATGATAGTTCAGTGGCTGAGAATCTGCTTATAATTTCAAGGTCAAGGTTTAATTCAGAAAATACTCCGAATTTCCGAATCTATATCTCAGATTTTTTTTTACTTTTTCCATTACTGTGAGAAACGCGATGAAGTGGTTTCTTTAACAGCTTAGAATATTTAACTAAACAATTATTAATAGTAATATGACACATAGTTATTGTGTAGACGACAGGATATATGATGCGGTGGTGACAGGTTCAGAACACATCGCCCACGCGCCCTGACTCAATGTCAGCAACATATATACATAGTATTTGTTATATTTTGAAATAATTACCTCATGTAGTTTAAACTTTTAGTTTAAATATCACAATTTAAACAATAATAAGTTAGCAGAACTTTTTACGCTATGAAAATCGACGATTCCCACTGATACAACAGTCGGCATCCCTCTCGATCTATTAGAAAAAAAACAGAGACAGCTATATGTTTCAAATGCCATGCTTTCGGCACTGAAATTTCCCCGTACATATAAAATTCGATGTTCTATTTGTCTTATAGTTATTTCCTTGACATTTGCAGTTTTATTAATTTGACATTTAATTAGAAATGTCCCCGACAATAATGTTGTGAGCTGACATTTCATGCACTTTCTTTGTACAGATGGACAACACAGGAAATATATTGACATAACATTTGACATTTTCACTCTGTAAAGGTCTCGCGTGAATTTTATAAAACTCATAGTATTATATTTCTTATAGTATAAATGTTTGGAAGGTTTGTTAAAAGGTATCACGAGAACAGATAGATGTAGAACATAGTCAAGAAGAACACATAGGTTACTAAATAGTTTTTTAATAGCGCGCAGGCGGAATCGTGGGTGACAGCTAGTTAGAAATATAGAATAGCGTATTAATCAATTCATATTTCAAATCTCATCTATTTAAAGCACCATAATCCGTTTATTTAAAACGATTTGTTCGTTCTTCAGAAGTTAGAGTCCAAGTTAATGTGTAGAGTTACGATCAAGTGCTACGATTGTCCGTCGCTACGAAACACCTGAGCGTAGCACCTTACAAAGTTTTGATGTGAGCTTTAATAGACAGCTGCAAGAAATTATAAGCCTGTACTTTTGTTTTTGGTAATAACCTCATAAATGTACCTAGTTTAAAAAGCATCGCAAAAAACTATACGATCCTGCGCCTTTATAGTTAAGCGTTAAACCTCGCTAAAAATATTCAGTTTTATATAGATTAATCTGAAGATACATTTTTTACGATAGTAATGAAATAAAACGCGGTGACTGTCTACAAATACGACATTTTGTAGAGACAAATAAAAAAGCAAATAATTCCGTCTCGTAATAATCCATTAGCATACCGGAACGGGAGATTTATTGCAAGAACGGGACATGCGGAGGTCAAGGTTCGAGTCCGGAGGATAAACGTGTGACCCAATTGCTTCGATACCCCAACTTGTGCATAAATATGTCGTTTTCGGAATTGAAAGTGACATTTTTATTTACATAAGTGTTTGTGACTCATAATGCAATTAGTGATAATAAAAAAAAACACTTTGCCCCGTCTGATGCATGACAAAGCTAACTCACTCGTTGGTTTTAAATATATTGCTATCTCTGTATTTTCAAAGAGAATGACAGTGATGACAATATGTTTTCGTTTAAGTTTGTCATCAGTGGAAACTTTAATTCATAGTTGTAAATTTTTGTTACGTGAGGATTTTTTAGAGTTAATCTTAAAAGACCGATAACGCTCTTAAAAACTATGCCATTTTGGCAATTGTATGTTCTTGCGTGTTGTGACAGTTTTTCAACTGTTCCAAATTTAAATTTTCAAATAATTGAGCACATTCCATTAGCGTTAGTTTTGGCGCGAGAAAAGCTGACGAGATTATTTCAGTTTTTTAGTGTAAAAATATTTGACCGTTTTTATAAGATGACCTTCACATACTGTTGTTGTCTCATTTCTTTTAATTTTCTATCTCATAAACATTACCTTATATTCAAAACATATTTTTATTTCCTAAATATTTATGATATTTAAGTTATCCGGATGCTTCACAAGACTTGTTTTATGTTGGTATTTGTGATCGGTACATCAAAGGTTTTTTCTAACAAAAAATATTGTTGCGAAATTGTAATAGATTCTTGAATATTCTTTATCATTTAGATGTAAGATATAGTTACAGATACAATAATATCGCTTGTATGAAATTGTATTGACCCATTTATTTATATAAGAGAGTTGCCGACGATTGGGTGGTCCGAACGCATCGGGACAAGTTGTGGCAAATTTCCGAGAAGTGTTAACACTCGCTTGTATGATCAATGTCCTATATGATGTCATTTTACTTGCTCTATTCTATTTGATATACTCTATTATATATATTATACTTACGTATTTATTTTTAAAATACTATATTAAACACTTGCTTGGGTACTAATACTATTTTTTAATTTCCTTATGAAAAAATAAAAGTAGACGTAATATTCTGTGCAAGTAAAGAAGGTCAGAAATACAAAAACAAGTTATATTTCTATCAATATAATTACAAAATAAGAAAGCAGTAAAGTACATCACGTCGCCACCCACCGCAGGGGGTGGGTAGTGACAAATAGCTTTGTTACGCAGTTTGTGCACGCCCTTTCCCCTACCCCGAAGTTACAGCGCAAGATAAATGACATAGTGCTTAGAGTTTTAGAGTAAAGAAGAAACTGTATTACCAGGCTAAAAGTATACTACTATGCAAAGTTTATTGCACAGACAATTTTAAGTAGCGGTAATAAAGAGAGTCGGGCCAGTGACATATCTAAAGTGGGCTCATCTGTCACCGCATTGGCTAATCACGAGCCGCCATAAAGTTTGAATCTTTTAATACGCAATTGCTTTTTTTATTATCTTTAATTAATTCTAAAGTACGGTTTTCAAGTTAACGTAGTGTTTACAGTTTGTCAACATGCACGTTTGCATGAAGGTCAACAAAACAAACACTTATGTAACGTGGATGTCCTTGCCAAGGTCGCAGTGATAGCGTGACGATACAAACAGGGGCGCGCCCGATCGAAGACAAACTCGCTTCTTACATCGTACACATTATGAACAAGTTTCCTGGAACTAAATTTATTTATAGCTAAGAAACACTAATGCATAACAAGCTTTTCACCGCGACTTTGGTCGCGCGGAATTAAAAAAATCTAATTATAAATATAGACTATGTTTATATTATAAGGATAAAATACTAGTTATCTTCATACGCTTGTAAAGAACGCCATCTGGTGTCAAATTCTTGCTCTACAGTTTCACTCAGGAATAAACATTACGATATGTATTTACATTTGTAAAGCATGTCGTGTAATTAACTCACCGCCAAAACAAACATAACCTTGATTGTGCAACAGCCGTAGTGTCGCGCCAAACTAGCCGGACCATTGATTAGCTAACGTCTAGTTTCCGTAGCCACATTCCTTACAATCTTACCATAGTGAAACCCTCGACTTTGTCCGCGCGGTATTAAAAAAATATAGCCTATTACGCACGGGAATAATGGAGCTGTCTGAATTTTTTAAATCAGTTGAGTAGTTTACGAGCCTATTTAATTTAAACAAACAATCAAATCTTTCTTCTTTATAATATTAGTATAGATAAATAGGAGGTAAGAAGATTTTTAGTAGACAAACATACAAATGTTTTTAATTATATTAGTGCATGTAGTTTACTTTTACTTAAGGATATGTTGTAGAATAACGAGTAGCAAGTTGGAGAAATGTTTAGTGACTACTTGTCTGGCGAGTGCGGGGTATCGGCAGGATGCAACGCGATAGCTACATCCACACAGATAGCGGTTATAGATAGCGAGCTCTACCCTCGAACTTGCTATATAGATAGTCAAAAGAGCAATATATGCTGACGTTATGTAGACAAAAGGATAGGATTATGTAGTTTGTCCTTCAGTGTAATGAGATAATATTGATGTATTGATTAGTGTCGGGATAATATAATAATTTTGACAAATAGTATATTAGAATATAGAACGTAACGTCAAATGCAAATGCTTTGTTTTCGCATATCTATTTATTTGTAATTATTAAGTTAATAATATAAATATTTTACCAGTTTCCTCTCACGTTTGGTTGTCAATGTACCTATATGATTTTAGATATATATTTAACCACAATTAAAATTGTATACACAATATAAATATAGATATAGTCACGAAAATGTTTGAACCAGTTCAGTACATGGTGTCATGTCAGTGTGATAACATTGAAGGGTCAAGGACAACTCTAATTGTTGTTCCGGCACAAACCGTAATGTTTTCCATTACCACCCTTATGGCGTACACATTAAGGTTTATTGCGGCATTTGTATTACGCGTCAAATTGTCCTGTAGGGAAGTGTAGTTTTATCGTTTATTCGATGTTCATTTGTGTCAAATGTTCAGTGTTTATATGTGAATTTGTGTTCAATTAAGTTTGGATGAGTGTCGTGTACATTAAAGCAATGACATTGATACATGTTATTTTGTGAAATGTTATTGATTTTTAAATTATTAATAAGAGATTATTCTCAACGCAAATATTTTGTTAGCTTTGGAATTAAACTAAATGCTTTCGTTGAAATAGTCTTGTTGTCTTGACTTGTAGCTACACGTCATAATAACTTGTCCCATCTCCGCTGTAATGATGAGATTGATTGGGGCCGAGATTGCGCCGAAGTTTCTGCCTGAGGGTGGTATATGTGGAGCAAATGATATGAGATTGTTCCGAACAGATAATTGCTTTTGTGGAAACTAAATATACTTCTATAAATAGATTGTGAATTATGCGGTTATATACAAATTAAACTCCGACCTAATTCTTTTATAAATTCTAACTTATATTTCGTTATTTCGTAACCGTAGTTTATAAAGTAGAGAATGCTTGATGTTGCGAGGCTAATGTACCAGATCACCAATACACGGACATTAGTGAAAATAAATATAGCCACATGTCCGCATGCAGAGATATACTCTGAGTACCGATAGCAGATATATCAACTGTATGATGCTAATACATGTTTGACTTTTAATCTGGATAATCACATTCTATATCACACCTTTTCTACTTGTTCATCATCATATATGTCCCCATATAGGGGCTGGGAACCTACCCTTAGTGGTCATTAGGCCATACTCAAAGACTATAAATTAGTCCATGTTTGTTGGTTGCCTAACTCTTATACATATATAAAATTCTCGTGTCACAATTTTCGTTCCCATACTCCTCCGAAACGGCTTGACCCATGCTCATGAAATTTTGTGAGCATATTGAGTAGGTCTGAGAATCGGCCAACATCGCGGCGACAGCTAGTAACTAATAACTTTTTAAGGCGATTTTGTATCAGTGTGATTACACAAATTTTCGCAACTTTGTCTTTAAGAATTTATTTCTTTTGTGCGTCTTTAGATCCTGTCTAAACGTAATGTAAACATGACGACTATTATAATTTCGGTGCGGATATTAATGATGTATTTGCGGACGGTACCGGCCATACAAGGCGTACGGTTGTGAAACGCCGGGCGTTCCGGCCGGACATCACAAACATTACTATTTCTGTCCGGCGCGGGTGATGCGGTCAACACTTTCATTGAATACTGCTTCAGATTGCTATATACATAGTTTTAAATATAGAAGAAAATTTGGAACAACTTTATCTAAAAGCACCTAAAACTGACGATTATTCGTTCCTAGATATTTAAATGTAGAAGAAGCGAGTCTATGGTCCCTTTTAGTAATACGCAAGAGAGCGATTTCAACTTCAAATCTTTATAATGATTGTAAAATATAATTTATCTTTATAGCCAATCGTATTACAACTATTTTTGGAGAGATCTTCGTCACCCGATGGAATTCGCTTTCAAGAAGAAATATGTCTTGTTTCGACCACAATACAGGAATAGTTTTACCATCAAAGCGGTACGGCATAAAGGGCGAATGTTTACGCAATTCTCAAGTTATCAACAACGTGATAGAGTTTATATTAGCGTGGCAACCTTCCAACTTCAATTCATCGGGTCGTGACATCGTGCAAAGGATTATAAGGCTTTAAATAATCTCGACCTTATCTAGATTTGTTAAATTAAAAGAAAGCTTTTACTAAAGCTGGATTATGAAAACTGGACTGGAATTAAATAGTCCAGATATCGTACAGCTAGAGTTGTTTAGAGTAAGATTTTCTCTTTATTTTGTCCGTTATTCTTTTTTCTTACTCCTATAATAATAAATGCAATTGTATAGATGGATGGACGGATGGATGTATGTTTGTTAGAAGATCCAGAATGACTCAACGGATCTCGATTAAATTTGGCATGGATATAGAACATAGTGTGGAAGAACACATAAGCTACTAATTATTATTTTTTTAATTCCGCGCGGACAGAGTCGCGGGCGACCGCTAGTTTGAGAATATAAAAAAGATGATTAGTTGATTGATAAAAAACCAGTTAAAAGGGCTATTAATGGTGACATTGCGCTGTTTGCTACATATTTTATGGGATCTTTGACATTGAGCTCAGAAATAAAGACATGATGCACCATGACCTATTTAGCGTTTACTAACCGGACCTTGACTGCTTTTATGATCCTCGAGAGATGAGTCAGCGTCCCATAACCCGAGAAATGTCTCCTCCGGCCTCTACACTTGGTGTCGAGTTCCTAACAGGTGGTAGGTGTTGAACTCACGTAAATATAACCCGGCGACGTCCTGAGGGCTGCCAACGACAGAACCCGATGGATTTCTGCCAAATGACTCACATCAGGGTTCCCCGTGACTCATCGGTGACATCCCTGCGATAATCATCCCTCGCAATATGTTACAAGGGTCATTTTACAATGGACTAAAAGTTTAATTTTGTTGATATTCCTGGAGCAAAGGCAGGAGATAAAGAGCTGTAACAGATTAGTTTTTTTCTTTTTTGTTTCATTAACGCTCACGGCTTTATCGACAAAGTGTTTGTAGGTCAGTGACCAACATTAATTAAACGAAGAATATTGCTTGTGTATTTTGTAAATATTTACAATTTATATTTTACCTCCACTTTGGGAGGTTTAATTGATGTTTGACGAAGGAGAAATTATTGCTTTAGACAGTAGTCTAGTAAATTTTAACTGGATGGAGTCGCTTCGTGTTCCAAATCTATTAAACTTTAACCACTCTTTATTATTTCACTTGCTCGTCACAAAAGGCTCCATTATGCCATCGCATACGTCAACTGTTTGCACGGGGGGATGGAGGGCAGGGGATGCGCGGTGCAGTCTAGACGGGGGAGGAGATGGGTGACCGTTACTCGCCCTGATCTGGTCATGGGGTGGCCTTTGAAAATAGATTAGTGTTTTTTTCGGTGCATCGTTAAAATGGATTGTGTGATTTCTGCGTCGATACTTTCCTATTTGTTACGGTTATGTAAAGCGAAAATGAGCTTTTTACAATATTTCCGGTTTAATTTTCACACAATAAAGCTGAAAAGAAACTGTTAAATTTAAGAAATAATGAGTAATAGTTAAAGAAGTAAATATAATCAGTGTATTTGCGTGTAATGTATTATGTTTGAAGACATAAAGTCTTGTATTAACCGTGCAGAATGTGGAAGCAGCGCGGCCCGGGGCTGGCGCTCCGCCAGCGGCCGCGGTACAGCCGCGCGCACAAGTGTTTGAATTCATAAAAAAATGTTTTTTATCGCCCTCCTTGTCGATCTCTGTTTATTGTGTAGACTCGGCGCGTAAACAAATCTACTTTTGATCGTCGCTACCGAATTACATGTTAATATTTTTTATTGGATAACTTTCCGCGCTTTAGGAATCGATTGTAATAAATATTTGCAAGCTGCGATCGTGGAAGGTTTCTCATTTAAATTTGGTATCGTGTTGTTATGTTAACTTTCTTCAACTATCTAAAAATATATTTTGCTGATATTTAATGTCGGAAAAACCTAGTAATTTCATTCGTTATGTAAATGGTCTCAGTTTATGTTAGCTTTAATCTTACTTTATTAAATCTTTTTTTGCAAATATTTAGTTGTTATAAATTTAACCGTTGAGGTGATACAATCGAGCTTACATCACAATAATAAAACTGCCTGCGGCCAGATGCCGATTGTTCAACCGAAGTGTTAACAATTCATGTTTAGACCCGTGTCTCGATTTTATTACAAACATGTTTTATTGCAACATAATAAAGGTGTTAATAAACACACGTCAGCAATATTTATGCTATTTTCTTTTTCGATACCCAGCATAAAGGTTTTTTCCGCGACTGTACCAATGCTGCGTGATTTACACGTTTTGTAGCTAGTTTAATTATTTTATATGCGTTGTTTATTAATAAAACTGCACATTAATATAATCCAGAGATTAGTTATTACTGGACAACATGCTCCTGGCACACCTTGCCGACTCCACAACATCTATACATAAATATTCCATTAAACTACTGGGTTATGACTTGAAGATTCGTCAATTCACGAAGAAAATTAATTCTATTGATACATTTCTCAAATAAAATCAATCTCACATTTTTAACCATCGTTGATACTTCATTAATTAAAAGGGCGGTACTAAGATAATCGGAAACGGAGGTGCATGTATGCGTAAATCCGGGAGGTCCATGGTCTCTGCCTACCCTTCTTGGTCACGGGCGTTAGTCATGTTGTTGTTTTTTACAATGTCGTGTCCCTAAAATAGCGATCTTACTAATGGATGGGTGAATGTTTGTTAGAAGGTATCTCCAGAACGGCTGGATTTTTATAGAATTTGGCATAGATATTGAACATAGTCTTATGGACACAGGCTAATAATTCCGAGGGAACGGAGTCGCGAGCGATCGCTAGTACATTATAAAAAGACCCGATAAGTGATACTTTTTTAATTTAAGAAATATATGGTTGAAATATAATGTTTATAAAATGTTATGATTGATACATGTAACGTTCTCATAAAGGTTTTATATCCGTCTCTTTACTGCAGACACGGTTTATGATACACGTCGTGGTTATGTTTAAGCGGATCACATACTTATGAATATTTCAAAGACAACCAAACGTATAGTTTAGCGTTATTTTTATATATGTAGAATATGAATATGAAAGAAGCATCGATTTGTAGTAGAAGCATATATAGAAACAAGAAATAATTACAATAAGTAAATTGCAAGTTAGTAGTTCTAAATGCATTTGTTTTTATTTTATGTTCAGTGCGTTATATAAGGGGCAAGAGTTATGTATCTAATTATGTTTGTACATAAATATAGAAATACACAGTAGATCAGGTCAGCACAGTTACGGCTTCCCGCGGTTACACCCTACATACAATAACTGCGGTTACATATTCTTTATAGTATATACCACTTTTCCTTATGGTTTATGATGGAAATAAGTATTCAAGACTTGAGATCGATCTGAAAATTTGAAGTAAGGAAAAATATTTCAAAATTTTCACAACATAAATTCTTGTCGATGTATATACAAATGATTAAAAATAATATCTCGTCACGTGTTACCCAAAGTCCATCGTGACTTGGGTATACGGTCAGCATCCCACCCCCTCCTAACCCTCAGGGTGCAATGTGTCGTGTGATCAAAGTGTTAGCAAATAGATGTACTCGAGCGAGCGACCCAATAAAGGTCTATCAAATTTGCCTTTATTAGCACTTTACATCGTATACCTTACTTTGAATAAGTGTATAATTAGCTTATTACCCTAGTTGTATGTACTATATCTTGCTAAATAAACCGGCAATTAATAGCTGGCAAAGTTAAATATTTCTATGTGGCATTCGCGTATTTTTGCCGCCTTCAAAACATGATATATCTCCCCTGAGATGTATTCTTACTCAGATTTTATTACTGTCCACTAGCGGAAGCCTTATTATAGATTTAAAAAAATCTTAATTAGTTCTAGTTCTGGTTTTATAATTCACAAACATACGTAGATAATAAATTCATGTTTAGTAATCCGTGCACCGGGTCATTTCGTGTGTAATCCCGGGGCTACAGTCATCCCCGACTCGGCTTGATCCCCTGCCGCACTGTGATTGATATTTGCGATACCTCGGCTGCAACAGATTGTGGACTTTGATATCTGAGTTCAGATAAATCTATGTTAGTCAAACTGTACGTAAATTACACGAGAGTCCATTTATGTAAATTGAAAACGCTTATCGCGTGTTTTTACTACTGATATAAGAGTACAAAACATGTTATTTAGAAGAGAGATGGCAATATATCTGTTACGTGTTTTGTGATATTGAAAACCTTTATTAAGCATTCACCTGAATTTTTATCATGATTCACTTATTTATTTGTTTATCGGTTGGCACGTATAGATGTGAGCGGGATATTGTTTAGTAAGTGATGAGATACGTATCAGTGCGTGTACTATCCGGTGACAAGTGGTGAGAGTGTGCGTGACAAGGGGTGTAGGGATGTGCGGGGGCGGAGGCGCGGTATGAGCGGCGAGGAAGGGACCGGCGTTCGTCGCCGGCGCAGCATCAAACGCCTCCTGCGCAGTCTCACTGCAGACAAGCTACAGACAGGTAACAATCAGCACAGCTCTAATCACGAGGTGACAAGTATTACCATGGTTCATCCACGCTTGCATGTTTAGGGCTGTCAATTTCTGGGCTGTTTTTCATCGCTAGTGTTCGGGGCTACGTTTATTAAATGTTGGCAGCCCTATTCATAAGTGTTTTCAAGATATTTCTCCGCCGACCAGTCACGTCGTTCCTTCAGCATGTCAGTCAGTCGAAGTACAATAACTTTTACAAAAGGAAACAATCAAAATAATAGCGATATAGATATAGCGATATATTAAAATCAGGTTTGGTGTTAATGTAAACCGGCGTGTAATTGTATAGTTGAGTACCGCGCCTTATCCTCAAGGTCATCGGGAAGTGTTTACGCTATCCTATGACGTGTGTGTTATGACGTACTCACACGAATAGTATATAAATACCAGTGGCGCTAATGCGTCTCTACTTCAGCAACATTTTATTGACAGCGTGTAAATAAAAATTCTATATCAGTTAATGGCCGACAAATGTTGAACTTGAACTATCTTTACGTCCTAACTATGCTATGTCGAACTACCAGCTAAATCATTATAGTTTCTAGGTTTAGTAATTCTAAAGTAATATGGACATGTTCCTAGGTCTATGTGTGTCTTACCCATGTTATTATAGATATGTTTATATGTCAACTTTAGCAATTCTAAAGGCATTGTATGTTGCGGATGACATTTCCGTTTCAATGACGCAAAATACTTCTAGTATTCTGTATACATATGTAAAGATATCGGAGAAAATCTCGTGTCGTCCGGATATCCGGCACACAATGATTTCCTTGCTGAACGGATTCTATATCGCCTTTTATCTTGTTTCTAGATGTTCTTAATTTTCACACCAATTTTATATAAAATTCTACTTTAATGTATTAACTTAGATTTAGTTTCATAAATATAAAATTTGATAAACCATAATAAACCATTTGTAGGATATTTCCTAGCATTAGTTTTCCAAGCCTAAAAATTATCACACAATTGTTTGCAGCACTGGGTATGGCAGGGTCAATGTACCCCAGATCTTTTGTCCACATTGTATGAAAATAGTTACTCTGTTCAGTCAGTTGCTAAAATTGTAATAAATTAGTTCACGATATATCTATATTTCTAGGTCATGAGCGTGATACCTATATTTCTAAATCTCGTTAATTCTATTTTGGTAATAAACGTAACGCTGCAGATCTCAAGAGGCACGTGATTGAGGCCAGATTTACGTGAAACTTCAGCATGTGCAGAGCGTGACGTAGCTAATGCCCTTTACACTTCGCAGCACTGCATTCATAGATGTGTGACGTCACGCACGGCCATGACAGTGGTGCATGCGGCACAGCACAGCAATTCTCTGCAATATTACTGTTTCATCTAAAGGGAATTAGTTTGAACGGCCTGTTATATAAACAAGAGTTAACTATCGTAAGATGTATGAAGACATATTGTTTGTTATTTCAATGAGGAACTTGCACACAAGTGCAATCGTTCCCTGATACCGACCTCAAAATATCTTTAAATTTATCAAAGACATTTAAACACAAGACAACTAAATTTCTACTTGTTTCGTTTAAACATGATTTTAAAGCTTTATAGTTTAGAATAGATTTTTTTTCTTTACATGTCGTTCAAGTTGATTTCTTTGTATTTTCTTTATATCGGTTGAGCACAAAAGAGTTTGATGTTGTGGCTACAGAGACACAGTTTCTATATCGACTGATGTGACCTGATTGCCTGAAATAAATCCACTCAATGCATTTTACATCAAGTCTGAACGAAAGCTCGAATCTATAAAACGACCTCAACTGCTATTTGTGTGAAATATCGATCGAGTTAAATCTGGATTGCTAAATAAACTGTATACTATTGTTTTACGTTTAAAATAAAGTTAATATTAGTTATTGTTAGATTATAACAGAGTTTTTAAAGAATATTATGTTATAAATGTTTGTAAAAAACATATGAAGATGATTTAATTTAAAATCGTTTAATAAATTATTAGTCCAAAGTGAATGTAGTAGTGAAAGAGACAACAAAACGTGTATCTTAATTATAAATAAGTTACCTTACTAATATTATAATTGCGAGTGTTTGGATGGATGTACGTATGAATGTATATCCAGAACGGCTGTATGAATCTCGCTGAAATTTGGCATAGATGAAGAAAAAAAAATAGTAGCATAGTGTTTATAAACTCATAGGCTACTAATTTTTTTTAATTACCGCGCGGATGGAGTCGCGTGCAATAGCTAGTGTTATAATAAAAAGAAACACAATTTATGTACCTTTATATAAATAGTTTTAACAAAGGATAACAATTCTATGTTTAGCGTGCGCTAGTACAATTGAGTCGACTGTATGTATGTCTGTATGTCTGTTAGCAATCGCCGATGGCTTTTTAATTAAACTCATTTTGTTGTAGTAGCGAGCGAACCATTCCGCGGTATTGTTTCAGTTTTACAAACCCCTACTACGTGCTGTACACGAATGAATTTCACTAAATTAATCATTTATTTAAATATGATTTGGTATTATTTAGTTTTTTTGTTAAAAACACTTGAGTTAAGTTTTATTCACAATTTGTTCATTATAGGTTAAACAGTTAGAAATTGTTTAGATTAAAATAACAGCTTGAAAACTAAAGTTTTCGCGGAATTAGCGAATTATGACTTCTGTTTTCTGTTAACATTTATTTATTCAAACAAATTCATGCACTTTATATGGTGGAGTATTTTTTAAATAAACGTTTGTACTCTATTGCAACTGTAACTTATCTGATAAACTCGAATTTAAATGAATATAATGTGCAGTTGGAGTTCCATTAGTAGTGATTCATACATTGAGTGGAGAGGCCTTAATACATTTCTCTTACCCCGACGCCTTTGTGAGGTCGAGTGTGAGCGTAGGGTTGATACACAGAAAATATATTTATTTATAATTTAACACTTTTCATTGCAGTAGTGAATAGACGAATTTGTTTCTCGTCTTCAAGAATAAACTAATTTGTAGCGATTAGATATTTATCTTTTTCATTACAAGAAATGTGACAAATAATTTTTTGTATCTTGTACTACCAATTGTAATCTAGTTATCATTTTTTTTTCTATATTAATAATTCTATATAATAATAATAATATAGTTAATTTCATATTTGTTTAAATAAAATTATAATTTCCATAATTTTAATAGAAAATGTAACGCACTTTTTATGTAGTGACAGCCCTAGGTATAAATGACAGTGGACCGGACCTCGAAAGCTTTTCCTTATGAGTTTTCATTTCAGTCGCATCTCGGCGCGCCAACAACTTGCATTTCTTTTGCCTTACATGTGAATTTAAAAAAAAATTAGATGTGACAGTCTTCTTGTACATTAATGTAATCAAATTAGGATAAAATTTTGTTAATCTATTATTAAGGAAGTTTTTAAATTATTGCGACTGTTTTTGTGCGTATTTGTTTAATAAAAAATAATTTCCATGTCATGTCTCACTCTACAAATATTAGTAAGTGTTTCAAGTTTTTGCGTATTTTACTATAAACTTGAAAAGGTTCCTCGTACTGTAGAAATTAGCTTATATCAAACTTTTGATTAAATTTGAGTCTTTTGGGATAATAGCTTCAAATATTAATTTATTATGTTTCTTGTTTCAGGTAAGTGTTATTTACATATGAAAAATGTTTTTGTGGAGCATAGTAAGTACAAATTCTTATTATTCTAAGAAAAAATAGAAAAATTGTTTTCGAAATAAAAACGTAACTTTGAACTAGTATCAACGCCATCTATTATCGATGTTGAAAACTGAGAAACTATTTTCGTAATTCATTACGTTAACACAAGATGGCGTTGTTTTGTGAGCATTTATTTACATTTTTTTCCTAAAATTGTCTTATTTACAAGAATTATGTTCAGTTTTATTTCATTCCTTTATTTTTATAACTATTCCTGATATTACGGGGCTCAACGTTTATCTGAGCTTTCATTAGATAGTCCGATAGATGGCGCTACATGGTGGAAATTAAACATTTTTATTTCTTCGTACTTCTATGAAATCCAGGAAAACGGTTTCTATGGAAATTACTGTGGAAGGAAAATAAATAAATTAAATTGTAAACGTTTAAAATGGTACTTGAAATACATTCAAACATATGTATGACAACCAAGAGATAATTTAAACTTACAACCAGGTGTTAATACTTGAGATACAAATGTACCGAACTCAATTTTAAAATATCATCCTTTTACATTCGGATTTATAAAAATATATAAATATATATCATGACCTAATATTACGCCCGGAAGAAAATTCTGACAGATTTTTTTTAATCCTCCTTTAATTATCATTAAAAAAATAATTTCGACTGAAAGTATTAAATGAATTTTATTCAAAAATATATTGTGCAGGAAGTCAGTAAATGTGACAGATAAAATCGAGATACATTTGTGATGCAGGCTGCGCGGCTCAACAGGTGGGAACAGCATCTGTTTAGCACCTGCCTTGTTGAAAACACGCGCCCATCCTAGCCCTCTCTACATACTGCAACAATGATTTTTATACAAACAGTTGATGCATAACATTTAAGACGTATGTTTGTTTCATTATTTACGAACAATATGAATATGAACGAAGTATTCATTGATTCTAATCCTTCCTGTTTCAGCTTATCTTCCATTGATTAACAGGTCATAGGAAAGTAATCAGTCGGGTTTTTTTTAATTGTTAGGTTTACGTATTGGAAACAGTAAGGTTGTATTTTTTGCCATATCTGATAAAATATGCAATATTAAATCAAAATATCTAAATTAAAAATCGAGAAATAAAAGAGACGTAAGTTGTTGATATCGCGTCCAGTTTGAGGTCATTATTTGTTTTATTAAACAAGGAAAAAAGTTATTTTATTTTTGCAATAAAAATGAATGCATTCAGATAAATCTATTTTTATTTAATTGGATCACAGAGGTGACGGTGTTATCTTTATATCTGCTAAAAGAACTCTGCGAGCCATTTTAGTTAATAATAGTGGAAAGGTGAATCGGAGGTCAATGTGACAAACTTGAACGACATTATTGTCACACTGGAAACGACCTTTATATTTCACGACTTAAAAAAAAGTCTGGTTTATGTTACTTTCCATGTGGAAGGTTTTTTTGTGGCAATTACTGTTTTGCAACCCAAAAATAGAGTTTCGACGATTTTTTTTGGCAAAAAATTATCTTTATCGTGTTTATTAGTTTTAAAAATCCTTATAGAGTTAATACTTTAGTAGCGTTTACATTTTAAATAGCAATGACGCAATGCAACAGTTTACCCGAACAAGGAAGTGTGGTACGTGACCTTGCGCACAGACAGACCGGACAATTTGTCAAATTTTACACACTTGTTATGTTCCTACTACTAAAGTATTTAAAATATCCTTGTCCTGTCTAAAAGGTCAACTTATAAAAAAATCTAACGGCAAATTGATTGATTCGTTATGTTTCTCAGACGCATGCCGCGTGTAAAATTGTGTTTTTTATGTTAGTTGACTCGAAACATATTATAAAGGTGTGGATACACCAATAGTTTTATACATTTTTATACTTAATGTTTATTATGTATTTCTGACATGATAACGTATTCTCTAACTGTAAAAACTAGTTGTCCCCCGCGACTCCGTCCGCACGGACTTAAAAAAGACTTTGCTAGTAGCCTATCTGTTCCTCATGTTCTATATTTATGTCAAATTTTAACGAGAACCATGCAGTCGTTCTTCGCTACCTTTTAACAAACATCAAACACACGTTTATCCATTCATACATACAAACATTCGCATTTATAATATTAGTAAGATAACACAAGTATTTAAAGGCTAGCTGTGGATATTAGGTCTTACGAGTATATGGAAGTGTTTTATGTCCTAATGATAAATAAATTTTAAACTTTATCGCAAACGATTTAGCTCGTTTTATCTAACAGTTTCTTACATACCGTAACTTAACCCTTAGCCCTGTACCAACAATGTAAACCTTGCGTTACCTGGCGCAGTTCCAATGCCCCTTGAGGCGCGGCCCCACTGGTGCGGCGCCGCTGTCTCCTCTCATATACATCTGGTTTTTACGCATCTGCCATTCATAACCGATTCTATAGTTTCATAATAAAAGGTTATTTATGACATGATCTGTTCTTGCTATAGTAGTCTTGATGATAAAGATTCTCTGCAAGACAAATACGATTTTAGAATGGAAATTACGAAATAGTGACCTAATTCCGATTATTCCTATGTCTTAACTCTGTCTCGCTCTTCGAAACCACTGCAAAGCTTTGTAATGGAAGTATTTCTTAAGTTTCTATGTTTGTAATATTTTTATATTGATTTGTAGCAAATAAATAAACAATATGCAAAGTATGCATCGATGCAAAAATGTGCTAACATCGATTATGATTTGTAATCGGAATGTTATAAATATATAAATAGTTGTGTTGGAAACCTTTTGTATTGCGCGATGTAAACATCCGGCAGAACATACTGACGCTATAATTAAACTAGGAACATGTAGGAGCGAGCTCGCACTAACATCGCTTTGTTCTTCTACATTTCGTACTCAACTATGAGAATGATGCTTCAAGTAACTTATAAAGACTTCAAAGTGTCCATAGTGACTCACATATAATCCATTACTAGCTGTAGCCGGCGACTCTGCAAGAAGAAAAAAAACTTAATTAATAGTCTATGTGTTCTTCCAGACTATGTTGTATCTATGACAAATTTCAACGAGATCCAAACAACCGTTATGAAGATACCTTCTAACAAATATCCATCCTGAATTGATATATAAACACGGCTAAACACTCACGTATATTCGTCCGGTGGCGGCACCGACTAGTTTCGAGCCCATCGGGGGCCCTTCATCAGGATGAGTGGTACTGGTATTATTTCTCGGACAAGGCCCTCAGCTCACTGTTTATATATCAGTTTAGTATAATGTCTCACGAAAGTTTGAATAATTTAAATATCCATCCATTTAAACATTCGTATTTATAATATTAGTAAGATGTGCTACGACAGAGAACTTTTAGTAATTTTTATATCTCT
Organism: Papilio xuthus; assembly: GCF_000836235.2. NCBI lineage: Eukaryota > Metazoa > Arthropoda > Insecta > Lepidoptera > Papilionidae > Papilio > Papilio xuthus. The sequence continues at coordinate 158,178 of NW_013532866.1, read as the reverse complement.
CTTCAGTTGAATCTCTTACAATGTATAATAATACTTTGTTTTTGCAATCGTTTAAGCGCAGTGCTGACCTCTACAAGAGTATTAACGTGACAAATTGTGATACTTATCTTAGAACACGGGGTCGAGTGCTCAGCTTTATTTGGACATTTCACAATGTGGTCATTACCCGCCTACGCAAGACATGTTACGGATAGACTTGAAATTATGTCATTTTATGAAATTACTAAAGCCAATAAACCGCAACATTTCTGATGCATCTTACAGCGGGTTTCCACAACACTTTTATAATAACATTTCGTCTTTGTCATTCTGTTTGAAACACAATAATTTATATGTTTAGTTGTGTAACTAAATCCCTTTGAATCCTTGCTTCTCAGATGTAATGTAATGGTGAGGACTAATATTAGTATACATTTCGTAACATATTTATTAATTATCAATTCGCCCCGGCTGACCGAGACACGCGCCTACATAACTTGCAGGTTACACACATACAGACATATTAATATGTTGACATTGAATAATGCTTACGTATATAAGAATACAGAACTAAACCAATGCTAGTAACCATAAAGAAAAATTAACTCTGTACGTACTAGACCATCTCTGTTTCAATCAAATCAAAAACATGTATTTATCTCCATTCCGACCTAATAAACTTGTATATTTATACACTTGTTTTCTCTAGTTTTTCTAACATTTACTAATGCAAGGTAATTGTGAAATCAAACACTTATTATCTCACAGTTGCTTGGAACCTGTTTGTTGATGACATCATTGTATTCGATGATTCCTTGAGCGAAATATTTTATTTGAAAATTTTCCTCTTTACATCATTGAATTTAAGTGTTTAATATGTTTAATATTACTTCTTACTAGCAAATGTTTAGATGGATTGCTGGTTGGATGTTTGTTAGAACTGCTGCATGGATCTCGCTGAAATTTGGCATAATGTAGAACATAGTATAGAAGTTCACATAGACTAATTAATTTTAAAAAATAAACGTCCCGACGCAATCGTGGGCGACTGCTAGTATGAAGTAATAAGTCTCAAATACTTAAAAATTATTTATAATTAGAGTCCAAAGTGATATTTAACAGGAGAGACTGTTCAATTTGTAAGATAAAAGCCTGCAACATAACACTGTGAAGCAAAGTCAGCTCTCAAGTAAATATGATGTCATGCCACCGCCTTGACAGTTGACTGCTTTGAGGAAAACCTTATTTTTGAATTCGGATATAAAGACATGTTATTTTGCAAATCATACAAACAAAATTCCAGTCGACAATAACCATTGGTTCCTGAGATCGAATTCTCCGCTTAAAACATATTGTTTATCTCTTTTTTGTCAAAGATCAGCAAAGATTTTGATCTCAGAAACCTACGATTAATCAGAATGATTTGGGATAAACTTGTCGTTTATTAAAATAACTGACTGGGAAAATATTGATTAAAACAAAAGACGATATATAAGAACAGTTTCGTTGTCAGTATTTCAGTTTAGTATTTTTTTACAAACATAAATTGCTGAAAGTAAGATAAAGAATGAAGTAATCATGAGTATCGATGTTTTATAGGCCTCGTACCAATACTTGGTAATGTTTAAAAATCATATTCAGTGAATTCGAAAATTATTCCGCAAATTATGAACTGCAGGAAAACTGCTTAAAATCAGAGTTCATTTCAAACCTTTGGGGAAATGTAGTGAGATGACGTCACGTACTCAGAACTAGTATAATTTAGCTGAGGTTAATGTGAGAATTATTGAGAAGAACTCGATTATTTTAGTATTGTGTAAACACGTATTTTGTGGAACAAGATGGCGCTATAAACTAGACATGCTGTAAGTTTAACAAAATATAAAAATAGGACTTGCAAAATAGTTTCTTTTACTGGTACATGATTTAGACAACATAAGATATATTAATAAAGCTTTCATTAATAATTTATTCAACGAAAGAAGGCTGAAAAAATAAAAAATACAAGCAAAAGGGGTCATTGGATGGCAAAAATGTTTATATTTTTTAAACTTTACAGACCTACGGAGTCTTTAGATCCAATAAAAATTTCATAATTATCTATTTATTTATTAAAAAGGTACAGACAATACAAACAGAGGAACATACAGATGACAGGCTTATAGTAAGTCTTACATCAAACATTTTTTTATATATAATAGATAAAATATAATAATGGCTGAACTCAGAAAAGTAACATTATATAAACACAACACAATTGGCGCCTCTCTAACGTCTAAATCTTCTCGTATAGTTTATCTATTAATTTATCAGAATAGCGCTTCCACTGAACTTCGGCGTTCATTGAAGCTTTTAGATCACTGTTTGTTTCTATCGCACGTGGATATTTTTACATTACACGTTTACAGTAAGCAATATTAGAGTTCTGCTGAATATAACCTTGGATCCAACACTGAAATGTACTGCTCTATACCTTTTATTATCGTTAAAAATATATAGATAATATACGTTTGTGCACAAGTACGTCGGCAGTGAAAACCAACGGTAAGACGCGCCTGAATTAAAATTTGCGACCTAAACGTGACAAAATGACACTTCTATTGTCATTTTCAAAATATATCAGTGACTACTTGACACGTGGCACGTCTGTTAAAAAAAACTGTTCGAAATCCAACAATGAAAAACGGGAATCTAATTTGCTAACAGATGCCGTTCACCTGGCGTTTGTATAATAACTTTTTTTAACTTAGGGGTATAAATCGATACCGGATTACGACTTAATAAAGAAAAGTTTAAATAAATACCAACAGAGAACTTGATGTGTTATTGTGAGTAACAGTGTCGTAGTAGTGTCAATGAAGGTGTCATCTGCGGTGGCATGAAGTCACATAGTTTCGCAGCAGCCGGTCTGAGCCAAGTTCAAGAGCTGCTATTTTAAAGCAAACCCCGCAGATTGTGAGGCCGCAAGACTGCGAGCTTAGTGCTTGAGAGAGCGGTGAATAAACATGTTTTTGTATTATGTATATGTTTTTTTTGTTAAATAATTAATACAATTGTAGTAATCAATGATTAATCGAAAGATCCAAAACGGGTTTATCTAAAACATGGTTTTTTCCATTCTCCCGCTTTCCGCTGAGTGCGTCAATAAAACCGCACTCGCTCGCTTGTGTCATCAAGAAGGTTAGTATCAAAGCTGAGATGTTTGTTGCCGGCGGAATGTTCTGAGAATCGATTCTGCGACTGTTCTCAGATGTGATCTGTCAGACTCAATACACACTGTGATACATCTCTGACGTGACGTGTGGAGTTACACTCTGCAAACATCCGTAGAAAACATTTAGGTATAGGATTATCGATTCGTTGGATTTGAACATAAGACCGCAAGGTCGATAGTCCGTACTTCCTTACCATTGGATAATAAGACACAACCAAATTAAAAAGAATTAATTTTAACATCCAAATGAATAGTTTATTTAGTTATAAGTCTATATACTTATTCTCGTTTGCTTGTTTTGTTGTCATTTACATGAATGTAGCTGCCATGACTGACATGACATGTTACATTACATCCATAGCTTTAAAATTATTTTGCGTCACTCAAATATCGACTTTAAAAACAAGTTCGAAACCTTTTCTAATGCATTTGTGCAATAAACAATAATAAGTGCTGTAACAAAGTCCCGCTCTAATGTAGCCATTGTTTTATTTCCGTCTCGTTTTAACAATCATTCAATTTAAAGTGTACAGGTGCTTGTGTCGCCATCTCGCTCGCACGTCTTGTTTATCCATTCATTTTGTTTCATTCATTTGATTCATCGGTCAGTCTCAGAGCGCGCGTCGCCTTTAACTGACGTGAACGAAGTTTTAAAAGTTGTATTGGAAAAAGTTTTTGTGCATTGTGTTTGTGTTTTTGTGTTGTGTTTTGTTGCAAGTGCTGTAAGGTATCTGTTGGCGTCGGCAATACGAATTTGGATGTTCTTTTGTTAGCCGATTGTACCTCGAGAAACGGTACTGTTTTTGCTTCACGTTTTCTCTGGAAGTCGCATTGTCGTCCTGTTCGCACACCAACCATCAACAAATTGTGACATGGTCATTATTTTCAAGGAATTCTTAACATTTAACACATGTTTTCATAAGTTAAGGGAATAAATTCCTTTCTGGTACAATATACAAGTTGTGAGAACTATTGAACTAATTTTACAATATTAACTTTCATGATATAACCTATAAGGCTTTTAAAACAAATATTAATGAAATATGTAGCCACATAATATTAAAACTAAACCTCTTAAGACCCAAACAGAGACAGTGTAGAAACCCCAAAGCAATGCCTCTTCATGTTACTAAGGCTTCTTTGATTTTACGTGCGAATAAAAAATACCGTATTCATCAATGGGATATCCAATTATTACAAAAAATATAAATATTTTGAACGCTATGTATATAATTAGCACTTTTGGTAAGAACAAAAAAATTGTCAGATGTTATTTTTTTTGCTTTTACTTATTTAAAACTGCAAATAACATCATGATTTCCCAATGATCATGTTTTAAACTGAATCTGAAATTAAATTTTTAAATTGAAAATTATCAAAATTTGATTATTGTTTGTAAATGTCACCAGATCCTTTTTCCTTATGTGTTGACAGCCATATAACAGATCGAGTAGTACTAACTTGTTTAGCTATGGAAACCCACCGTTGTGCGAGCGAGACAACAACACCGGTAGTAAATGAATGAAAAATAAATTTTATTTATCAGTTCGCAAGTTATTTGCAACATACGATATGTGACATTGTTTCGTTTAAATGAGTTCATTTACCGTGACTTTCTGAGACTAAAATCGTACCTAGTAAATTGCGTAATAGCAAGAGATTAGAATTTCTTCACCGCACTATATAAAGAAAATCGAAATTCCTATCAGATTAAAACTTTCTACCATGAAGTTGATCCAAAACTTGACAATATCAAGGTAAAAACCAGGCGTGAACAAGTTCGTGAGAGATTGAACCGACGATAATATAATAAAAAAACGTATGCAAATCCGTTTGAAACGGTCCCCGGTTGAGTCACCGAGGTGCGGATAAAGTTGTCTATGCTCCAAGAATCATAATTATCTATGGTCTAAATGTCATGATAATTTAATTGATATGTTGTTCTAATTAAAACAAAAAAGTTTAAAACAGCTCTAGGTATTCGCTTTTAGAATCTTTCTGGAATACAATATTTTTTGGAAACGTTTGCCTAGCACGAATATTTGTGACAATCGCCATCGTATCATCATCGTATTAAAGTTTGTATCAGGGTATCAGGCGTTAAATACACGAAAAATCTCATACTAATCTTACTTATATTATAAATGCGAAAGTTTATCTAGATGGATGTTTGTTTGAATGTATCTCGGGAACGGTTCAACGAATCTTAATGAAATTTTACATAGATGAATATAGTCTGGAAGAACACATAGGCTACTTATCATTGACGATGTCAATACGAAAATGTGTGTCGCGAATATTCGTGCTGGGTCCACAGGTGGACAGTTATGTTTATATAAGACCAAATATGTTGTACCTTGTGTTACTATAAATAAAACAATTGCAAGATCCTCGTCAATGATATTGATAAGTTGAATTAAAACAAACAATTGATAAATAATTGTTATGTTTAGAAATAATTGAAACGCTATGTATAATAGTGAGGCGGAACTATTTGTTTGTTTGTACATCGAGCTAGCTGCCTGTAAACAAAACATTACTACTCTGTGCTAGAAATCTTATGTGATCTAGCTAATGTATCTAGTTATCTTAAAGTTACAGAGCTAATCGTTTGCTATTTAAATAAAAGTTCTAGTTTGTTTTGTATTAGCATTTCGTGTTATTGTACTAGTCAAGGTGGTTGCCTTTTATAATAAATTATTCCTGGAAGTATGCGTTTGTATATTTTTCAGTATAATTTCATTGTTACCATTACATTCGCTAGAACTCGTGTGGGCGTTTTTAAAACTGTTTTAATATGAATTCATTTATTTATTGATTTAGAAAATATGATGAATTATTTATCTTTATTACGTAAATTCTTGGGAAGGCTTTCGGAATATATGGAACGATGTCATATCAAATCTTTACTTTTCCAAGTCATACGCCAGTGTAGGGGTAGACTTAGAAAGAAATAAATGGGTTGTATGAAAGGTCATTGGATAGAGAAGGGAGTGAATGAAATTATGGGAGATAAAGCGATAAGAAGGCTGTTATCTGTTGCCATTCCACATAAAGTGGGATAAGAACAGAAAAGGCGACATACAGAAGATGATGCTCTTGCTTTTCTATGTTTTATGTAGCAATTGAGTTAATTGTGAACTAGCAACGTCTATTGGGTCAATTAACAAACATCTCGATGCGCTGCTGCGGCTGCGGTATAGCTGATTTAGTCGCGAGGAATGCGTTGACTATTCACGATGAATACAACGCGATATAAATAAACTTTATTCAATATAGTTATCAATATTTAGTTATGTCTAATGCAGGTTCAAGTTAAACAATCAAACCAAACAGTTTCAAGCTACGTTTGTTAAGTGGAATTTATAATCATGTATTAGTAAAAGTGATGACTGATGCGTATTCACACGTTTTTATACAACGTTCCTTTTGTATTTTGATAGTGTATCATATGAGCTAATAACATTGTATAGCATCGTTTACCTTTTAGTTAAATATTTTGGAATAAAGACAGTTTTGAGTCTAGGACAAAAGTATGTTGTGTCATATGTGACAAGTGAAGCTAGAAGTGAGTAATTCGTCTATTACAGACTGTAATGACCGCGCCCACTTCACCACTCAGGGTTACCATTTAAAAAAAATCTTGTATTTCAATATTCATCCCTATGTGTGAAAACTAGCCCCCCTAATATAGCATAGACTCTTTTCGATATTTTAAATGAAGATTTAAGTAATCAGTTTATCTTCTACTTTATGGATATTTCACCCGAGAATATAAAATCAGTAATAGCTTTAACAATTAAAAATAATGTTTATTATATATAGTTAGAATATTGTCAGCCCTGATGCGGGCGGTATTGTCTTAGTTTCTCGGAACTGCAATCAGCTGCGCCCACCAGTCTCCTTTTTTATTCACGACACTACAGCGGCTGTCGTGTTTGAAACTAAATGTTTATGAGTACCACTAATACTATGGATTATTTACTCAATAATTCTGTGATGTTAAGTTTTTGTAAAGCACTAAGCTCGATGGACTTGTAAAGATATACAATGTCGATAAGTTGCGCGAAATCTTTTTAACTATTTACCAAAGTACAATGTAAAAACAATATAATATGAATTTTAGCCCGTGTGTTTGTATAAGCTCGTAGTATCTTGCCCTGTGACCGCAGGAAGTGGCTATCAGTTAACATTGAATATTATAGAAACGTGTTGGTGGGCAGGACTCGCGCGAACAAATGCAACGCCCCACACACGTACAATGAGTTTGCTTGGAACACGTAATTTGCTATGTCTTTTTACCGAAACTATCGAATACTAAGTTATATTAGCTCTTAGCTGGTAATTGGGCGCGATGTGTCATAGTGTCAGTTGTGCGGGCATGAGATGAGGTCACCCCCGCCGCGGCACATGTGCAGTCAAATCATTTAATTCGCTACCCATTTCGGATCTAACATCGTACAGAAAACTATTACCATAAGTTATACTTTAGCACGTATGTGTTATACAGCTATCCGATCTATACGACGAAATGGGCATGAAATTAACGTCCTCAACTGTTTAGTTCTAATTTCGCAATCGCTTTGCCTCCATGAGTTTTTGCTAAATGTTACTATGTTTAGAATGACGGAATCTCGCATGATTTTAATCTCTGTTTATGTTAACTTGCTGTGTGGCATTTTGTCCAATGCCGGCTATTTTTTGGTACTATAATAATTTGTTAGCTAACTATGCAATTATTACTTTATTGTGAAGTTACGTGAGTTTGACTTTATTTTGAGTTTCAATCAATAACGACATTTTATGGAATTGGTCGTTACATCGAGTGACGTGGTTCAAAGTTTACACTGTACAATTTGCTATTATACATTTGACAAACCACGTGGAATTCGACGTCGTCACGACTCAGTGGTCCCGATGACGTCATCACCAGACTCAGTCCGCGGAGATGTTTGCAGTTTTTTGGTCGCGTTCTCATTGGCCCGGAGGTCAATGCCTCTAGACCCCGGCCGTGCACTGATCCTCACATCATCGAATGTTCCAGATAATAACCGACAAAATTAAAATATCAAAGCGTAATTAATACGTAATTATTTTCTCATATTAGGAGAATAATAAAAAGCTTTTTACTCATCAACTTAAATAAAAAAAATATATTTTTAATTACAATGAATGAAAGGAATGTAAATTTTTTTACAAATATTTTTGCATTGTAACCCAACTGTATAGTGACAGGTAAAGTACAGGTGTGGGCAACGGGGCTGAACAACAAAGGGTGCCCACTGCCCATTGCCCACTGCCCACCACCTGTCAGCCCCCAACTCGCACGTGACCGGCCTTGACGTCATTATACCGTATATTGGTGTTATTGAAACTCTAATGAAATACAAAATAGGTTTTTATATCTAAAAGGGTTGCTTGAATTATTTCCAATGTTAGAAATTGTGAGAAAGTAATGACATTTCAATTAATGTTTTATTTATAACGGTAACGAAAAGTAGTAAGTATTAGTTGACTTTATTACTTTAGTTGCGGAGATGTAGAAATCTTGAATATACAGTGTAATATGTAGATAATTAAAATTAACGTAAAGACATCTACATTTTACGACGTCTGGATTCGAACCCTGAACATGAATGAACAGCTGGCTTCTCTCTGCTCGTAAATAAAATTAGTAAAGCAAAATCCATCATGTCGACCTTGGTCACAGAAATATTGCAACTACGACCACGTTTGACAATTTACATACAAATTTATGGCATTAAATAATTATTTTCCTGTTTACACAAACTCGTTAAATGTTTATACTTCATACGTTAAACGTTAAAAGTAAAATAGTTAACGCGATACTTGAACCGAATTCGCAAGGACCACTCAGGACACGTGCACGTTTTGCTAAAAGGTGCAATAAAATTTTATTGCAAAATGTACTTTAAAGTACTTGCATAAAATCTAAATTTGCCTGTCGTTATTTTAATAGTTTCATTCGTGTAGTTGTAAATTATACTCTAATACATAAATGTTATGATTCGTTTTACAATGTCATAAAGTATTTAGTAAGTGCTCTATTTCAAATGAAGGAAAAAATAGTGGTCGCCCATTGATATAACGACTGCGTACTCAATAAATACAAATAAACAATCATCAATCAAAATTGGCCCTTTAAAACATATTGTTATATCTTAGTTGTCAAAGATAATGACAGGGATGACGATATGTTTTATACAGACATATTGGTCTCAGAAACTCACGGTAAATCGAACTATTTTTGGACACGATTACATACTGTCTATGTCTAGAAGTACTGCTTTATGAATACGTTCCGATTCACGTTCTGATGTGGTTCGTTACGGTGACATGTGATGTGCCTGGTTAGTATTCAGCGCAGGTCGTGTCGGTTATTTATTGGCCAATCAAATATATTCAGATTTGCAAACACTTCCGCGCATCAAGTGACGCATGTGTGCGCGTGCGCAGTCCGTAACTGTGACATATCCATCTTTCGCATTTATTCAAATTATTTTGGCTAGATTAATATTGAAAACTGTGTTTGTATTTCAAAATAAACCTACAAGAAGTTCTTGTTTAATAAATCAATGTATAACTATAATTCAATACTTGTAGACGGGTTGAGTATACTGTTGACATAGGAATACAATAACCACTGCTAATAAGGAGTGTGAAACTGTAGCCTCAGTATTCTGAAGCTCCCTCCCCTGCCACCCGTACCCCGCCCCGTCATCTCTGCGCGGGTGTAGGCTACGTGACAGAATGCCTGATTCTCGATATATTTCCGCGAATTCACGCCAAAAGGAGCCGCCGCCTATTGTGGTAGCGACGTATTTATATCACCCTGTAGCCTATACATCTATAGTGTTCAAACTATTCACATATACTATATCTAATTCGAATATTAATCGAACGCCTAAATTATCTAGGAGAAGGCAAAATACATGTTCTCTTAACAGTTCGTTTTTTTCTCTATAAAATATACATTTTGTCTATGGTAATATGTACATACTGTATAATTCTGTTTTGCTACAACAATAGTTTTTTTAGTTAGTGTTATGTATATATAACAGTAGTTATTATGTATGCAAAGATTTTGTGATGATGGAAGAGCGTAACGTAATAAAGTTGCCTGCGTATCTTGTTTGTACACAATGAAATCAAACTTGTTTATACAGAGCCGGTTGATCGCCGCTCAGTCGTCTGTTTGTTTGTAAACTGACCAGCAGGAGGTGCACTAACAGCTGTGCATGCTCATATAGAACAGTCTAGAATAACTTGTCTATTATGATCACCATGGCAGTGGCGGTTGAAAAACTGAGTTTTTTTTTTAACCATTGTTGAAAGAGAAAACCACGTGCAATTGTTTTCTTTTGTAATTTGATATTGAAATTGTTTCTATGTTTCTTATCAGTAAAATTTGTTTTGATTTAAAATCCATTTAACTATATACTTTAACTAATATCGTAATAGTATTCCTTGGTAAACAGTTAAATTTGAACTACTGCTATATTGTCTGTAAGTGTTGTAATGATCAGCTGTCGACTGCCGCCGCGCTGCTTGTTTCAAATTAAGCAAGGTTTGTCTATGAATTGCGTTACATCCCAAACACTGACATTAGAAATCAAGCTGAAGGTATTTTATGAAATCGATACTTTCCTTACGGTGAAGGAGAACATCGTTTTTCAACTAGCACACATCTGCGAATTCAAAGATGTGTAATCAAGCAATAGCCACTGCGCTAGCCTAGTTGATTAAGGCTTAGCCACCACTAACTTGTGTAGCCTTTAAGCCCACATATTGGAGACAATATGGGCCGAGGACACTTGATACTTTTTACTCTAAAATATAGAAAAGAATATGCAATATAAAAAGGTAAACAGTAATGGATTTAAACTTCCGTGAAAAGATAGTATTGTATAGTGAGATTCCGACGCAAATTCCCATAATATTTTGTGTGAAAATCTATGAGTTTGTTCACGCTCATTTCCTTGCTGTGTGCTGACTGGCTGGTGTTTATTAAATCTTGCACATTCAATCACCTTGTCTATGAAAAGAAGATTTTATAAAAATAACGCATCAAACGTGTAAAATCTCATGTTAAATATCTAAGTGACATTTTAATATATTTTAAATATTATGCACAAACGGATACAGTTAAATTTTAAAGCTAGAATTTTACAAAAAAATCTCAAATGTAGAACGAAGAAACAAGGTTACAATAACTAGTTTATTTCAATATCTCAGTGTTAGACACGATATCGACTGGTCTAGGATCTAGATCGGAATGCGAGCTGACGTTTTCCTTCAGACGAATGTGTGTCAATATTTTAGCGCACAAACAAACATTTTTCATCTTCATCGTAAAATTATAATGATTTTTTTTAACAGATTCTTGGTTTTGAAGTATTCTTTACATGTAAAAGATTATTTTATCCTTTAGAGTCATCAGTAAAGCTATGTATAACATTTTAAAAAACGTTAAAAAATGTTTTCTATTGTAAATAATTTATTGTTAAATTCGTTACAAACATACAAACTTAGGACGCTTTCATTAATTTATGTTGTTTATATATTTATGAACTGTTAATGCTATTAAAATAGATAAAAAAAAAGAATCATCATCTTTAGAGAATAAAAATAGATGTAGAATAAAACATAACTTGCCTATCCTAATATTATCTGTCAAATATCAGTAATATTGAAAGTCTAAACTGAATTGTTTTTATTTTATCTGAGATGAATATACATTTCTTTAATAATATTTTTACGAGACAAACATCATAGTGTACAAATAATGCAGGCCAGTTATACCAGATGGATGAATTCGACCTTCACTCGCATTTAACAATCGATATTGTTTTAAAACACCTGACTTGAGTGGCGCTAGAGTCGCTTTCCCGCGATACTGTTTTGGCGCGAACATTTTGGTGTACCCCCCCCCCTCCTCATGGTGGACATTTTGACAATACATGCGACGAAGGTCTGTTTTGTGGATACAGTTGTTCATATTACAATTAATAAAATTGTTTTGCATTCATGTGCAAAATAATGTGTACGAGTACATAATTAATTTTCAATGCTTTGTTGTCAATGTTTCGATGTAAGAATACAGATGCGGCTAAAAGCATAGTATGTATTAGTACATACATTTTGTATGGAGATATCTCGGTGTATACTTATTGAGCGTATGTTTAACTGTTGCCGTTTTTTATCAATTATATTTTTATAAATATGGGGTGTTTCATATCTTTATCAATGTATGATTAACGTTTGGTTTTTACGTTGTACGCAGACATTATAAAACGAAATAAAATAATGACATTGAATGTGGATGGCTACAAAGGTAGGTGACCGAAGAGTGTATGGATGGATTGTAAGAAGGGACTATGTATGTATGATATGACGGTTGATAATGATGTATCAGAGGTGAAAGTGTCTCTGCATGTCACGATTACTGAGAATCGATTGCGGGACGTCTCATTAGGCAAGTGGTGACATCTGGACCCACCGCGCACCCGACAGATTTCTACCCTCTATATATGGTGACGGTCATGTCGGGACTTTCCAACGTTTCACCGAGGAGCGGCCGACACGAATAGACTCGCTGTATCTCTTACATAACCTTATTGTTATGTATTATATTAATTATTTATGACAGAAACAATACCTCGGTGCTTGTATGGAGAACCAATCTGAACAACCATAAGAAGTAAAATAATTAAATTTAATGCTACATGTTTAAGCATGGTGAAATTAATTTAAGTTGAATTATATGTTAAAAATCTATTGAATACTATATTTCTGAATAGAACAAAAATTGTTTCTTTATAGCGATATATCATTGTTGATAAATAATATTGGAAAAACCACAGTTCTGAAAGTACCACGCGATGTATTTTTGCGTCACGTAAATAAATGATAATGACAAGAGTATTCAGTTATTTAAGGGTAGTAGTTACCGCCCTCGGCTAAGGGTGGTTCTTTTTATATAAGTCACAGGTGTATCGTAGTGCAGGCAGGAAGCACGTCCGCGTTTATTTCTGAACTAAGAGGGTCTGCGGCCACTGAATGCACGCAACAAGACACGTGCTGTGATAATGAATACGTTTCTATTGCATTATATATAGTTAAATATTGTATTATTTATTTTAGAAGTTGTTAGTAGATAGTAGATCTATTATATTTAAATCAGGTTCCTCAGTAGGCACGTATTTGACCTGACAATATTATTTTTAGTGTAAACACTAAGTTTTATCTATTTAGTCGCTCTTTCAATAGATTATTGTTGACGGAGTCAAGTTTGTTCTGTATTGAATGTCATTATATGAAATAGTTGAAGAAATTTCTACAGATGTCGTCCATGTAGCAATGTTTGTTTATTATTCATCCAATTTCCTCTAAGAATACAAAAGCTAAGCGCAGTTTACTTCTTATTCTGATATCGTACTTTACTTAGATATAATTATAAGTAAATGTATATGACAACAAATTTACTTTAACCTATGAACGTCAGGAAATTTCATAACATAGTATGTTATCTGTGATGCTAGAAGCTGTACAATGCGATATCGTGCGGTATCGTGCGACCTTACGCGAGGTGTTCGCGTCTTTATTTAGCAGATGATCTCACGCGGCCAACGTCCGTCACCGTAGTCATTTATCTTCCTATCTGACCCTCTATACACAACTATTGTCAAACTAATCAATCTTAAATAGACATACTATAGCGGAGATATCAATATTCCATCATTTTGTTGATCCTTGGTTTAGACCCGATAGTGACTTTGGAGATCGGGACTCTCACAAATAGCACTAGCGTTTAGTGAGTCTTTTTAAGAATCCCCCACTGAAAACAGAAAAAAAATGTCACTCTTGGATTTTCCCTTGACTTACTAGTATCGTGTTATAGTTAAATTGTTGTCTATTTGTCTATTGGACAAATGGTTTATTGCTTTATTATATTTTAATAATGTGTCATAAAGGTTTTACAGTATGACATTGTAATGATTAATAGTACGACATATAAATATAGGATTTACCTCATGGTTGTCAGCGGAATTATTACGTGTTTATTAAAATTTGTTGATTTTTAAATTGAGTTATGCATTAGTAACATCCTGTGTACAACACATCTACAGAATATGACGTATAGGCCGTAGTTGACATTTTGTTAGCTATTTATAATACCAATTAAGTAACTTTAAACCACTGATTGTGGGGTTTTATTATTTTTTTTATTTTTATGCAATAAGTCTAAGAATTAATTTTAAGAAACTTATTACGTCAGACATAAAAAAGCTAAAGTTCTTTAGGTGTATACACATGTATAAGTGCGGTATACACCCCCTATCGCGCTCGCCCCTCTCGCGACCAGACTTGCAGTTAACGCACTTTTAAGTGATGCCCCGTCTGGCGCGCCCCGAGCCTCTTTATAACGGAAGCTTTTTATAACCTTTGGACACGGATGTTTATTTTATTTTCGTTTGCATTTACAATTATTAAATATATGTTCCTGCGTCCTATAAAGTTAGAAAAATATAGTCGTATTTTTATAATCATTTAATATTCCTTATTTCTGACGATAAGTACTTGCGGTTCTTGCAGATAAGATTCATAATAAAGTTTGTATTGATTTATGCGATCTGAAAATGTAACTATTAGGTGTTCCTGTCGGTATTTTATTTGCAAGTTGCTTCATGTTCCACGTGGCCACATAGTTTGTGATGTAGCAACAAATTCGACAACTCGGTCAGCCGGCAATTGGACCGGGGTTCGCGTCGGAAGCGCGGAGGTCGCTTCCTCTCGCCCTTCCGTTGCCTACCGCGTTGGCGTTTACTGCATCCCACAGTTTAGCTGGGAATTAAGTGAGATGAGTTAAAGATTAGAATTAAGTAAGAAATTATTAGATTTTATTTTTTGCTACACTTGCCTGTATGACACAAGTAATAGTAAATTTCTTCCTGCATGAGAGAGATTACATTTCCTAGTACATCGTGTGTATCTATTTATGTTTTTGTATATTAACAATTAAATCAGTAATAAATGCCATTTAGTTAAAGCAAATATTGGAGACAGCATTGTGCCAGTAATGTCAGGAAGCAGGCATTGTGAATTGGGTCACTTCCAGTTTATTGCTCCCATCACCGCGCCCTCTTAATTATCCATATTGCTTCTGTATTTTGTTTTATTGTATAAATTAATGTAAACGTAAATTAAACTGCTGGTCATTTATTTTGGATAAATATTTCCAACATTTCCATAGTAAGTCTGAAATTGAAAGGTATCCTTACATCGTAGTCTCATGATCAATTTCAAATAGTGTCATTCAATTCGGAAGCGTTGACCTCAGTCCAGGGTCCGGGTGGCGCGAGGTCGCAGTCGCTGCAGTGGCAACGCATCTCAATACATCTTCGTGACAGGTTCACAGTTGTTTTGCGGAAAACATTATTCCGCGACCTCACTGCCAATTGTTAGACTCGACCGGTCGATTTGTTGCTCATGACGATTGAAGGTTTGTTTTCATGAATACAAAGCGAATCTCATATTTATCGTCTTGTCATCTTGATGTTTCCTTTAAAATTTATATTCTGTTGATTCGCTTAATCGATTCCTTTTTGTTTCAATTCAATTTATTACTTAAAGTCATTGTTATTTCTTAGGAGTTGCTTTCGAGGAAAATGATTTACTTGCAAAAACAGCATTAGGGATATTTTGTTAAAATTATTAACGAATTATTTAACTTTTTTACTTTGTACTTTTACATAATACATTTAATTGTCATGGCTTTGTTTTTTTAACCACATTCATCGTCGCAAGCGAGACGTAACGCAAAAACAGCTTCAATTAAAGGCCACAATTTGAAACAATTGCTTAATTAAGTCAAAGTCGACCGCGCAGGTGTTGTTTTCTCACGTTTTCCGCTCCCAAACTCATTTGCGTACAGAAAATACGATCGACAAATATTAGGAAATGTTTTGTGTAAGATAATAACAAAAAATTATGTAAATTGCTAAAAAAAATAATCTAGTGTTTTTTAAATGTGTCTAGCCTTTAGGTATAGGATGTTAGGGCAAACCCCAAGACATATGAGTAACATTGATCTACATCACGAATACAATGCGTCGTCAGAAAGCATTGTAACAAAATGTGGCGAACAAAACGTAAGGTCTATTTGCGTGTCTTATATAATTAGAATGCGTACGCGCAGGGTGACAGTATGCGACTAAAAATATATGTTGTATTGTCGCGGAATGCATTCACTGCTCGATGCCAACAGCCACTTACAGAAATCCAAATTTCAGGATACATTGCCAAAAACATGTTGCGACTGAGTGTTCCCCAAGGTGCGTCTTAGGACCACTAAACATGAATCAACGGACTAAATAAAGATAAAGTTAAAAGTGATTGAACATAATTTTTCTTAAAGTGAAATCAAGTGCAGTGTGAGTGAAAGAAACAAATGAGGTTCATTGTGAACCATTGAACTGATGGTAGGAATGATGTGGTTCAAACGGGAACCCAAGCCGGTAGCAGAGAAACCCTTGGAGAATGGAGTGGTGGGCAAGCTGAGGAGGAAGAAGGCCGTCCTCCTGAAGCCAACCAGGGAATCCAGCGAGAGGGAGACGTCGACTGAGAGCGACAAGGAGAGGAGACGGTACTCTGATATTTTAGATATTAGGGTGTCGTTGGGTATGTATTGGTTTTATTTAAACTATTCTGTCTCAATTGATGGGTTTTCCTTGCCGTTTGAATCAGGTATTTATTAAAATATATATTGTAGTAGGTAAGAATGGCTGATTACATTATATTTTTATTAAGTGATTTGGTAAATTGTGTTATTTACGTGTTCACTAATTCTCATTATGGATTATTATTCGACGTCAGACGTTAGGAATTAGGTTGTTCTAATTAAAACTTTTTAATTTGTTAAACATGTTTCATGATATTTTAAAGGAATGATCATTGTTTATGGCTAATTTATAGTACAGCCATAAATTCTTATGTAGCGTGAAACATTACTAGAGTTAAAAATTTTATTAATTATGTTGCGTGTTTAAGCGAGTTAGTATACAACAATAATTTGTCTTGTGATACCAAGATATACCACCCCCCATGAGTAGTATTTTGTGATTAACTACTTCACGTTTCTAAAATTATCATGTCAGACCAAATATCAAATTAAAACAAAGGGTTATGATTCATTGCGCTGCCAGCAAGGTTGATCGTGAGATATACAGCTGTGATGTTACCGTGCGTTAAAGCCATGGTCAGATTCTAGTTCACAGCTAAAGGTCACACAAAAGATTACCTTCAACTTGCACATAAAGTTCTGACCGGCTGTTTTTTACCTGATAACTAAAGTAATTCCTTCACCATCTTGTTTATAGCGCACCCAAAGATTTTATTTTATCATTAAAAATGTAGGATATGCTAATGTAAATACACTCTTCGTACATTAACATAAAGTTCAAATTAAAAGTTTGGCGGGTATTTTAACTTTCTTATCACTATAAGAAATAAAGCTCCTCGCACAGGCAGCAAGGTCGTGTTTTTATAGCATTGTTTATTTCATTACTTAAAACAGAATACTTTATTGTATACAAAAGAAATACTTAAGTCTGTTTTGATAAAACTAATAGACACATTTGATAGGCGAATTATAATCTTTGAGAGCTCAAAACTTTGAGTATATCATAAGTCATTTGGCTTTGGCATTAAGATCAAAGGCAAGTGTCAAGTTAGTCAACATAAAAGGACCCAAAACCAGATATTACAAAAATCAAATTTACACTATTTTAGTATGTTCCTTAATCTCTATACACAACAATGTTAATTTAACATCCATAGTAGTAGAATACAGTTCAGGTCTTCTGCTTCCATTGCTTAATGCTGGATTATACCCGAGTTGTGTTTGTAAATGATAACCGCTTAATCTAAATGAAACTGCAAGCAGCTGATTACTCAGGACTCAAGAGATATAGTAACATACATTGTGTGCATACAAACATCCGAGAGGAAGCGAGATGGAGCATCGTTTTATTGCACGACTGTTTTAATAAGTATTGTGGACAGTTCTGATGACCTTGTTGATTTTTCTGGAAGTTATAGATAATGTAGATACGAAGAACGTATCTCCCTGTTCGATTCTAGTATTCCATATGGTTGAGGGTGCTGGGTTCTACATCAGTCTCGTCCACTTCGCGCTGTCTTCAACATCTTTATTTAAAAATTTTTAGTCGCCTATATCTTTCAGCACTTAGTCCATATACAGAAAAATGGTTCCCCAATATTATTTCAGTTTTGATGTTGTAACTTTTCATTACAGAAAATCTGTCTGTAGTCTGTGATCTTTGAATATTACAAATTTTCCTGAACAATTTGTGATTCTAATATCTATAGGATACTAATAGCCTGCAGCAGGTAGGAGCGGCCGTCGCATTAAATCCTCTTATTTCCTCGCTCGTCCCGGAACGTAATTGCAATTTGTGCCCCCCGGGGCCAGCTCATAAAAGTTTGCGCGCTGCAAAAAATTTACTAAAAAACCGTCGCGCCGATGTAATGACGTCATCGCTTAGTATACTCGTAATTAGGAGAGAGTTTGAACATGTTTGAGAGGTTTTGAATTATTAAGCCGGGAAATACACAACATTTGATATTTGTAGATTAGTTCACAATGAGGTTGGTTCACAGATAAAGTTATTTTTTCTACTAACGTTCGATGTTTTTTTCGATCGTCCATATTCTTTTGTTTTTATCTCAAACAACGCAAACGATGTAACTACTAGATCTTTCTAGCAATTGATTTGCACAAGTTACATTAGTTGAATTAATATCAGCAATCAGCAAGATATGAGCTAGTGCCAGTTATGGTATATTTATGTTAACAAAGGAACGCGTAACCGTCAAGTAAGTGGTAAGCTTCCTTATTCTTTGTTGCATAGTGCAGAACAGGTTCTTGCAGATTGCCATACGCGTAAGGTCGCTGCAGTTGTTGACGTGAAAGCTAGATGTCGCTCCTTGCTTTGTCTACTGCGTTATTTATCGACAGTATCTCTTTGCCTATTTAAGTATTTTAAAATGTACAAGGAAGACTGAGAAAATATTGTCGGCTTATCGTCCTTTAAGTGAATATATGTTTTCCATCTGTCATATACTGAGATGATTTTATTTATTCGCTACTTGTCTAAGGAAGTCACTCTGTGATTTCTACCTTCTTTTATGTAAACAAACACAACTAAGCATGTTGCGTAGAGTCACGCAAACAAGATGATCCATAAATCCTTTAAAATAACAAGAGATAAGGCTCACTGGTTTGCGCAACAGCTAAGATTTTTGGTGTCGTAACAACGGCAATCGTGGCGTAACGCAGTGTTGATAGTGCCCCGTGAGATCTCAACTCGGCTATGGGAATCTTCATAGTGAATGTTTTCGTGTATGGAATATAATATCCTGAGAAATGCACCAATGAGAACGATGAGAAATGAGGTCCTATTTCATCCCACATTCAGCTAGTGTCTGTGGCATCTCGTTCACGAAACAAAACATAACAGACCCACCAGACTAATAGTAATAAATGAAACTAAAAAAAACTATAACAGATCATTTGCTTAGTATCTTCAATAATTTCGACTGATATCTTGAAGTATGAAAGTATCGTCTAGTGTGTGGCAAACAACAAGAAATATCATCTCTAGGAATACAGAAAGGAAAACAAGCGTAAAGTTACACGATGCCTTTGATCTATCGCTAACACAATATGCATCCCTCCGTCCACTGACAGACTGACAGACTGACAGACTGACGCTAAATGTGTCAGAAATATCACGGAAAAATGAGGCTATTATTTTCCTGTTTGTTTTGGAATAAGATCCAAAATTGCAACATTCGCATGCAGATCTCAAATTTTGGTTTATTTATTGTTTTAAACTAATTAGTATTGAGTAATAGTTATCTCTAAATTACACGGTACATTGTAATTTTTCGCATTCTATTCAGAAAGATTACGTTTTGGAAATGGAAAGTGAAAAAAGTAGCTTTCGCGCGGTGTCGGGTGTATTGTTTATTTTGACACAGACTCTATTTACATAGATTTGCTTTCTCGTTTTAATCTCGACCGGCCTTTTGTTGTATAGAAAGTGTACAAGTGTAAAGGTTCAAGTCAGCTCGCTTTCAGTAGCAACTGTCTTTTGGGATTTGCGTAAGCTAACGCTTTCGCTCTAGCAATACAGAACTATAGAATTTTTTTATCAGCATCTACTAAATTGTAAACTGTTTCAAAAAAAATTTTCAAATTGTACAGTAAATTTTGCACACAACAGTCAAAATTCAATGGTAATTGTGTCTTTAGAGGTTATAATTTCTTTCATATTTCTATCTATAATGATAGTAGATTTTCATAAAATATGTCAGTACCTTGCTGTTACATGTGAGTAAGACATTTTCAGTGTAGAAAGTAGACAAAGGTTATGTTGTCGATGTCGCAGTGTAATTGTATGGTAAAGGCGATCTGTTTTTGTCGCGGGCTGGAGTCGCAATAAAAATGGCCTGGACTTACTCCCCATTGTTTCTATAATTGGAAGTCGATTAGTAATCTAGGTATTAAGAATTGCATTGATTACGGTCGGTTTGTTTTTACTAACCTTGCTCCGTATTCTATCGAGTTTTTCTATTCATTACTTCATCTTATAAATATTTTTAAGTTATTTGTACATTGTAATCAGCCATTTCTTTATGTAATATTTGGGCATCACACGCATATTGTTTAAATCAATAATTTTTACTTATAGGATAAGTAACAGCTTTTTTGGCTGCATAAAAGAGTGTAAATAAATAACCTTACATGTTTTTAGAGATGACATCAAATGGCAAGGAAACCCAATAATGTGCAATAGTTTAATAAAAACGAGTTATGTTGTCACCAGAGCGTCGTGATGAGAGCGACGAGTCGCTATACGAGTCTGCGGACTGCCACAGCGACGCAGTATCCGCTAGCGATGACGCTCTCCCCCGACTCAGTCACACCCCGACCATCAGCAAGGAGTCCCTTAAGCTGGCCGTCACCGACGAGGAGGTCGAGCACGCCAAAACGAAGAGAGGACATCGCAAAACAATGTCACTATCCAACCCACTAGAAATGGTCAAGAATCTAGGTGACGAGTGGTTCGATCACAGTAAAAAAGATCTAGACAAGAACTACGATAAGAGAAAATCTCGTGAATCTCTCTGGAGCGAAGAGGACAGAGATTCAATACATGGTTCGACGATGAAATTAGATCAGATTAGAAAGAACAGCAAGAAAGAGGATAAAAGTAATCCGGAAAGTAGAAAGGGCAGTGCTACAGATATATCTAAACCTAGAAAAGGAAGCAAAGGTTCATCTGTTAGCGCATTAAACTTTCTTAGAAGAAAGAAGACGCCGACCTCTTCCAAATCCGTGGAAGTTGTACTAGAAATTGCTGACAGGATCGCTACCACTGAAGAAATCCTTGATTACACTAAGTTCTTTCTGGAAGAAGAGAGGCGACATTCCTCACTGTGTCAAACAGTACCAGTCGTCGAAACGGATTCAGACGACGATCCTCCTCCACCGAAACTAGTGGGGGAACATAGAAGAAGATTAAGTAGACAGACTTCTAGAAGTAAAAGTAAAGTGAGAGGAAAGAGTCAATCGGTGAAAGTGAATACGTTACGGAAATCACATAGTGGTACTTTAAAGAAGGGAAAGAAGAAGAGTGTGAAAGCACCATCTACAGGAGGCAGAAGTAGACAATCGAGCATAGCGGACACGCCGCCTATACAGAAGAAAAGAAACTCTGATACATTTAAACAACATTCCTGGCTGTTTAGCACATCGACTCATAAAGGTTGGTAATTTTATGATCGTATGGTAATAAATAAACGTTATTTAAATAAACTCTTTTTAAACAAATTTCTGACACGGCTTCTAAACCCATTTGAATACCAAATGTTTTTCTATATTAATTATTTTTAGGTTATTTTTTTACTCATCCGCAATCCTCTTTACGTGGTTCTTTTCACTGATTTAATTATTCCATCCTTCGGTGGTTTTTCTTTCATGTTATATTTAATTTTATAACAGATTCAAGAACATTTTAGATCAGTTGCACCTAAATGTTTATATTTTGGTTTTAGATTAATATTTGGTAAGTGGACAAATTAAAATAGCGATGAACTAAACAATTTTTCATATTATACTTTTAATTATTTTGTCATAAAATTGCATAGTCCTGTTTAGTTAGGCTTATTTCATTAGCCTACAATGAACTATATGGCTTTTATTAATTATTCTATTTGTTCTTCCATTATTTTAAAGTTTTTTCTGTATGTTCTGTTTATTGTTATACTAAAGATATTTTTTTATCTAGAATAGATGTATGACAATATGTTTGTGCTATCAATAGTTGTTGTGCAACCAGTTGTTTTGTGTAATCTTGTGTTATGAAACATTTTTGTTTATACGAATGTTACCAGTTTTGCAAATAACAAGTAATAGCGATCAAGTGAGACAGTTATGACGGGTTTTTTTCTTATGTTTACATTAACCATCTTCTGTACTATATGTAGCCGGGTAGCACTGTTGAAGCAAACGTATAAAGCATACTGTGATCCGAACGCAGAATGTTGAAAGCTGAGCTTTGTCCAGCATTTACTATCTTATCCTAAGAGAATGATTTGTTACTCTGTTTCTCTCTGAATGAATGTTAATCACAAACTCTGCAGCCGTTTCGTGGAAGTAAAATCTATATGAAAACATGAAAGACGAAATTAATTACACAAACCGCGTCCGAAAACAACAATGTCTCAACTATTTTGTGAGTTGTAAAATCTGCGATCGCTCACACGTGTCGTTCACAAAACAGCCGTGCAAAATAAAACGGTCAAAGAGCAATAAAACGATTGGAAATGCTATAAAATGCGTTGACGCGGCGCGAGTTTCTACAGTTATTACTGTATTTTGAGTTTTGATTCGGCTGTCTGTAATACTAATTGTTGCGCATTTATAATTAGTCTCCTGATTGTAAACTCCGGCTTGTATAGCTGCTCAACGTTGGCTGTTGCTATTGTGTGAGTTTTCCGACGAACGATTGTATGTGATTTAAATTGACTTGCTTTATTTGCGATTAGTAATGCGCACGCGCGTGTAATTTTCTAGAACGTAATTATGTACCCTTTCTAGCAATTAATACTACTATAGGGTTATTTTTTAATTTCTTTCAGGGAATAAAATTTTCAACAAATTGTTACATTTGCATTTTGACTTATGAAATAAAAATGTCTTGTCAGTTGTTTGTTCTCGGCGAGTATAAACCTATACTTGTTTTTTGTGACAGCCCCGACGTACGCTATTCAGACAACGCGGCCCTGACCCGAACATTCTTGATCGTTTATGCTATAGTCTATTTCACTTCATAGTCCTAGGGTTGGTAATATTCATTGTATAGAAAACAATATTTCAGATAGAATTTTATTATAAAAAAAAATATCATTAAGTCGAAATTACGTGTAATTTGAGCACAAACTTATTTAATTTTTTTATTATGATTCTATCAAGTATTTTTTTTTTCAAATTAGATTTTTTTTGATTGGTATGGTCATCTCAATATTGTTGATAAAATCTAATTGGCAACTTTAACTGTATGTTCAACCTCTATTGGAATATTATTATATGTAATAAGTGACAAATAGGCAGCCCTATATTGATGTATAAGTGTGTGGTTGTGGGCCCCGCATTCTGCAGCCGGTCAATGGGCCGCCTCGCCGACTGGCCGCTGGACTGCCGGGGATGTGTTTTTGTGCTACCACATACCTCTCATAATGGTGTTTTCAACATCTGTTGTAGCCAGTTTGTGTGCACTGTACTTGAATGGGATAGCGGACGAGTAGATTCAATTGATGGATAAATGTAGGTTTTTAGAATAAAAAATTAAACTGTATGGGTGGACTTTACTTCCTCTTCTTCCTCTTGTTTCCGTCTATGTGTATATACTTGTGAGTTATGGGTAATAACCAGTCTGCAACGAGCTTATTATGTGAGATTTGATAATTGTCAAAACACCTTTAATTTTACATTTCTAATTATTGTATGTTTTGCACATAAAATCCGGTTATGGTTTTGAAAACCTAATAAGGAAAGTGATTGGGAAGTCCCCTCTTCCTCTGGTTTATTGGCACACGTAATCTGATTGTTACGCGCATGCACTTCCGTTGCTGAAGGAAGTACAGAAATAAATTTAAAATGTACCCTGCGCTCAGTGACTCATTGCTGCTGTCTCTGGCTGGCGGGCCGCGGGTTCGACTCTGAAATAAAGTTATTTTTGTTTGTCGCCAACGTGCACTGTCCAAGTTTATTTTAGACATGTGTGTAATTTGCATAATGATAGACTACGTTTTTGGCAACAAAGGCAGTGACAAATCTTAATGTAATCGGGTAGTATTTGCTTTACTATTTATTATGTTTATACTAAATAAAATAAAGAAAATCAAAAGATGAGATAATCCCAAGACATATTAAATGACTTACCGTTGGTTTCTGAGACTAAAATCTCCGTATGAAACATATCGTCATCTCTGTCTTTCATCTTTGACAAAACAGAGATAACACTATAATGTTTTAAATGAGGATTTTGGTTTCAAAAACCCACAGTAATTGAAGAACCCTTACAAACATTTTGCTTCTTCCACTGCAATAGTTATTAATAGAAATCTTTTAATCTCTCCCATCCCCGTTGTTTTAAAGCAAATTATTTTTGTTCTGTTTGCATACTTGTCTATATATACGAGTAATACGTGGTGTGCAAGATTCTGTCTGTGCAGATATCATCTGCCGCTGCGTGTTGCCAATAAATATGTAGCAGTTCCATGAAACGATCCCATCGGACGGCGCCTCACGCTTTTGGTTTTATTGCCACTTTTAATGAGTAATCATTTTAATTGTTTTCAATATAACACATGAAAATATTATATATATATCTACACCCGCAAAGTAATGACTTTCGATTTAATGTTTGGTCTACAAAGTTACAGGTTGATGTTTTTATTTTGTAAATTAAACTAAATTAATTAAGTTGGAAATGACTCAGTTATGATGACTGTGTTCTCTATATTATCATTTCCATGACTTGAACTCGAGACTAATGTAGTAAATAATATTGTATTTTCCTTGCTCTATATTGTCTTTAGTCTCCTTCATCTGATGACGAATATTATTCCTCCTCAAATTAATTATAACTCAATAAAACATTTCGCAAGCAAATCCAGATGTTAATCGCAGAATGTTAAACATGTTAAGTGTACACCCATTGAATAGTTTGACATAAATTTCGCTGTTGGTTTTAGCAAAAGCAATCGTCCGACCTCAATGGACGGCATCGAACCCGCACTGGAATTATGTCGAGTGGGATTTGGGCAATACAGTGGAGTGAACGACCGCGCACTCAATACCCGGTGACTCAGTCCCCAGCGCCCCGAAGTCCCAGACTCAAAGACATACACGTTTCACATATAAAGTTTAACGACATAAGTGCTGTGAAAAAAAAGGTTAACTTTGTCAAATAAGTTTTTTTTCGTGTTGACAAAGGAATACGTGATGCCATAGTGAAAGTATTTTTGTACATTTTACGATGTTTTTTTAAATCAAAATTATTAATTTTGTTTATAAACAGTATTCAATGCGTAGGCTTAGTTTACGTCAGATATTATACTATTAACATAAATAGTTTTCGTGTCAAAATTCCTACCATGCGGGTCAGAGCCGCTCCTTCAGATCGATGGTTCGACTCTACGGACATTTCCTATTCAAAGTAGATGTTTAACTATAGGGAAAAGTATTAACAACACAATGAGTCAAAATTATTACTTAAAATACCCAAACAGTTGATTCAAGTGAGTAATTTTATTCATAAAACTAAGCTGTCGACTTCTCTTCAGTTAACTTAACCACGGATTACAACTTCTATGGATCCCAATAACTGCACAAACTAAATCTCATACCTACATTTTATAGGTCACAAAGTTAACAAAAAAAAAACAATAGTAGTATCGTAGTAATCATATAGCGATTTCAACAAAGATTAGAAAATACTGTCTCACTAAACACTTGCCATTATTTACACACAAACGCTGACTAAATTATAAAACGATGTTATTCTTTCACTAGAGCTTTTAGCATTATTTACAACTTGTTGTCTTAATGAGAACGGGTTAACTATCCCGACCTCATTACGTATACGTGTTAATGACATTACAGTGTTTTTCTTTAGTGAAATTTATGACGTTTTGTCTAAAAAAAAGAATTATTATAGTACTAATACGTCAAAAGTAATGTTCTTGTATCACATTCGAACATTTTTCCACCGATGGACATAGGTCGAATTCAATTTATACAAATAATAAATTTTTATAATACGTAATCAGGTGTTGCCTTTGCATTGTCGAAAAAAACTTATGGGTTTTTACCATATGAGTGCTTTACAGTATGTGTGCATGTGTGTGTATGGGTGACGTCACATCACCACCAGTGAATTATAATTGTTAATTATAAGCGCTTGATAGTCGATACGAATCCAGGAACACAAACGTCAGTTCTAATATTGTGAAACAACAGACAGCGCCATCTAGTTCACTGTTCGTGAAACTCTTTGAAAACAAGTTTTCTTAAAACTTACAAGCCTAGTAGTTAATTGTTCATGTCTAGTTGTTCGTTTAAGGGATATTATGTGTAATTATTGCTGTTAGCCTGCATACAATGCGACTGACACACAAACATACAAACATATTGTGTACACTCGCTCCGTGTATGTGTGTGTATGTATGATTTAAGCGAGTGATGTCATCTCTATATGCATTACGGACACTGTTTAGATATTATGTTTATTGTATAGAATAAAGATTACGCCACTTCATTTTGTGTTTATAAAACACAATCATGTTTTTTGATCAAGTTTTGGTTTGCGTCTTGAAAACGCAGGTCAATTTTAATACCGTGTTTTTTTATAATTATTTTTCTCCACACTAATCGTGTGAAATAATAAATAAATGTTTTAAATTAATCACGTTTGTTGTTTCGTTCCAGGCGAGTCCCGGCGAGAGGGATCAACAGAGGAGCCGAGCGCGCCCGAAGCGGACGCGGACTCCGCGGACACCGCCAAAGAACAACCTGACAAGGAGCACAAGTATGTCTATATTAATATAAATAAATAAAAAGAAAAATATTAAAACGGGCAAGCTTGGATTGAATATACAAGTAGCGCCATCTATCGGAGTGTAAATGTATTGTCAAATTTTGGGGAGCTTTTGTAGTTGAATACTAGAGGGCGGTTTATTAACTCAGGTATTTTTTTAATTGTATTAAATACAAAATGAATATTTAGTTGGCGCGGGGGAGGTGGAGGGCGCGGCGTGAATCGTGCGGAGAGCTGCCGGGAGCGAGACGCGCCGCGCCGCGGGAAACATCGCAACGCGTCAGACCCCAACCGCCTCACCGCGCACCACAATCAGTCAGTGTACAACACACATTATATACATGCTTGCTAACTGTACGCCGGCACCAAATCTGATGATTACTTGGCGACGCTTCTAGGTTGACACAGCTGAGCCTGGCGTAATGAGTTACGTCGCTAGATCTCATAATATGTGCTTCTCTTCTACTCGGATAAATCACTCTGTGGGCGCTTTCCTTCGCCCATAATACAGCTAACACCGAGCCGGCGTACAGTTTGAATCTTATGCAACTGCGTCTAGGTGTAATACCCATTTTGTAGAACAAAATTTTAAGCCATAAGCACACTGAAAGTTTATTCACCTTACAGTTTTATTAAGTTGCTTTTGCAGTAATAACTGACGATGTATTATTAGAACTGGATTAGGAGGATATTTTTATATTCATTATTTAACCATTAGATAGCTATATTTATACCTTAAATAACGTAGACTATTTTTTTACTTTCAATATTATCTTTCTGAATAAATTCCTTCGCTTAAAATAAACTACAAGCAATCTAGTAGACACTTTTTTTTTTTACATTTCTCTTGACTGCACTGAAACTATCTCATGGTTTGATTCCAATAGTTTGACCAGACTATAGAACGACTTATGCGACGTACACAATCCAAATTCAACCTTATTGTAATGACAAAAGATTCAATTTAACTTTAATTACTGTATTATTGTGATTTTTAATAGCTATTTTCAACTTTATTTCTTCGGATTAACGTTGTCTCTTATATCACTAAATTATTAATTTGCTTGCAATAAAAACTATGTGACATTAGTAATATAGTTCATTTTCCTTTGTCTCTTTTTCCAAGTTATAAAAACTCCAATTTCACGGCGATGTCTAGTCGAACAGAGGTCAGATATAAATGGATACGAGATTAACCAATTTACGTAGATTTCATTCGCGTTTAATATTCTATAGCGCCAAGGATCAAGTCAAATTGGACAAATGGTCTATTCAAATAGATATAGATATATTGCAGGGATCAATTGTTTGGATAGGAGAGTTTATGTCCGTTTTAATGTGAGCTATCGTCTTGTTGGTATTGTATGAATGACGAAGGTCTGTGTAAACTGGTGTAGTCGTCTTCAGGCAATGCTGTGAAAAGCGTTCACCTTTTCAGTATGGCGCGGAGTGCGATCGTGAACGCATCGTTCTTGCAAATTTTTGTGTTGCTAAATTATAATTATTTGAGTGAAGTAAAAGTGATTTTTTAAATATTTTAATTGTTCATTCAATTCTCTTGTTGGTTTCGTGTGGTGTTGGTATGATTTATTTTAAAAAAAATCGTTAAAATATTTTTTTATACTGTCAATTAATTTATAGAAGACTCAATAGCTCTTTAATAAATTATCTATATCTTTATCTTAGATAAATATTTTTTTTAATATTTTGTATACAATCAGCTCCTCAATCCATTTTAGTTTTTTCAAAATATAATTTCTATGACATCATTGGTTACTTCGTTTGGAATACAGGACAGTGTCATATGTACACAAAAACTGGTGTTGATATCATCACTTGTCACATGTTATTGTTATGCGGATCTGCAACTAGGGATGGACAAAATTATCGATATCCTGTAATTATCGATAAATGAGATACGTAATTTAAATAATCGAGAAAAAAGCGGTGCTTTAGAATTTGTCGTAATGTTTAAATGCATTTTTGTATCAAATAGAATTTTTCGATAGATAACACATCTATAAATAATTTTGCAGTGACCACGCCAAAGACCAAATCTCAGAGAGTAATACAGGATAGAGTAGGGCTCTCTTCGCTCGCCCTAAATATATGTCTTTTATATGTATTTAGTATAATTATATAGCTATAATATGATTGTTAATATTATACATTACGATAGTAAAAGGCTATCTTGGTATTTGCCAAGAGTGCAATTCAAGAAAAGTAATTTCGTTATCCTGAAATTAGGAGCAATTGTAGTCGGTATTCTTTTAATAAATAATACTTTAGTGATCTTGTCGTAATCAATATATCGATAGTTATGAAAGACAACACTAGATGTTGTCGTGTGGGTGTTCGTGTATAGACAATATGTGGGCGACAATGAGCTGTAAAGTGTCGAATGCAAAGCAAAGTGCCATCGCTCCGGTGCAATATGTAAAGCATGTATAGCTAACATAATATTTATGTATATTAGCACATTTTTATTATGTATTTTGCGTATGGGAAGATATATAATACTTAGTTTGAATATTTAAGTTATACAAATACGTTTATATTTTTGAATTTGATTAATGAAAATTTTCCCATGTCGATTATAAGAGAATTGTCAGTTTCTCACTCTTATATACATAACTACATTCAACTAACTCATTTTACAATTCCATTTAAATATCGCAACCGACACAAAAGTCTCGTGTATTATCATGTTAAAACAATAGCTGCATCCAACACAGTTTGAAACTAAACTCCTTTGAATATTGTTATCGACTAACTGACGTACAGACAGACATTATTTCCGTTTAGGGGAGAACTGTACGCTCTGCTCCCGGGGGAGAGGATGGGGAGGCTCACAGGGGAGGGGACGCAGTTATCTGTTTGACAGTTTGACGGCAGGGATATTAAATAACACTTCAGTGGCGCTGGAAAGTTTTACAACTGAGAATAATCGGTTTATGTCAAGAGAAACATTCCTAGCTTTTGTCTATTTTAATAAAATTAATAGTCGAGGATTTTATACGTTATGCGTTGAATTTTATGTAGTACTTCAAACCTAAGAATCGTGGTTTAGTATTTATCCTTTTTTATATATAAAAGATTAGCAGAGTTTTTTGTAAATTTACTAATATTTTTTTACCATTCCAACTAAGCTCT
Organism: Papilio xuthus; assembly: GCF_000836235.2. Lineage (NCBI taxonomy): Eukaryota > Metazoa > Arthropoda > Insecta > Lepidoptera > Papilionidae > Papilio > Papilio xuthus. The sequence continues at coordinate 127,620 of NW_013532866.1, read as the reverse complement.
ATACTTGTGCTAGGACATGGTTTACGATAATAGTCGAATGGTGGGATTTGAACCCCCGACCTCGTGATCGGAAATCCGTACCATTAACCATTAACCATTAACCATTAACCATTAGGCTATTGACACATGACGCTTCTTCAAATAATGTTTTGCACTGAGAAAATGAAATTTTGTATTTTCGAAATAAAAAGTTCAGTGACCACTTTTGTTAACATAATATGTACGACATTTTTATACGTAGTGAACATAAAGCAGTTTACGTTAGGGGATTGCATCGCGCGCCGACCTGCTGGCTGGTAGCCAACACTGCGCGATGTCGTGTGGTGCTATACATGAGCGGTAGAGGGAGCGGGAGCTGGTACAAAGCGTCGTGTCACTTTGTATAACCAGATTAAATTAGATATATTATATATATAAAATTGGTTAATGTAGCTATTAAATATTATTTAATACAAGTCTTTCGCCAGGTTCTTTAAAAATCTATTCGTGATAATTTTAATATGGTTTGGATTTGGCGTTGTTATTTATACTCGTAGTTTCCGCTACCCACCTGTGGTTTGTACCACTCTCGTGTTAATTAATACAAGCGCATGTCACCGTGTTTGTGTCAGTTGAATCTGCCGACTGCTCTGCGTCCTGCCGAATTCCGCACACGAATTACTCACATTTGCGGACTAATTTTTGTTTACGTACATTTTCTGAAAATTGTTTGCTAATTTCTTTATAAATTGGATTTTAAATTTATTTTTATCTTACATCTTATTCTTTGAAGTGCTCGAACTTTTATAGAAACATTATTGTAGAAAATAAGTTTTGAAAATTGTACTTTGAAATTGGATTATTTGTTTTTCACGAAACACTAAAGTATCACAAACAGTTGTTATAGTAATTCCTTCCGCACTTAATAGATTACAAAATTAATATTTGTTTAGACAATATTCATATATTAATGGTTGTTTCCACTGCGGATTACGTTAAAATATTTACGATTTGCTACAATTATTTTGTGAGATTGCAACAAAAATAAACAATAACAGTATTGTTCATACAAATAAAAAATCATGAATTTGAGTGGTTGAGCTGTTGTAGTTAAATTGTAAAACATAAGACAATAGGGTGTAGGAGGGGGAGGAGGGGGTTGGCAGACGTCGCAGTGCAGCGGCGCAGTGCGGTTCCACGAATTACTTACATTGAAGATTCTTAATTAACCATGAGGTTCCACTGTCAAATATGTACAAAATTGTTAAGGTGCGGAAACTGTACTTTTTTCCGAAGCTTTTCATTTAGAAATCTTGATTTATACCTTATTTATTCTAAAGAAAATTCGATTTAGAACTTTTACGTTCTCTATCTATGAATGGAGACGCAAAGTAAATATGTTAACGAAAAGCTCGCGTTTGTTTATCCACTTCGCGTAGAGATAGACGCGCGTTGCTCAATGGAGCCGCGTCACGTGGAAACTTACAGCGGGACCAAGGCCAAGGAACTGACAGAGAGCGCGCCGTGACGTGCTCTGTGCCTGGAGGATGGAATATATCATAGAGTTGTTATTCTATAATACGTTACATCGTTAATTTTAGCCTGATAAACTTGGTGCGTTATGTTTTTTCTGTAATTTACATCTCACAATAATTAGTCTAAAACGATGCATCTAATAATGAATATTTTTGAAACTTTAAGCTCGAAATATGAGCAGATAGAACGCAGTTACTAAATCATATATTTCAGTGGCGAGATATAACAGTCGAATTAAGGTAAACATTGTTAGTGGGCGTGGGCGTGGGCGTGCGATATCGTGTTTGGTCAGCGTGGACTAAGTGGCGAGTGGTCGAGTGCGAGATTCGGCCGCGGATTTACTCATGTACCAAAACAACAGCTTATCACCGTTGATAAGAGGATTTACCTGCGCACTGTCCGCATTACCGCCTAATTGATGTGTCGCTACGTGGAAATACGGTTATACGAATGTCGATTGAAGGCGTCGTCAACCTTGGGTTACATTTTTAATTTTTACAAATTAAACCTAATGAGGGTCAATCTTCCAGTAGCCAAACCATCATGTTTAAAAAAGTTAAAGAGCAGATGATTTGCAATTTTCTACTTTATCTTTTCAATATTTCCGAACTACATAAGTAACAAATATTTCTGTGTGATAATTTTTAATTATATCACTTAGAGACACGGCTAGGTGTGTACACAGTTTTTAAGAGACGCTGACCATCGCATGATTTTTTTTAGAATTTCCTAAATACTGTATGTACACCGTTCGCTGATGACGCGATGGCCGCGTCCGTCAGAACAGTTGCTACTTCAAATAAAACGAGGCATTAAACATAAATATAATTAACGATGATTTTATGAGATACGCGAGCGCCGTCAAAGTGCTGGAGATCGATTACACTGCATTCCAATAATATGTATCAGCTTTTTAAAAAGCATAATATGCGTTCATCTTTAGTTTGGACAAAGGAGTCGGCCATGATTTCCCAGTTTCCTAAATATGCTTATGTATTATTTGAAGTAAAGCTTAACTATTCTAAGTTGGCTGTAAATACGTGAGTTGAGCACTAAAATAAAAATACTTCGTAGATTATTAAAAAACATAGCGTAACTACAGTTTACTAATTTCTTTAACGTAAACCGTATCGGCCGCAGTAAACGGGTCCGTGAAATTGTTCTGAATTCGTGGTTGCGCCACACCGCACAGCACGGGAATAGCCCGGCGCTGCTGCGATGAGCCACTGCAGGATATCTTAGCTATTACTATGTAAACGTGTCTACTCTAAATAAGAAGCATAAATTAGAATCCAAACATAGTTCAACTTATCATTAGTGTAGGCGAAATTGTGGAAAAAAATTAGTCATCTTCACGTACACTGAATCTTCGCTATATCTTTATTAAAATTGATATCTCAATTTTTTAATTCAAATAAATCATTTGGCGCCAATGTCACAATTTTGGCAGCGGAATGAGTACGTTACACAACATTGAACGATAACATTTCGCAGAAGACGAGCTGCAACTGCCGATGTCGACGGAAACATCGCCGTCGTAGAAATTTCTATTTCTGTTCCCTCGTGTGTCACGACTCTGTCTTTTTATCTTTGACTCTTTAGAAACAAATAGTCCAGGAAGTTGTGACTCACAATGTAATAGCTACCACTTATATTGAAACATTCCGCGTCATGTAAAAATAAATTCATAATAGCTTGTGTTTACAAATACTTTGTCATTGAAATAAACCGCGGGATCGACTGTGATGAGCTTTCTTCATATTTTAAGAATATCTTAAGTTTTTTAGCAATAATTTTGTCACCAATATCATCAGTAGAATAGTTTTAACTCAAGGAGAATTCGCTATCTTAAACAGAGTCGATAAGTTAATATAATTTAGTTATATTTTATTTACCTTGACCGAGGTTTGTACCTTTGATTCCCGCGTAACAAACATCAATGCAGTTGGCAGCAACAGACTGCCGGTTTTGCAGATTTTAATGTGCTCTTACGTTAGAATCGGCTTTTATCTATCATGAGTCAGTTCGCGTAACGGACGTGACGTAAATAACGCAAAGATAATTTAAGATCTGCTTTAATAGATTCCTAGAACTGGATTTAAGATTCGGTTATGATTTAGCTAGATATAAAATGGGAAAAGGATAGTTCTTTTATACCATTAAAAAGTATTTAAATTATTGTTATTAATTTTTATGGTAGTTTAAATAATAAGTGACGTTTTATTCTGTAAAACAATTCAAATGAATATGAACTTAAAACATGCTAAACTGTTTTAAGCTAAATGAAGCGGCTTATGATGTTTACAACTTCTATTTTTTTACTTTTTGAAATAAATAATGAATCTGTATAACTGTTTATCGTGAATTACAAAATACATTTATCGTCATCTCCGCGTATGTTTATACAATGACGATATTTATATTTTCGTTAATACTTTGGCATTCGATATTTTTATAGTTTAGCAGAATTTCATTGGTGTGTTATTGTTTGAAACATCAGTAGCGGCGGCTATTGTGATAACCCACATAATTTAGCCGCCGCTCCACCTCGCCACCTCGCCACCTCGCCACGTCGCCGCCAAACATCGCTAATATTAGTTGAGAAAACAATTGGAATTAACACAAAGGTTATTACGTTTCGGATCGGCCACATTAGTCAATGTACTTTCATAACATTGTAAATAACATTACATATTATACAATACATAACACGTGCCATGTATTAAAGGATATTACATTACAGAGTGCGTAAAACCTTACGCGTAGCACACCTACAGTCGTAGCCCTTTACTACGCCGTAGCAATATAGAGATGAAGGCTATACAGTTTTCATTATGCATACATGAATTTATCCAAAGTAAAATGAAAGATATAAGTCAGTCGGTTATGTAATGAAGTTAACATTATTTAGTTGTCTACAATAAGGAATGGACACTGATGAATGATTGACTGTCTGACTGTCTCCCTCCGCGTCTGTCAAATTACTTTAAATTTATTGGCACAAGAGAAAATAGACTATAGTTATAATAATTTTGAGGTCATGTATGAAACAGAGAGATTTACATTGAGCTATTGTCGAATTTACTATTTATTATAAGTGGGTACAAGTTTTAGAAAACAAATAAAATATAATCCAATATAAAAGCCTTTTCCAATAACATTAAGGAAATTTATTTCATCAATACGACCTCAATAAATAACAAATTACTGCTATAAACAATCAGCAATAACACAGTGAAAGGCTTTCACGTGATGACGTCACCGCGGCCAAGCCTTCAGTTGTCTTGCATGGCTTTATGTGTTTGCGCCCGTCTGTGGCGCATTAGTTACGATGATGACTGAAGGAAAAGTACACAGTTTTATGACTCTAGCGTAATGAAACTAGTTCACATATAAATTATACTATTATTTGTGATGAACCTGAGTCTTTTATGTAAAATACATAAGTTATTTGCAATTTCGAATTTGAAATCCCACTTGTTTATGTCTGTACGCAAAAAAAAAACATTAAGTTATCCCACAGATTTATATAGAGAGTTAGTATAGAGACAAAAAATAACTCTAATTTGCCTAAAATATGACGCAACAACTTCATGTAAAATCCATCTTAAAACTTAAGCAACCATTGCATACAATAACAATATGTAAGTAATGTCCACATACAATTTACTTACATATATACCAGTACATCAACAATGTGGGCAAAGCAAACAGTCTATAGAGTTGACGGCGTAGGTTTAGCGCGTGCTGTAACTTTCCTATTGTGAGGGCTCGGCCCATTGCAAACAGAACTGCTGCTGGAAACTACCACAACGTGACATGTATGAAATATCGGAATAATACTGTGGATTTCCATGGACCAAACACTTTTGCAAAACATATCGTTATACTTCTTGAAAAAAACATAATTAATCATTTTCTAAGTATTTCGGCTGTGAAATTACACGGTTGACTTACAAAATCCATTTTTTTACACAGTTGTATAACATAGATACTATGGTTAGCTAGTGTAATTTAAAACTACATTTATTTCGTGTTAATTGCGTTAATCCGGTGTCCCTTGTAGTCAATGATGACCTATGGAAATGACCTTCACCAAATATGAATCAAGTAATTGTGTAAAATTACATGATAAAAGTGCTGTTCATAAAATAAGTAGTCAATTTCTACGTAGAGATGATAAATGATACCAAAGTTGCAAGCATGTTAGCAGCTTTTATACAGATTGTTGAGAAGGGTAATGGAGGAAAGGAAAAGAGGAAATATGTTGGGTTACTGGGCGATAAACATTAATAAAAATTACGGGGAAATTCAAAAATCTACGAAATTCCGTTGAAATTTACCAGTTGTCTTGTACTCGGAATGGAACTCTGTTCACTTTAGTAGTTATGACGTATTCTCGATTGCGGGTTATGACGTAGACAGTGCGATTTATGTGAACAAACGGACATTCGTGCGCATTCTGTATGAGCATTAGATATCGTAGCTCTTTAGGACTTCAGTATACTTCGCTCCGTCGAGCTGAGCGCACGTATTAACGTGACGTCACTACTTGTTTATATCTGTGCGTGAAATTTAATAAAGTTCATGTTGTACTTGTGATTTTAAAATTGTGAAAAAGCACGTAATTAGAGTTTAAAATGCGAAATAATCAAAACACCTACTTTTAATCTAAATATAATATTAAAAAAAAAACATTTTAGGAATATTGCAATAAATATTTAATGATAAAGATATGTTTTAAAATAATCAAAAAATAGGTAAATTCTCGTTGTCGGCTAGGATTATCCCTCGTGCGTTGAAGATTACACCGATTTGAGATAAATACATAATTTGTTTATTATTTAATTTGTAATCGTCTCATTAGGCTATTGTTTTCGAATAAAATAAAATTTAAATTAATGACTCTTTACTCCAATTTGATAGTAATCATGAAATCCAAGCGAATGCAGCGTTTAGTTACCTGCACTGTAACTGCGTTTATCTTTTAACTAGGTATGTCCCACGCTTCACTGCATTTATTCCGCATTTCGTACATAGATTATCTTCCTCGTAATTATTGTTATTTCGTAGTTCTTGTACTTAGTTGGCACGTCACACAAAAGAGTACTCTTTTTATCTACGTGCCAAATGAAAGGCTGGTAAACGAAGTGTTGTAAAAATACTCTTTAGATTTACAAGCATGATAACTAATGTGACGTAAATATAATAGTATGTTTAAATGCTATGCGGAGATGAAATAAGATATATTGAAACTCTATATCAGTATTGTTAGCATATCGTACTCGCTTGGTGATGTATAAAGAAGTGAATATTCACTTCTTTAAATAAATAAATAAATAAGGATACACATACTTATAATTTTTATAAATATTTATAATAGCATTTAACCAATGCTCAAAAGTCAAAGACATTAGACGATATCTCAGTCGACCCACTTTCGAAGTTTCACCGCGACAAATATTAATTAGTTTGTAATTAGTTATGGGTAAAGTGAATGTTTCAAGTTAAACAATTACTTGACTTCGTTAACTTATCTTGTATTAAAATGTATCGTTACAATACTACATTTGTGTTGAATTAATTTAAAATATATTTAAAGAGTTTAATGTTATGACAAATTTATAATATAAAATCCCACTCATTGTTAAATACTTATTTAAAAACCATAGAGAATACTTAGGGAGATGTGTTTACTTAAATGGTTGTAAATAACAGTATGAATTCAATAAAACTAATTGGGCTTTATATACATCACTAATAAATCTTGTTTTTTACAGAGTTGTCTAGTACATGTGAGTAAACACAGCTTAAAGCGAATGCTAATCACTGCCTACATCTAGGTTTCCGCCATTTTGTCCTTTAAGCACTAAAATGGTTACGTTTTATTTATTCTATGGGGACAAATTTATACCCATAGTTACTGTTAAGGGCTTCCTGGAGTTTTTACTTGAGTAAAACTAACTTTTTTATGTTTCTCTATGAGTACGTCTGCCTTGTTTGTATCTTTTTATGAAATAGTTTTAACTTTTTTAGTATATCCTACGTCAGTACCAGAAATATACATTGATAGTGAAGCAGCCAAATTGTTTTAATCTTGGTAATATTATTAAATTTTCCTCACAAAATAATCTGTTCATTGATAAATGCATCCGTTAACTCATTTTTAATACCGTATCGTTCGTTGTGTATTTTACCTACTGATACAAAGAGCATGATAGTTACAGTCGTAAAAATAAAAAAAAAATCTCCTTGGTAGAGTACAGATGACCTCGTAGAGATAGTTGAAAGGTCGCCATTTTCTCACATTTTTCTCTCCTTTTACATTTTTTTGAAATATTTATTCTCTACTTATTATGTCCTAAAATTTAAAAATATAGCAATTTTTCTTTTTTCTTTAAAATATGCGATGAAATCAGTGATGCAGCAATGTTCAGCATGTGTCAGTCATTCAGTCAGTTGTGTGATGTCTGCAATGGTCGTCTGTGTGCGCGGTTTGCAGTAAAACATGCAGTAGTCAATAAAACATATTTTTACGCGCCTCCACAGCTGAGGTTCTAAACATAAATATAGTCGATATGATGGACGATAAATTCGCGAGATTCAAATAATATTTTTACGATGCGATATGAAAGATGTTCCGAATATTTAGTTACGTCTACAATTGTAGCAACATTGGTCGATGATTTATTTCTGTACATTATATATAGCTTTCGCTGGATTCTTTATACTTGCGAAATGCGATATGGTTTAATAGAGTAGGTACTAAAAAGTTAAAAATAGATTATGTAACCTGCGGTAAAATATATCAAAAAGAACTATTCTATAGCTACATGATAAAATTTTTAATTGAACTTTTTTTTAGAAACATAAACTGTAAAATATCTGCATACCAGACAGAATTAGCAACTTTTTTAAACCTTGTGTATATCAAAGCAAAGTGAAACAAGCGATAAACCGTTTGGTCGCTAGAAGTGATGAGTCAGTGAGGAAGTGATCTATAAGTGAGAGGTCGTGCTGGTACAGTTGCCATGGCAACCCCCGCAGCGGCCGCGCCCCCGCGCGTCTCCCGCAACGTGTCCCTGCCCGCGGGCCGGCAGCCCCCCGCCGTGGGCATGCTGGCCCGCAGGACACTCTCCGAAAGGTATTTACTGACATTAACTTGACGATGTGGTATAAAATTGTTGTATTCTCAAGGCGTTGTGCCTGGAATTTGATTGTAATGTAATATTGAATTACAATAACGAACTTAAACGGATAATATGGAATAATACATGTGTAAAATATTGTTTATCTTCTATTGAATGTTAATGCGGCGACGGCTTGTCTCCTCTGTCTAGTATTTATCGTAAGCGAACGCAACGATTGTCTTAATGGACTAGCGTTTTTAAACAAACTGTTTGTACAAACAATACACAAACGATATTATCTGCAACATATTTGTTATTATTTGAATTTCAATTAACGGCCACAATGAATAATCGATCTTGAACCATTTTCACCATCCGCGGTAGTTTTAATAACAATTTGTCAAACGCAGTCATTACATTTTTCTATTCGAATTTGGCCCTTACAAAATAAGTCCATCTTTTTTTTTAATATGTTACGTAGCTTTTAAACCAAGGTATCATTTATGTGTGTATATTATTGACACTCTGTTGTTGTTTCCGAGAAGTTGCGGCGGTTGATTGCATACCCTGCATCCCTCCCACAACTCCACCCATTTACACTCACCCTGCCATCGCGTCGATGTCACGTGATAGATTTTTATTAAACTGTCACTACACCCTGCTGATAGCAAACTGTTGTCATAATACACAAATAGCACTTCACATTATTATGCTAATGAAATATCATGACTTTTTCTTTTCCTCTATTACTTCCGAAATATATATTCGATCCTTACGTTCTATTAGAAAATCATTTTGGAACAAAATGGATTGAAAATACCGTGAGGTAAGCAAAAATGGTTCTCATGATTGAATGTTGGTCCTTCTGTTTATAAACAATGTGGCAGTAACACTAAATGTCAAGGTCTGGGTGTCGAACCCACGGCACGTGCCTCGCCAACCGTCGAGTACAAAATTACCCGCAATTTCAACAACATCCCGTATATGTTTGCTTTGGCGTTTCCTTCGCGTCCAACCTTTGATATCCTCTGTTTATTACCTCGCTACTACAGTTTGATATTAAGTAATAAAATGTACAATTCCTTGAGTAAAATGTAAACTTTTATACTTGTTATCAATCATGTAGCTATCTTATGGTGAAAGAAAAAAAAATTAAAAACTAATCTGTTGTGTTCTGCTTCTTATCTTTTTTATGTGGTATATTTATATATTTGTATATTGTACTATAGTGACCTGGAGCCGGGCACGCCGACAGCGCCCTCTGGCAGCTCCAGCAGTTCCAGTTTATCTTCTAGAAGTAACGAGAGTAACACGGTCGCCGCTGACCAACAAGGTTGGTACACTACTAAAGAGATGCCACTAAATTAATTAGTACTTTGAACTATAATAATGTTTCGGGGTTCGAATAAACATATTTTAGAATCGGTAATAAGTATATTTTGACTGCGTTCAAACGAAATAGTGATGTATTTGAATCGGCCATTATCAATGTAATTGGGATAGTTAATCGATACAGACCTATAAGTATTATAAGATTAAAATTTCGCGTCAGCTCGCGTTTGGGGTGTAGAGTTCAGTTGCAGTGAAACTAGTACTACATATTGTTGTCTCTGTTCAGTCAAAGAGAATGAAAGTGATGACAATATATGTGAGTGTTGTGCGTGTGAGTACGTGAGGTGACAGTGACGTAGCTTCCCCGTCAGACCTGTCGGAGGAGGAGGAGCCGCTGGCGGCGCAGTGGGCGGACAGCCTGCCGCCGCACCTGCTCGACACCCTGCTGCTCTCCGCCAGGCTGAGGAAGCGCCAGGAGGTCATACATGGTGAGCACTCCCGATTACTCCTAGCTCATCTACAGAGATAACTTTATCGATATAAGCCTAAAAGTACTAGTAATAATGTAAAAAAAAAACATTAGAAAATATTTTCTGTGATGAATTTGCCACAATGTTTATTGATGTTTTTGTAAATGTCAGTCACGTGTGTAATGTATTGACTGACAAGAACAAACATAACGTAATGTCAGCCGACTCTAACAATGATCAGTGTTTAGAAAATATCTACAGCTAGTTTGTGAATCAGCATTTATAAGTAAATTTATTTCATGTTTCGCAGCTTACGTTGTGACTATTTAAAATGTTAAGATAATATTACTATAGAATGATATTATTAGATAACAAAATGTTATACATTTAAACTTATATGTTAATTTTTCGGAGCACTATATGTTTCCTGATGAGGCGAGCCGTCGTGTGTTAGTATCAGTCAGTGACAGAGGTTGTGTCATGGTCGTGCGCAGAGCTGATCGTGTCGGAGGGGTCGCACGTGCGCTGGCTGAAGGTGCTGGACACGGTGTTCCACCGTCCGCTGCTGCGCGCGCCGGCCTTGCTTGCGGCCGAGGACGTGCGCGCGCTCTTCCCCAACCTGCAGCAGGTGCGCGAGCGTCACGCGCGCCTCTACGCCGAGCTGCGCGCCGCGCGCAACCACGCGCCCGACCACATCGTGCAGATACAGCCCGTCGCCCAGGCGCTGCTCAACACGGTCAGAACACTTGCTGGACGAGCACCCGAGTGTGGGAGTGTGGGAGTGTCAGCGTGCGGTAACGTGTGCGTGTTGTGCAGCTGGGCGAGGCGGGGTACGCGGGCTGTCTGGCGCGCTTCTGTCGCGGGCAGCGGCTGGCGCTGGAGGCGCTGCGCGAGCGCCGCCGCAAGCACAAGGAGCTACACCAGTTCCTCTGCGGCCGCGAGCAGCTGCCGCTGTGCGGCCGACTGCAGCTGCGCGACCTGCTCGCCTGCGTCTGGCAGAGGTGACCACCACCACACTACATACTATCACTGCTACAGAATCCTTACTTAACCCGTATTTTATTATTACGTACATTATTAATCAAATGCTGTGTGATGGTGCAGGTTAACAAAGTACCAGCTGCTGCTGGAGAGCGTGCTGAAGACTGTGAGCGAGGAGGGAGGGGAGGGCGTGCCGGAGGGCGGGGCGGCGGAGGGGTCGGAGGCGGGAGGTGCGGCGGCGGCGAGGCGCGCGCTGGCTGTGGCCAAGGACGTGCTGCACACTGTCGACACCGCCATACGTACTGCTGAGAACGAGCACAGGCTAGTACATACATACATACACACATACACACACACACAATACTGTATTATGTATATTGTGTATTTATTTCATTTGATATTTGCCCAAAAACAAAATTATAATGCGCTGACAAATATCATGTCGAATACTTTGTAAATATATTAGTTTAGTCAATGTGTACAAGTCAGTGTTATTGAGTAGTGTAGAAGTGTAGAGTCGGATGTGTAAAGTAGACTAAGTGTAAGTTGCACGTGTCAGACTGCGCAGTATCCAGAGCAAGCTGGAGGTGCGCGCGGGCAGCGGGCCCGAGTGGGAGGAGCTGCGCCGGCTGGACCTCACCACCAGGTCCCTGCGTCTGGAGGGAGACCTGGCCCTCCGCAACGACTCCTCCAAGAGGGTCAATGTGCTGGTACGACGCTGGATTATTTCACATTAGTATCACATTGCACCGTGTTTAGTGTCGCTTATTGCATTGTCGTGTGACGTGATGCTGCAGGCGCTGATGCTGTCGGACTGCCTGGTGCTGCTGCAGCGCGAGGGCGAGCGCTTCGTGCTGCGCCCCATCAGCCAGCCCAGCCAGCAGGGACCGCTCTCGCCCCTCATCAAGTGGTAACATCCTGCACTGACACACACACAAACATAACACCACCACAACAAAACTAAAAACAGTTTAAATGACGTTTATATCTATTTGTTATTTATAAATGTTTATGGTAAAAATATAATCAGGTATATTGTAAATTCTTAGAATCGTGTAACTAATTCATGTCATATTGTACTGTATTGTCTTAAACTAATAACATTAATATATGTTTACGTTTGCTTATGGATAACCCAATTATATACTTGTCCAGTTCTACTTTGCTATTTATATACAACATGAAGCATCACACTGGACATAGACAATTGTTTATTTACACAATTTGTATTGAATTTAAGAAACGTACTATAATTTGTCACAAATGAAATGATAATAGTAAGAAAGAAGGAGGACGAGGTCAGTACATAGTGCAGTAGATAGTGTAAAATGTATGCGATGTGATGTGTTCAGGGACAAGGTGCTGTTCCGACCTAACGCTGCTGTACGCAACACCTTCTTCCTCATGAACATCAACGGTGTGCAGATGCACGAGCTCTCCGCCAACACCGCCGCTGAGTACGCCACGTGAGTCATACACGTACATGCACATGCACATGCACATGCATGCACATGCACACGTGACACAGATAACATTGTATGTATGTATGTGTGCAGATGGGTGAAGCACATCCAGCAGGCGCCGCTGGCCACGCTCACGGAGCTGAAGCCGCTCGTCGCCCACCACCACTCGCGCTCCAACGACGACTCCGGTAACACGTCTCTCTGCTCCCTGCTCCCTGCTAACTGCACTACTGTCACTGTCACCTTCCTAGATAACTAAGCTTTCAATGGTAATTTTACAGGTATAAACGTGTCAAGGAATCCATCCGACGCGTCCGAGAAGTCGTCATCCACTGCGCCCGACGAGGACCGCGACACTGACCATCCCGAGCGTGACACCGACCACCCCGAGCGTGACGCCGAGCGTGACGTCGAGCACGCCGAGCACGACCCGCCCGAGCCCGAGCACGCCGAGCACGCCGGCGAGCGGGACCGCACTTCCACCGAGAGACTCGACCACGACAGAGACGAGAAGAGAGACGACATCGCCAGAGATGGAGACTCGGACGACTCCAACAGGCGAGTCTCTATTTATTAGAAGTGTATGGAGTCAGATATTAGAATAATTTGGTTGTGTAACGCGGTGTGATGTCTGTGGTGTGCAGACAGCGGCGGGCCACTGTGGGGCGCATCAGCACGCACTGCGGGGAGCTGCTGCCCGCGCTGGCCGGCCGGGACGCGCTCACCGTGCGCGACCCCCCCGCGCGCGCCCTCGTGCACACCGCGCGCCGCGCCCTCACGCACCAGGGTACTGCACCCCTCGCACACCCCCCACCCCCCTCCACCCGGCGCGGTATCCCTTCACATGCCACGTGTGCTTGCAGAACGTCTGCGGCGGCTGGACGAGGTGATCAGCCGCGCTCTGCGCGCCAAGAGCAGCATCGTGGGCGAGCTGCTGGGCGTGCCCGCAGAAAGCTACGCCCAGGTCGCCGACCTCGCTGTCGCCGAAACCCTCGGACAAGTCGGTCAGTACGCACTCAACATGACATGGATATATTTAGATACGGTGGGGTAGAGGGAGAGGCAGATATCGTCCGTGTCACAGTCTGACATGATCCAACTGTTGCAGACATGTCGGACATGGAGCCGGCGGGGGCGCAGGCGGAGGGTGAGGTGGACATCCACCAGCTGCTGCTCGCCGCGCACGAGCAGGGTCAGTATATACAGATTTGCCCTCGTATTATTTGTATATGGGGATTATTTGTAAGCGTATTTATGTTTACAATATGTATGACAGCGAACCAACTGACGGAGCTGCTGGCGAAGGCGCTGACGGTGGACGAGTCGAGCGCTATGGCGGCGCGGAGCGGGCGCTGCGACACGTGCCGCCGCGCCCCGCCCCTCGCACACACGCGCCCCGCCCACAACGCGCTCCCGCACTCTCACGACGCTGACGCAAGCGCTCCAAATTACGGTATATAGTTATTACATAACAGAAAATATCGTAGTAATCATAAATTGTAGCTAATATTGACTAATTTGTTTCAAATTAATTATTCCTCAGAAGACTTGGAGGAGTCGAGCGATCGACCCGATGAGCTATCCGAGCTGGAGGCCTGCTTGCGCTCCTCGGAGCAGGGCGAGGGTGACGAGGGAGTGTACGACCTGCTGCTGCCGCCCAGCGCGCCCCCGACCACGCCCGCACCCACCGCACCGCCCGCGCCGACCGCTCCGCCCGCTGTACCGCCCAGGGAGCCCGCAGAGCCGCCCTTTGGTGAGTTACGCTGCTTTCTCACGGTTGCTTTACGTATTAACTAGGCAGTTATTGATGTAATATTGTGTTTGTGTATGTGCAGAGGCGATGCAGGCGGTGGGCGCGGCGCGGCTGGCGCGGCGGCTGGGCGTGCCGGCGCGCGCGCTGTCGGGCACGCTGGCGCGGCTGCTGGCGCACGCCCCGCCCCAGCTGGCGCACGCGCACGCCGCGAGGCACCAGCTGGCCGCGCACCGCGACCTCGCTGACGCACTGCGCGCGCAGGCCAGGCACGCACACACTGGTAAACTACTCTTTATTTATGATTTATGAACTTGAACAGTTTATTCTCTTAACTATTAAAGTCTGTATAATAATTTAAATTATTTTTATTATTGTAATCGCACTACACATACGTTTACAATATACTTTCAGATTACCAAATGACTGAGGAGATCTGCTTCCCCAAGGCGCTGGATGTGGACCGATCTCTGCAGGTAAACGCATCACAAGTTCACTTTATACTTTATTTTAAAACATATTCTCTTTCCACTTTATATTTTAATGTTTGCTGCGTGTTGTAGTCTGCAATTATGAATCATTTTCAGGACCATCCGAGCAACGGAGGCTGATCTCCCAAGTGAGGAGAACCGAACTACCGACTGCGCGTCCGGAGCCGGCCAGCTCGGGCCGCGCCGGGGGGACCGACACGGCGTCCTCTCACCTTACGAAAGAACCAATTGTATATTTTGTAATGTTCACCCTCACATGTACGTGTGTACGTTACCTCGACACTAACTTATGTCCGCGAACCTGTTTGTATTATATTCCACACGTCAGAGCGGCGCCGGCTCTCCCTGGAGGCCGGCTTCTAATGTTGATGTTGTAAGTTAATTGTAAATAACTTGTATGTTACTTTGTACGTAAAGGGAGGGGCCTCGGGCGCAGGGGGCGTGGCCCAGGCCGCAGAGGGCGGGGTCTCGTTGCGAGTATTACGCTGGACAATATTCTCGTGTAGTTAGATGTAAATAGTAACCGCGGCTGTTATTCCAGTACTAGAGTTAGTAAAACCGGACTCGAGATAGAGTTTTATCTAATCAATGAAATGTAAATACTTTGCTCGTATATTTGTTGTTGTAATCATTATTAAAACTATTGAATAATTTTATTTAAGTTCGTTCCAATCTGTTTGTAGATATAATATATGTTTTTATTAAGTATAAAAACTCAGTCTCGAGTTTGTGGTATCACCAAACCTGCGAGTGTGTTAACACACAGTACGTACCTTTTTATTGTCATAAACAGAGCCGAGACGTGACCAGCTGTTTAATACTAATTGCTTTTGCTGCGTTTTGTATAAAATCAATGTGCTAATGTTAGGCAAAGTTTTATATTGAAAATATACAAAATAATTGCAAGTTATACAAATGAAAATTATATACAATTTGATGTATATTTATTTCTAGATCTTTTAAGCTTGAAATAAAAACATAAAATCATGTTATAAATGAAATAACGTAAAATAAAAAAATAAAATGATACAATCACGCGATAACATAAGAGTTACAAAAGTAGTTAAATATATAAAAATATGTTGTAGAAAAGTTTTGCAGTTTGTATGTGTGTATGTATTAAACAGCTCGTAGCGTCATGTATTGTAACTTTTTATAACATTAATATGTAGTGGCGTTGTGTAGTGCACACCACGCGCCACATGACACCACATGACACCACATGACACCATCCGTAGTCCAGTTTGTCCGCGACCTTGTATCTGCATATTTTATATATTTATACTAAATGTTTTACACAATTATTAAACATTTGCAAATAAAAACTTGTATTTTGTATGAGGCAATGATTTTGAACGTAATTTGAAGAGATTCGTATCAATATATACAGAGAACAGACAGAATGTATGTATGTGAGAAGTTGTGACGTCACTTGCACCTCTCTCTCTCACTCTCTATTCTCTCTCTCCCTCTCTCCTCTAGACAATATTGTAACAAAATAGTGGTATCAATAAATACCTTTACACAGAAATATATTGTTTTATTTTTATCCTTGTTTTATACAGAACAATGAATTAATACAATTTACAATTCATTTTTAAATTTCAATAAGTAAAAAAATTGAGTTACGTTTCTTGTTCTTAGCATGTTGTATAAATTGAATACATCAGCACGGCAGCCGAAATTCGTTAATTTCGTTGTTAACATTACTTGTACCAAACTATTTACATTAATAAATTCATGAAACTCTTTTAGTGACTAAATGTCATTGTTCCCGCGCATTTTCTCCATTATTTTTCACTTATATTTTTATAACTAAAAAGGCAAAGGCTCTGTTCATTCAGCCACGTCTCTGGCAGAATGTAAATGCTGCATTCAACACATGCAACTTTACAAAATGATTTTTTTTTATTTATTATACAAAAACTTCACATAACAAATTAAACGTCGGTTAGACAGTAGTACTAAAAACCCACAGGGTTTAGGTGTACTTACTGGTCGCTTATTCATTTATAAGATCAGCAAATTAACAAATACAGACGTTATTAACCATTTCACAATTATATAATATATAAACAAAAAGAACAGAGATTAAACGGTTTTTTTTCAGACTATAGTAGAAAGATTCGATATAACAAGTTGAACAGTTTTGTCCGCTAGAGGCGCTGTTGTCGCAGATGTCGCTAGCGTCCACGTAACGAGAAATCTACATAATGGAAATAATATTAAAACGGCTTACGGTAGAATAGGATGAAGCAAATTTATTTTTACAGCAAATGTTGGACCATATCTCAACCCATATAGAGACATGGGTTCTTCCAGAACTTTACATCTATGGCAAATTTCAGTAAGATCCATGCAGCCGTTCTGAAGATACCTTCTGACAAACATCCATCCATCCAAACATTCGCATTAGTAAGATTAAAAAAATCGTATTTATTAAAACAGTAGAATAACAGCTGATAGGTAACAATAAAAAATGCATGATAAAGTACACTCATTTATAACTCTACACTTATAACGTTGGCGTAAATAACTAATTTGTCAGTCTGACAATAAATATTTACTTAAATATTAAAAATACAATTATGCAAACATTATGTCTTTACGTTGTTTATAACGAAAATCTAAAAAAAATCGTCTGTCAAATGCACCTTTGTTCCGGGTAACCTCCAAACCGGCTGATAACTGTCAGTAAAAGTCCCGCCAAAATCTCGTGTCGCTGTCGATAGTAACTGATTGTGTTCAGAAGTAATTATTGTTTGCGCGGACAACTGCCAGTTATCAGATAAAATACAATTTAATTATTCAAAGGTCACACGGACTTTGTTACGACTTTCAGTTTATTTATCAGTTCTTAGTGATATGTAATTTTAAAATAAATCTATTTAAAAGACGACATAGGATACAAAGACCCGAACTGTGGAACAGGATTCATCGGTAAAACTTAAAATTTAGCTAATAGTTGTGGCACAAGTCCAGAAAGTTACGTGATCTTTGTTTATGTCAAGGATTTACCATCATTTGTCCATTTAATAATAAGGTTTGTGTCAGTTCAGTAACAGTAACAGTGGTAGGCCCGGCTCGCCCGGTGAAATACCACGACCACACAGAAGACAGGCGTGAAGTGGAAGAAATTCCGCGTTTCGTCTGATGAGTGTGCGTCCCGGAGGCCAAGATAAGTCCTCTTTCCCTTCCCGTCATATTTCTTATAAGGAAAGGATGGGAAGTGGAAGAGGACTTTCCGGATGAGAGGATGCATGGAAAGGGAAAATATTTTCTTTCTGTGCATCCTCTTCTCCGTCGATTAAAGGTATGCAACGCATATGCAATTGCGTATGTTTATGGGCAACGGTCACTTCACTATTTCAGCGATTTCAGGTGGCCGCTCGCTCGTTTGCCATCTTATGATATAAAATAAAAAAGTTAACAGTATGTTTTAAGTAAATTTATAATTTCTCGTTATAATTTAAAATTAGATTAATTTAATGTCTTCCGAAAAAAAAACATTAATTAAATGATTTCAAAATGTGTTTATCTGCTGTTTCACGATTATTACCATGTGTTAGAAGTACCAAAGGGCAATGACGGCAAATACTCGTAAAAAACTTTTTAGACTTTCAATAAAACTAGTTTGTATTACAAAGGATTTTTCGCAATTGGTTTTTACATTATCACATAGTTATCTTATCTGTTAATTCATGATCATAATTATTTTTATAATATACACAACGCCAATAAATGCATTGCATGTTTACATCTTATCTACCTAATATTATAAATACGAATGTTTGGATGAATGGATGGATGTTTGTTACAATGTAACCCCGGAACGGCTCAACGGAATTTGATGAAATTTGGCACAAATATAGAAAATAATCTGGAAGAACACATATTCTGCTTATTAATGTTTTTTCCGCGCGGACAGAGACGCGGGCGGCAAATAGTTTTAATAGTTTAGTATTAGTATAGTAATTAAGTCTTTTGTGTCACGAGCCTATCTTTTGACCATACATATATTATCAACTAGTTATTGCCCGCGACTTTGTCCGCATAGTCATTACAAATCAAACAATACTTTAAATCATATTTCGTACAAAACATTCATTTTAGAATTTTTGAAATCAATTTCGATTCCAAATTTTTGATTAATTATCTAATTTAGTAGAACCACTATTGTGTAAACGTGTCCTGTATTTTTGTTAGGAAAAGGAAAACCAAGTAATTAAATTTAATTACAATTACTTTAATTAAAACGTAAACAGGAAAACCTCAACGAGTCGATTCCGTAGCAGTGACGTAGCAACGTAGCTCTGTGGGGTTAGACAAAGAGCATTCCCTTGGAAGTGATTCCATAGCGAACTTCAAAAATGTATGAAATTGACGCGCGTCAATCACACGACATATCCAAAGTTATTGTCAGTTCTATACATTTGGAAGTTCGCTATGGAATCGCCTCGAAGCGAATGCATTTTGTCTAACTCTCCTGTTCCAGATTCTCAGCATAGAGGTTTTATTATGGACGGTAAGAGAGTTGCTGTTGTGGTTAGTTCTGTCAGAAAACATGTAAGTGAATAATACATAGGCATAAAAAATTACCTGAAAGAAAACATGACGAGTCAGCAACGGAGCGCGCGACACGCATTACTCTACGTTGCTTTATGTACCGAGGGGCTAAAAAACTCTTGATACATGCCACAAATAATGTCCTGATAATTTAAGATGAGGTAACGCCGCCTCTAGTAATAATTAAATACCTCAATAAAATTACAAGATACAGTTTAAAATATTTATTTAAAGAAATGATTCGTTGATAAATACATCTGCCAACTCTGAATTATTTTTGAAGATTGAACATTTGTACAAAGGCAGTGAAGCTGTGGATGATTTGTTATTGACTACTGTTATTTACTGTGAACTCTTCGCTTCGTTCCTCAATCATCAGAACATGTTGTCGCAAGGTATTCCGGTTATCATCTCGTATCTGAAATTACATATGTTACTTGTTGACTTATTGATTTAAAATATAAATCTATAACTATAATAACTTTACGCCTGGTTTAGTTTTTTTTGGCAACAGTTAGTAGATCGAAAAATTACCTTCTTGACAGTCGGAAAAGCTTAAGTAAGGCTTTTCGACGTACGTAACTCTAAACAGTGCAGAATAATAGACTTCAAGACGGGGCCTATATAAATTGGAAGAGACTACTATCACGCTGTCATTTGCTACTAAACATAGTAAGAATTCTAATAAACATCTGTAATTATTTTATAAACCAAAAAATCACTTACTCTCCGCACTCGACGCATATAGCAGCGGGGCTTCGTATGTAGCCGATGGGGCAGGACCAGTAGCCGCGAAAGTGGAAGGAGCGCTTCTGCCGCCGCGGCATCTCCACTGCTCCAGACCCACCCAAACTCCTAACTCCACCTATCTCACCTGACCAAGGCTCTCGGGGCAGCATCCTCGCGTTGGCTACCACCAATAACACAAGGGCTACGACAAGTAATGTTTGATTCATTGTGTTTACTTCAGTTCTACTGACAATATGACCGGGCCTTCTATATTATATAGGAAGCAGTGACTCAATTCTAATACGTCTTTTCTGAATTAAACGTAAACAGTGGAAGCTGTAATTGATTAAGTTCGAGGAAAATTTATAATTTATACTGTAATTAATTATTTAAATAGGACGTTTATGTGGGATAACGTTCTTACATGACGCATGCAGTGTTTCAAGGACTGATTTGATGCATTTAAGAACATCACAAAATTATTAAGTACTTGAAAATAGAGCAGTTTTATACCAAGCAAATAACAAAGAAGACATTCATTTTAGTATTCGTTTCGTGGTTCAACTTTTCCAGCTCCGACTGTGTATGTTCATATAATTCATCGAAGTTTTTATTGCGATGAAACGTTAATTTTGTTTTTCTACTCACGCAAGAAATCTATGTTTAGCAAATATAAAATACGACGCCAAATATTTGATGAATAATTAAACACCTATTTTGTATTCGCAATAGATAAGCTCAGTCTTCGTCAGTGTACAAAAATAGCTTATGTATTGTATACTACTAGCTAGTTATTTATTTAGTGGAATGTTTTTGACAATCGCCTTCGTATCTTCTTCGACCAAATATGTATTAAAATTTGTGCAGCGATCCAACACAATTTA
Organism: Papilio xuthus; assembly: GCF_000836235.2. Classification (NCBI taxonomy): domain Eukaryota; kingdom Metazoa; phylum Arthropoda; class Insecta; order Lepidoptera; family Papilionidae; genus Papilio; species Papilio xuthus. Next base: position 106,309 of record NW_013532866.1, on the reverse strand, counting down.
CTTTACTCCCGACCTTTATCGGGAGTCAAGTAAACCAAAAATTTCATTAACCAACAAATTTTGACATAATTGACGATGACGATTGTAACAAATATTGATTGTAACAAATATGCCCACAAATTAAAATACTAAACTTTTAATGCTAATGGGCCGGCGCGACCGTTAATTTTCAAAGTCGATTTTTTTTTTGTTATAATATACAAAAAGTCTGAATCTCTCACTTCGAATTCACGGCCACCAATGAGATGCTAAGGATGATTCTAGAAACACCTGAGTCTGCAGAGTTTGGGAGGTTCATAAGGTTGTATGTTGTATTTTGAAATTTTGTTTTAAAAATTATATTAAATAATCTACACTAATATCATAAAATTGAAAGATTAGTGTTTCTTTGCACCAAATATATTATATGATAAATATTTAATATTCTCATTGTTTAAAATATAGATTATTTTTGTAAGATATAAATAATATGTTTACATTCGCCAGGAGTTCTGCTGAGTCAGTCAAGTTCGGACACAAGTATTATAATATTTTGACAAACTGAAAGATACGATATCTGCGTTCATACATATGTTATCTTATCTTGTGTGTTTAAACTTATCTTTTGTCAAAATATAACTAATTACATAATGACTACAGACACAAAGGTTACACCAAATCATTAAAAAAATAACTTAAAAATAGTTTATTTATCACAATGTTAAATATGTTCTTAATAATATGAGAATTGTGAAGCAAGAGATCGACCCAAAAATCTTTATTTCTTTATCCGAATGCAGCTATGTTCAAACTTTGTTTTATGACAAAGCAAAAAACACGATGAATAGTTAATATTATGTATACATATGGCACATTTATTTCATAATATCATTATAAATGCGAATGTGCAGACCTGTTGAAGAGATAGCGTTCAAATTTGAGAGATGTAGAACTTTTTTGAATTCCACGCAGACGGTGTTGCGGGCGACAACTAGTATCTTATAAAAATAATCTATGTAGGAGTGTGGTGTGAATGTTAATTGACGTCACCGTTTGAACATATCTACGAGGAGTACAAAAGGAGTTTGCATTTCAATACAACAGCACTGAGAATTAACATTTTTTGCACTCAACAAAAAAACTTCGAATGATTTTATATAATAAACATTTTTCGATATATCCCTGCATTATGTTCACAATAATTGTTAAGTAACATTAATAATACAGTTAAATGTAACAAAACATGATAGGTTATAATTTCCGCGGTATGATGTTAATCTTCAAGGGCGCGGAGCCCAGGATGAATCTCCTGGGCACGAAGCGCACGTCCTGCATCACCTCGCGCGTCCCGGACACTCGGAACGAAGAGAATATTTTTGCTAAACAGGTTCTTGATTGAATTTTAGCAAATCTCATCCCTGTAACAAAACATATAAATACATAAAATAAATTTTACACTTTGGTTTAGCAATACTTAGTAGCATGAAGTTTATAGTAAACACTAACCGATACAATTTCTGGGCCCGACTCCGAATGGCATGTAGGCACAGGGATGTCTTTTGCTCACATTCTCTGGAGAAAATCTGTCCGGGTCGAATCTGTCCGGGTCAGGGTAGTATTGTGCGTCACGATGTATGCCACCCGCAGATACGAACACCATTTGGCCCTTCTTCACCGTTACGTCGGTGCCTAGGATCTGGTAGTCCTGCTGCGCGCGTCGCTGCAGCGGGTCCACGATGGGGTACAGGCGCAGGGTCTCGTCGAACACCTGCTCCATATACTTGAGCTCGTTGAGCGCCTCGAAGGTGAGCTTGCCATCGTACTTCATCATCACCTCGTCTACTTCCTGTATCACTCTCTCCTGCACGTCAGGGTTGCGAGCCAGCTCGTACAGCATGAAGGACATGGTGCTGGCGCTCGTCTCGTACCCGCCCGCGTAGAACACGAACGCTTGCGCGGCGATAATGTCGTCCGTCAGCTCCAGGGTGCGCTGCTGTTCCTCCGACGACCGCTTGGGGCCTTGGATCTCGCGCTGCTGCCGCAGCTCGAGGATGAGATCCATGAAGTCTCTCCTACTGGTCGGCTTACCGTTCCTCTGGGTCACCACCTTCGTCACCAATGAGTCGAAGAAATCCGATATCTCCTTCGGGAAGATATCCATGTTGAACTTCTTCAGGACACCCGGGAACATCATGTCCACCTCGTCGATGAACGACGGCGAGAAGATTATGTCGTCCAACTTCTGCAGCACGTGCATCTTGTCTGCGATGGTGTCGAAGTCGAGGCCGAATGCGCACGCGGAGATGGTGGCCACCGTGTACCGCTGAATGAGCGGGTGCAACTCCTGCTCCTGCCGCTCGGCGCAGAGCCCCTGTACATACTCCACGAACCTGTCCCCGCCCTGCTCCATCAGGTACACCATGTTCTTGAGCTTGGTGGAGGTGAAGATGGGCGTGAAGCGGTTGCGCAGGACGCGCCATATATCGGTGTCCGCGTGGAACAGGTTGTTGCCGAGGCCGCGCTCGCTGAAGGATACGCCGCGGTCTGAGAAGTAGTCGAAGTCTTTGATGAGGATGGCCTTGGCGATGTCGAGGTCCCGCACGAGCAGGCAGGGTGTTGTCATCCGGTACATGCCGACTACTTTGTCATTGGGGAACTGGTTGTAGATGTCACGGAAGACGACGGCGATGTTCCGTTTGCGCAGCGCGGACGCCTGCAGGCTGCCGAACAGGGGCACGGGGCGCGGCCCATTCACATTGCGCTGCTCCCAGTAGCTGAAGTTTCTAGTGACATAGCGGTACAGCAGATAGCACGCGGCCGCCGCCAGCGCCAGGTACGCGTACGCCATGACTGTTGCCCTCAACTGACTCTTATTATCAAATGAGCTGCATTATCAATATCACTGTATATATAGATGAGGTGCGATTATTCATAATGACTTTACTTTTAACCGGTACGTGTTTAGTTTTATTTTGTATTATATTATTACATCTTACGAGGCGGCGAGACGTGAATTGTGATGTTGATTTTGGCCAATTATAAAAGTCATGCTAACACGTTTGTAAAAAGCGCAGACTAAGGCTGCGTTCACGATACTTGCAATGCGCGTGTCGCCCGCTCGCGCCGCTCCGCTCAATTATTCATGCTAGGCCCTCTGAACATCACAAACCTGACACCGCCCGGTAGTCACGTGATTTTAGGTTGACATTTATCATTGTAATGTAAAGATTTAGGAAGACATCGACATTATGCTACCAGTGGGTCAAGATAATTTTTGGGGCTTGAACAAAACGTAATTATTTCCGAGTTGTTGGTGTATTTTGCGTCTGATAATGGCGCTGCAACTTCTATACATTTTGTAGAAAACAGAGGTTCACGTCCGGGCATTATATTTTTTAATGACTGACAAAGATACTACACGGTGACTGTCAGTCGCTCGTGTCGTGGCCACCGTGGCTGCGCCCCGCTCCGCACCGCCCCGCTCCGCACCGCCCCGCTCCGCTCTGCTCAGTCGTCGCGCCGGCGTCAACATGCTTGCTATGACTAGTTGCGTTTTCATTTCTATTAGTTGTGTTAAATTTGTAAAAATGACAAAGAACATTGTTTAAAGTCAATTGAAGCGATCGGTTAAATAATAAGGGCAGTTTAAGGACTGTTTAATTGATAACATAAATTAAAAAAAAACTAGTCTCTTAGGATTTACTGATTTAGTATTTAACGTTTTTTTATTTAGCCTTTAGTATTTGATACGCTGCTGATACTTAAAAAAACATACTTAAATAATTACAAGAAGTTCTTATATTCAAAGTATAGTCGCTTTAAGCTGTTGAAATAAAAAAAAATTGGTCCCTCCTTAAATGCCTGCAGCCATGAACACGCACTAAGTTTATTATTTACGCTTATCATTCAATTTAACAATAGATAGATGGAGCGGAGCGGCTCTTTATGCAAAATGCAAGAAATATTACTCAATACATTTATTTTTAATATTTTCAAATTCATTAGCTTTTTAGCTTTATTTTATGACCCTAATTGTGATTTATTTTTTGAAGCAAAAAATAAATAAACATACAATCAGTATATATTTGTAAATTTTTTTCTGTGTTCCACGCCATCTATTGTAAGCTATTTAAATTATGTGTTTTATTCCAACTTTATATTTATAACTTGATGAGATAGATGGCGCTTGGAAATTAAAGTTTTTAAGTATCATAATTAATACTATTAACATCAAAACGATTAAATAATAATTATTGAACAAAATTGTATTATGTTTTTTTGATTGTATTACAATATCTTTACAATACAACATTTAAAACGTTAACCAAAGTTCGTGTTGCGCAGAATTGATTTGGAATTACATGACAATTTCACTGAACATTATATTTCCGCATTTTTTTCATTCTTGAATTTAATGTACTCTATTTATAAGAGCTTTTTTTCTTATACTTTTCTTATATTAACTGCATTTCACTTAGTTGCGATTTTTATACTCTGTTCGAATTCTGACAGGAGTGCGTTTGACAGCTGCCAATGTGTCACCGAGGCGTGACATTCGGCAGTGTGTTGCTGCTAGCAAATTGCTTATGTCGCAAGGTACAACTTGATATTGAAATTTCAACTTTCTTATGACTTTATCAAAAATATAAACTTTAATAGATTTTTGTAGAAACCGAGTGACACTGAATATTATGTTTTTGCAGCAAATATTTTATTTACGTCCAACGTATTCTTATAGATATCTTCTTTCCTAATTAAAAGAGATAAGGGAAAGGGGTATCTAATATATCGAGTTATTATAATCATAGTAACCTTATGTTGTCAGTTGTATGGGTCCTCGGGTGAGTAATAGTTAAGGCACAAATAACGGACCGCTGTTTATATCTTGGAATTACCATGACTCATACAATTTGCATCAAATTATCCACAATACTAACGTAACGAAAATATTTATCATCTAATAAGCAATGCGCAGTGGGACAATGTGGTTGACTGAAGCCTCACCCCTAACATAGGGTTGACATGAGCCTTAAAAATGGGGACGTTTATGAACTGGATACAAAAACACTACTTTATCGGACAGGAGAACGTTTATATGCATGTAATGTGACGTCTTACAATATATAGAAGTCGGCTCATACTGTGCGTATTTCAGAATTTAAATTTAATTGAAATTAACTAATTCTTGACATGTATGTATGTATGTGTATGTGTATGGGCTTATAGTTCGTCCTTCTGACAAACATAATAATTAATATTACAAACTTGTATATATCTCGTTCCTAATTCATAAGTGATTTAAAAGTTATAAGTATAATCTATTCTTAAATACCTGAATGTGACGTGACTCATATTTACGGACAAACAAATTAATTATATGTATGTATGTATTGTGTGAGTCATCCGGTGTTAGCGCAAATTGTTGAATCGTGTCCACTGGTATTGTAGAATTCTTAAAATAAATTTTACTGACGTAAAGGATAAGTTAATTCATTTATATGTATCTTAAAACGAGAAATAAATAATTAATGACAATTGAGAAAATGCCTATTCGTAAGAATATAAGCGTGCGTTTCAATTGTTAAAATACTCGTATAAAAACACTAATATTACATCTCTTACTCTTAAAGTAAACTTTGAGAAAAAGAAAATCTTGACCGTAAGAAATATCTATAAAGCATAGCTTTGGTAAATCTTTCACACGACATAAATCCATATCTAACGTAACCCTTCAAATTATTTCTACAAGACGTCCCCTTCCCGCCCCGCGCAACACTCCCTCTGCTGACCCCGGATGCATACTGATGCGAAGGGTTATATCGGCCTACACAAATATATGAAACATATTTCTATGGACAACACATTTTGAATAGTTCCTTCATGATTTCTTATTTGTTACATATTAGATAGAAAATAAGTGTTTATTTTGTCTAGAAAATATTTCTTGCGACTCCAAATAAGCTTATGTTAAGTTATGTAATCGGCAATATTCGAGCCTTCGACCACTTCTTTAGCTGCGACTCCTAACCGTTATGCTACTGTCGCTTTGATTGTCCCATAGTTTCTATGTTTTCAAATTATCTTTTTAAAGTCCTTATTGTAATTCACTGTAGTTAATTCTCTTTAAAAGAGTCAAGATACATTTTCGTTATTTCGATTCTCGCAATTTTAATTTGCAGACAAAAAGTCTGGGAAATTTGTAACAAAGGGAACTTGTGTGTTAATTTTGTTTTAAAAGTACATTTTTCAACAATTAATCTTCTTTTAAAAACAAAGACAAAGAATTGTTTCTTAATTAATTAGGCATTTAATGCATGCGTTCCTCGAATAACTTTGAGTTTATTAAAATTTACCATAAATCAATTAACAAATTAATATATCTTACTAATATTATAAATGCGAAAGTTTAGATAGACCGATAAAATGTATGTTTGTTATGTTAGCAAGAAAATCCGAAAATGAGCTAGTGTATTGACACAACACTAGCCTTACTAAAATGTCGACGTTTCTGTCCCCTCACTAATCATTCTGACATTGCACTTTGTAACGAAAGCACGTCATTCGCGTCAAAGGATTCCAACTAATAATGTCTAAAAGTTAAAAGTTATCTCCAGAACGGCTGCATGTATCTCGCTGAAATTTGGCATAGATGTAGAACGTAGTTAGGATGAACACATAGACTACTAATTATTTTTGTTTAATTCCGTGCGAACACTAAAGGGCAAAAGTTAGAGATATTATATATTTATTTTAAAAAGGAACAAGTTAACAGATTCCACTAACGTATTAAATGAGATTTGAAACATTTTGTTGCGATTAATTTCCGGAATAAGAAACAAGTGGAATTGGATTTAGATCAATCGTTGGAGGATAATCATCATCCAAGTGTATTCAAGCAGCTTGTTAATAACTTTAAAAGAACATAAAAATTGTTCTCGGTTCGCCATTATACTCAAGTTAAGTGTAATATATGTATGCAAGTTTTTTGTTCTCACGACGTGTCATTATGTATAATTGACGCGGGTTTTTTGACCTTGTTGACTCGTAGTCACAGCTCTGACATGAAGTAAACTGTCTCATAGTATTGTCAGTTTGTGCATCACAATGTCACTAGAAAACTAAGGTAAAAAAGTTAACTTGTAAATTTTGTGAAGAAAAAGCATGTTTAAAAGATAAGTCGATACGTTACTTGTTGAAGTCGCTTAGGCAAATACATAAAAACATAACTCCCTTAGAGTCAGATGATTAAGTACACTAAATAGTTTAACGGGTCGTTAGTTACATAGAAAAACAAAGATTTCGTAATATTATCTATATGTATAAAATATTATATTATCGAATGTATAATCCACATAGAGAACATAAAGCTAAGCTACTTTGTGTTAATCATATAACACAAAGCTATGTTATTAATCTTTCAAGTTGTACTTGGACGTAGCTTAGTGCTATTATGTTTATGTACTATGTATTTATGTACAGAGTTATATAATGACGATGACAATGCAGTTACATTACACTCGTGTGTTAACCTACTTCTAAATAAATAGCTTGTTTGTCCTTGAAGCTCTCTTTGTATTGCAGCTTAGTTTCACAAATTATTTCGTTTTTTTATTTAAGTATTTAAAAAAAAAATTACAATTTACATCAATATAAATGTTTTAGTAATGAAAATATTTGCGAAACCAACATCTATCACACCTGACCTATAGAAGGAATACATAACGATTATCACTTTTTCAAATTTAACCAAGATGTCAATGAAATGGACATATCGCTAACCACTTTTTATGTGTCTTCTCGTATCATTTTCTGAATATTAAATGTTAGGACAGAATGCAGTACAAATCTGTCCGAGGTACTAATTACTTGTGTCACTCGCTCTTCATGGGATAAAGGAGTGAGTCAGTTGGGACCTCATACGTATCACAATGACGACGGGCATTGAACCTTGGCCCCGGCAGGTGGCGCCCACGCCGCAGGCGCTGCCCTGTGCCCTGTGGGACAGAGACATGCTTTGGAGAGACGAAAGTTTAATGTGCGGTTACATTATTGTTGGATCAAAGAAAACTAGTTAACTGATGCATTGATATAAAATTGTATACAACAATGACTGTTACAAAATAACATATTGTTGTTTTATTGAAGTTATTAATTATCCTTCACGACTCCGTCCGCAGAGAATTAAGAAAGAAATTAAATTAGTAGCATATGTGTTCTTCCAGTTTTCTACATCTATGCCAAATTTTAACGAAACCACTTTAGCCGTTCTGGAGATACGTCCAAACAAATATTCATCTATCCATTTAAACTTTTGTATTTATAATATTCGTGAGATTTCTTTGTACTTTAAATTGTTTAACTTGTATTTATTTTGGGTACATTGTCAGAATAATTTCTTTTCTATGGTAAATGAATAAATTCGCTAATCGCTACGCTTATAAACATAGTCACGGTTGATTCATTAATGCGAAGATTGAATTAGTGTTCGGTCGCGGAGTTAAGTGGCGGTAATGTAGTCAGATAATTGTCGCGTCCGCTGCAACGCAATGTTGCCGAGTGCGGCGCAAACAGTCACATATCACAACATCTCCCATAACAGATGTAACTCTTTTCGTCTCGTTGACATTTCAGTTAACAAATGTAACGCAAATTGAGGTTTGGCGGAGCTCGTGTGTGATCTTGTCCATTCAATTATATGTAATCTTAAGTCTAGAGAGCGTCAGTTGCTGAGGGGTTAACCACTTGACTTGTAATCTGCAGATCCTGTGGTCGAATCCCGACATGTACCAACGTGATTTGCATACCGATTTACATATATATATATGTATATGTACATTTATCCAAGATTCTTACAGTGAAGGAAATCATCGTGATGCAACCTGCACTTAGTCAGCCGTGTTGGCTATGGCCTTTTCACCCTAACTTAGGATAAACACCAAACTGTTCAGTGAGGACGTATAGTGAGCTAATGATGTTAAGAGTAGATATCACTTGATGAGATCATCAATCGTAGAGGTGTGTAAAAAGTATTGTCGTTTTTATAAGAATAAAGGAAACCGAGGTTTGGCAGTTAAAATTCGGAGCAGGAATATTTTGAGATTGGTAGAGTATTTCTAAACGTATAAGATAAATTGTATATCTAAAACAAGCAAAGGAAACACAAATTGTTGTCCCACTTTCCTACATTAAGATAAACAAACGTTTACGTAATTTTGTTTACAAATATGTTATAGACTTTCTAAGATGTCGAGGGGTTTGAGGGGGGGAATATTTAGGAGGCGAGTGCCTCCGCTCCGGCGCGGTCAAGGCGAGCCTTACGGGGAACATGTTGAGAAGCTGCGTGGTCGTACACACGTAGTAATGACGCCACAGTATATCTACAAATGAAACAAAAAAAACATCAAAATAAAACATTGATGGATACTATTGCTTTGTGCTTCTCCTATTAATTAATTATGGGTTAACTAGTCTTATAAAGATGTTCTTCATAACATAATATTATAGTATTATTTTTAATTCTATGTAGTTGTTCATCTGACTTCACTAGACTGTGGTGGCGGGCGTTGTATATCGTCATATGGTAGATGCAAAGTGAAGGACGCTTGTCATCAGTCGTCAACTTTGCAACCATCTATTGAGTACCTTTTAAAAAATATAAAGTTTATTTTTGTCGATTGCTACATTCTCAAAGTTGCAATTGCATCATTTTTTTTTTAAATTAAATACATATAAAATTTTCCGATTTTTAAGACTTCAAAAATGAACAACTATTGAATAAAATAAAAACATATATTTTATTTAAATGAAAACAATTTTTGAAATAGCGATGAAGTCATTCCGAGTTAATACGTAATCGTGAGAAAATATGCGCCCGGAGTTTATCTTCCAACAACATACAAACACGAGCTATCATAAAATCACTTCCAGTTTATCTCATTAAAATAATTCTTCATATAAAATAATATCGACTACATATGATTTTAAAAATTGAATATTATGCGTTAAAAAATTAAAAAGCTTCAAGATTTTATGTAGAGGAAGATCAAAGAAAGTATGGATGGATTGTGTGAGGATATGCGTTAGAAGGATGTGAATTCAGATATATCGGCTGATAGAAATGTTTGGAAGAACAGGCACACAGTGTACAGACACAGCGTAAGGAAAAGAGCGAGACATTGATGAAGATTTTCTTTTATTTTCACTTATAAACTATATTTGAATGGTGAAGTGAAAATGATTTTGAAGTAATATAAATTTGTGGTGATAAAACATGTTGCATTAACAAAATGGTTGCTAAATGTATACAAAGAATGTCCTTTTTCTGAACATAACAATGTACACAATGATCAATAGTCCGTCCGTACTGTGAGAATGTACGGACAGACATGTTTTATATGTATATAGTATTTATGTCTTTGTACTTTTCTATAGATCAGAGTAGATCCAAATGTTTATTGACCAATCAACTTGGGATTCAGTTTTCAAAATATTTTATTTAATTTATAAAATATTGTTTAATTACTGTTTTATTTTTCTTTATTCGTAAAAACTATGAAGGCTTATTTATGTATTTCTTTCGAAAACAATTTTCGTCGTAAGAATATATGTAAATTAACTTTGATAGTAATTTTATTTACTTGAAGGTGAACCTTGATCATTTAGTTTTTACTGACCTTATTGGAGTTTCGAGAAACAATGAGATGCGCTAAGAATACTGATCAGCTCAACAATTTTGAATGACTCATATATAAATCTGTCCGTCTGTATGTTTGTAGGATAAAATTGCATTTAAATAAATGAATGCAGAATGTTTCAAGGTATTTGATATTCAATATTGAAAAGTTCTTTGAAAAATTTATTTGATTTTCTTGCTACAGTTTTCTACCTTAGTAATATTATAAATGCGAAAGCTTGAATTTTTTTATGGATGTTTGTTAGAAGGTATCTCCAGAACAGCTAAACGAATCTTGGTGAAAATTGGAAAATAAATATAGAACACAGTCAGAGAGAATGATAGATAGATCTCTGATAATTGTTTTTTATTCCCCGCGATAGAATATACGATCGACAAGTAGTAACTCTATAAATACAGAAAATATAATCAAAATTGTATGGTCGCTAAGGTAAATCCTTAGTGTTGATTAAGTTGTGACACTTAGCAAAGGAAAAGGTATTTTTATGAACGATTTTTTATCGACGTACAAACTCGTAAGTACATATTATGTAAGAGACACACAGTAGTTGCAAGTTACGAGGAATCACTTAGCGTTCGCTTTCTAAACGAGATGCCCTGAATTTGAATGAACTAAGCAAAGATTTCTCCGATCAATTTAACGTTAATTAGACGGTTAATCATTTCATTGAGTTCTTTTGTTGTTTGGAAGAAATACTTAGGTCATAATTGTAATTTATTTTCTGTTTTTTTTTTCGATCGCAGCGCTTTTTCTATCCTTTTCCTGTGTTAAAAATTACTTTGTTTACTTATATATATTTTTAATGTTATTGTTCTTAGTCTCGTTTATTGTTTTATTGCTTAAATTCAATTAAAAAAAAATTACACTGTTTAATAACTATGGATTATTTAACACAAATAGGCTCTGATAATATATATTTATTACCATTAATTGGCACACGAGATACATTCGTCACGGAGTCTGTATGTGTGTGTGTATGTGTATGTGTATGTGTGTGGAGGTTTTAACAAATAAGTAAAGTACTGCAATATGTTGTAGCAGGTGATAAGGTTTGCGCGTGAAAAACAGCTCTGTGACCCGGTTATATGTCGTACTATGTGCTGTAGAGTGCTAATAATTGTGAACTAATCGCTGTTGTATTGTTACAACAAATAGGAAATCTTATAAACGTTATATTATTGAAGATGTTTTATTTAATATGCTCACAAATAATTCATATAAATGATTAGTAGTTTCTTTTTGGAGTTAGAAATATGTGTAAAGCACGCTACACACCTTCAGTTTTAACTAAACATTGTAACTGTTTAGTAAAAACTAAACGTGTGTATCGAGCTTTACTATTTAAAAATTGGAATATAAATATGGTTGTCTGTTTTTTCAGAGATTGAGGAGAATTAATATGTCAATATAAATGTATGTATACAAATGTATAAACAGTGGAAATGTACATCAGTTAGTTGATTTATATTTAATAAAGAGATATTGATAGGTATTCAGTTAATTGCTTGTACAATTACTTGATGGTCAGTTAGTGAATGAGGCCACTAAACGTTCTCGCTAAACAATTAACTTGTAAAACTCAACTGATAGAATGCCAAAGTACATTTTATTACATTTATTATTTATATCGGAAATATATTAATTATCATTGTCCTTTTATATTTCTTATAACAATATTAGTTATAGCATTTGTAACATTGTAATATTGGATATTGTGCTGAAGAAATTTTTCAAATCGGTAAAATAGTTTTATTGTATTTACGACGTACAAACACACAAAAATAAAACATTATAATATTAGCATGGATGTACATTTACATATATATCTACGTAATCAGTTTCTATAAAAAAACAAAAGACGACTTCTTTAAGTAAACTAAACTGGTACATAACAGTGCGGTTCGACCGTCCAAGTATTTTGTTTATCATATAGCCATCCTTCTTATTCTATATAATAAAAAACAAAGACAGCGATATGTGTCAATACAAATAACACAGTAGTGGAACTTTATGATAATATTATGCAAGATACTGCTTCTGTCAGAGACAACTTGAAGAATTTAAAAAACGTTTGTTGTGAGCTAAAGTAGGTCAGATGACCATACGATGAATGGCCTCGTAACTTCATAGTAAGGCACCTCGTACTCTCGCGTATACTTTTTGTGCATCGAAAACAAACTGGTTTTTACAGTGGCTGTCAAACTTTAATAAAAAATAACAGAAAAATTGATTCGCCAGTCACAAGTTCAAATATATCATTCCATTATTTTGGGTCATATCCTTTACTAGAAGGTGACAAACGAGCGGTCACCAGGTTTCGTTCAATATTAGCTAAATAATTTCAAAAATTTACTTAAGTAACTATTGTTAAACAAGTATTATGCAAAAGAATAATTATATCTTAATCGTTAATTTGAAATGTTTACTCCCTAAGAAATTATAATTTCTGTCTATAAAACTGAAAGAAAAGACGGAAAATATTGAATGAATGTTTGAGAACCGCTGTACACTTGAATGATACAGAACATAAAAAAGTAGTCACGATATTTTGTGAATTGGCGAAATCATTACATTTCAAAGAACTTGAAAAAAATTAATCGAATCAAGATTTATACTTGAAATATTTATAAGAATGAACAAAATCTTATACAGAGTTTGCGTCGTGTCATACTGAATTAAACAATTCTGCGTCACTTAGTAATATCGGAATTAGAGGCGACATTTTGCCAACAAACCATGATTCATAACTTATAAATTGTTATGTTAAATTAATTATTTATCGAAGTAGAAACGAGTATAGTTAAATTATGCCACGTTTATTCTGTGTTAATTTTCCCGCTGTTTTAGGTTTCCACTCGATCATTTGTATTGAAACATGTTTTCCTTTCTCGCATTCACTTTACACCAGAGATGATAATACAGGTCGAAAGAGTAGTACACTATGGTTATATTAATTAGCCGCATTGTACTCTTTTTGTTTGTAGAATATTCATTTGAATAGTTTTATTTTTTGCTATCACTGAGACGAGATAACGTAAGTTACATCTCTATACTGCGTATGTATCAGTTAAACATATTGACGAATAATAAAATCAGGGAAATACATTTATACAGTTACTTAATTTTCCTCCACACGCACACATACACACACACACACACAGTTTAAAGGTAATTTAATCTTTACTTAATTTGTATCACTCACTTTAATAATTTGAGTTTGTCAAATATTTGTGCGACAAGAGCTGTAACATATGAAATATTGTTTTCCCACAGATAATAAAAACTTAAGCTACGAAATTACAACTCTATGACGAAACTAATTTGATGACGAATCCGAGGAAATTTAAAATATCTTTTATCTGAATCATAAAAATGTATTTTTTTCCTATGTATATCTTAAATACATATGTATATCCTTATATGCGTCACGCAGTATCAGTTTTTGTGTCGCAATGTCTCACCTTGTCGAGTATTAACTGAACACTTCGTGCTGTGTGTTTACCTTGACTCTTGGTACTTTGAAAGCCCAAAGCTATTACAAAAGCCCTATAAGATGTACATACTTCAATCCGACTGGGCAGACCTAAATCTTACTAATATTATAAAAGCAAAGCTCAATGGACTTCCATGAAATTTGGTATGAGTATAAAACATAGTATGGACTTAAGTTTTTTTTAACTCAGTGCGGACGGACTCGCGGGCGACAGCCAGTACTTATATAATTGTTTATGAATTGACCTCTCTTATTCACAGTTAGTCATGCGGTAAGAAATCAATTATAATTTGCCGATATTATTAATTATTAGTTAATTAGTTCGTGATTTTTATTAATCACGTTTTTATGTAATTACATACAATTGTACAACTAAATAACTTCACGCTGCGTGGTTATAGGGTTGGCAGAAATGTTATGTTTCTGTTTAGAATTTATTTTAATGAATATGAAACTAAAATATGTAAAAGCTAATATTGATTGGAATAATCTAAAACATGAGATCTTTATAATATTTGTAAAGTTATTTAGCATTTTATATAAAAGAAATATAGTTAAATCATATTGCAATGAGCTTATAAGCTTGTAGCCCTGAAACTGAATCTGAACAGAGATAGTGATTTTCAAAAAACTTGTTTGAAGTAAATATTAAAGAGCACTTCAATGATATTCATAAGGGAAATAAAATATGTATTTATAAAAAAATGTTTATTATTTTCTTTACAAACGAAATGGCTTAAGACTAGGTACGACTTTTACATAATATCTCTTTTATTTCTATAAAATTGTCTTAAATATAAAGTATCAGAAGTGTGTGATACGCGCGCGTATTGTAAAAAAAAACAAAATATATTTTTTGCATGCAAAATATATACATTTGTGTACATGTTTAGGTACATTCTCTTTGGCATGCGGATTGCAAACATTAACACACGGATATATACGATCATTACAACTTTTACAACTACATTCGACAGTCGTTTAGTTCTCAGACACAAACACGGTTAACATACGGACGGAAACTTCCTCGACTAAGCATTAACATTACATAGACGGACCGACATACAGAGACGACATTACTATACTATATAAATACGCAATGGTTGCGACACAACGCGAGAACTACGAACACCTGTCAATAGCACGGCGGCGCTTGAATACACAATATAAAATGACGAAATGCTAAGGCGGGGGCCACACCGTTGCGTAAAAATTAACATACATCGATGGTCGATTTGTAAACAAATAGCAAATATTTATATTGAACCTTAGAGTCGTCGTAATAAAGTCTATAAGTCGGACGATCGAAGGTCGGAATTTTCACATAAGCGACCTTCTTAAGTGGGACACGATCGGAAATCTCGAGTCACTATCCATGGATGGTTTTAGCACTTCACTAGGCGGTTGCGCAAGCCGCGCGCGCAATGAACACATCACATTAACATAGGTGTAGGGTGGGTGGTGGGGGGAAGGTCAGTTGACAGATTACGAGATGCAATTGAGCACCATTGTGACTCAAGGCAGGTAATGAATCATGGAATCAGACGAGGAAATTGCTGATTAAACCCAATCTAAGACAGTCTCACAGTCGACTCGAGGCGTGGCCCCCTTACACAAAATACTGCACATTTACACTTTAGAATTGATATCAACAACTTATACCTAAACATTTAAATAAACGCGTATTTAATCGGCCGTTGAATAACTACATAATGAATGCGCAACTTAATATACCTCTTGGTAATGGCTAGATCACTTAAATGGTAACTAGGGTGACATAAGTAAATGTGAATCTGTCGGGAAAAACCGGGATAAAGATTCCTAAATTCCTTCACTGAAGGAAACGAAGTTCATCCCTAAGTGAGCGGAACGCCCTGAAAGCGCTAAGAGAAATATGTATATGAATGTAAAGTCACTACAGGAGTGTCGGTGTCGGTGTCGATGTCGCGTTGTATTCGAGCTACTAACTAAGATGGTACAAATCGGCGGTACAATTAATACTGACTGAGGGTGGCGCGTTGCTAGCACTCCGTCTCGCCCTCCTTGCGCTCCGTGATGTAGTGCTCCACCTCCCGCACCGAGTTGAAAAGCTTCCAGGCGAGTACCACGCCCACGATCTCCAACAACGAGATGATGAGGGACGCGCCAGCCACCGATGAACTGATGATCTTGGTGTACACCGAGGCGACCTTGGCGCAGCCGAGCCTTTCGTTGGCCTCCTTGTCGGTGAAGTCGCAAGTGGCGCGATAGTAGCTGTCCTGACAGCAGCTGAGCGGCAGGTCGTTCCTAAAGCTGCGGTAGTCGCGAGCGTCGTTGGCGCCACAGCATCGCAGCTTGCGCTCGATGCGCCCGAAGGCCTTGAACACTTCTGGGTTCGACTGCGAGTTGTAGTAGCCGTCGTACACCGTGTCCTTTATGAACCTGTCCGTATCCTCGCCGTCGACAAACACGAAGATGAGTGTGGCAGCTATAACCTGCCCGACTACGATCAGGATCAGGAATATTGCGTAAATTCCTAGCAGTCCTCGGCTCTCCTTGTTGGCGCCGCACCAGCCGCACAGTGCGACCATCATCACGAAGAGGCCGAGCAGGATGAAGAGCCATGGCGCCACTTGCGGCCAGTACACCCGGTAGTCCAGCAGATAGTGGTTGGTGTTTCTCAGGGTGACAAACTCTTGCAGCTGCACGAAGAACCAAATCCCGGTGGCGGCGGTCACCAGCCCTAACACCGCGTACACTATATTGAGGATGTACAGCACACCCTTGATCATCTCGACCTTAGCCATGTTGTCGACCGTCGTCTCCGATAGCAGCCTTCGTAATGAAAAGCGCGCCGCTGACGCAACTAGTTTTATAAAGCGTGCGCGGGCGCCGCGCTCGGAGCTCACGTTCGCGCGAATTTGAGCTTTATCGATGACACACTTTCAGAGTCAACGCG
Organism: Papilio xuthus; assembly: GCF_000836235.2. NCBI lineage: Eukaryota > Metazoa > Arthropoda > Insecta > Lepidoptera > Papilionidae > Papilio > Papilio xuthus. Next base: position 89,205 of record NW_013532866.1, on the reverse strand, counting down.
CACACGATTGTCGAAGGTGGAGGCGATAACCGCCTGCTCTGCGCGACTTACTTACACTATGAGATTTTTGCACTTACACTCTGCCGTTACAATTAATTAATTAACTACTAAGTATGAAGACAATTACCAAAGAATATTGAATTTTCAAAGCGCGCATTGCGTGTCATATTACTTTGTACACATTACCTTAATTAATTTTACTATTATAATTATGAACAGTCATTAAGCTCATTATTTGCTATTACAACATATCTGTGTAATTGTTCATTGTTACAAAGTCGCTAATCGGATACTATATATTACTAACTAACACGTCCACAAAGAATCGTTCTGACATCGATTATACAATAACCATGAGAAGTTAGTCACTTTCTCCTCAGTGAGAAGGGAAAAACATTTCATTCGGCGGGAATGTATTTAACAAAATCTTAATTCTAATAATTGCAATATTTCTTATATATTTGGTCACTGATTCCAAAGTTATACAAGCTATATAGTTTTATAAAAACATCTTTAAGAAGAAGGTCACATTCTTATAGTAAGTAGCACTAAGGTGTGTCAATAAATACTTACAAATATTGCAAAATTTGGTCACTACTCTAACACGCGATTTCCCGCTTTATATCAATCTACGTAAACGTCGATTAAGACTAGATTCGCATGCTGCAGGCACACGCGCTGGACCAAAGTTACAACCTGCCATATTAAAGGTGAGATGACGTAATATTTACTGTCGGCCAATCGGAATCATTGGCATACGATCACTGACAAGTAACACATTATATCTACTTAGAGTCTTTACAATAGAACCTTTTTGCTTTCGGACTCGTACTGCACGACCATCGGCGGAGGTCTCTGCTCCAGCGCCTTGTACAGGCCGACGGCGATGGCGATGCCAATCAGACAGATGATTGCAATGAATATCGCCGCCGCTGACATCACCTTGATGGCGATTCTGGCGTACTGCGCGGCCACCGTCGAGCAGCCGTACCTCTCGTTGGCCAGTTTGTTAGTGAACTCGCACTCAATAGTGTATGGGTCCAGGAAACCGTGGTAGTAGACGTCACAGCAGGACATCGGAAACTCAGACTTCCAATTCTTGTAGTCGCGGGGGCTGTCAGCGCCGCAGCAGTGCAGCTTGCGCTCGATGCTGCCGAAAGACGCTGCGACGTCGTTGTCTGTCTTCGCCTGGAAGTACACGTCCCACACGGTGTCCTTCACGAAGTCATCCGTGGACTTGTTGTCGGCGAACACGAGAGAAAGCACCGCGGCGGTTATCAACAATAACACAACAACAGACATGCAGATTATATAAACTGTTAGCAGACCGCGACTGCTCTTTTTAGCGCCGGAGAAGCCGCACGAGGTTACACTCAACACTATTACACTGACGATGAGGAAGATCCACGGTATGGCCTGGGGCCAGTACAGCTTGTAGTCGAGGAGGTAGTGATTACTGTTCCTCAGGCTGGTGAACTCGTACACCTGGCAGAAGAACCAGATGGAGGCGGCTGCGAGCGCCAGCGCGAGTACCACCATGACACCATTTATCACGTGCAGGAGCACTCGGAACCCTTCGCCTCGAGCCATGTCTTGTGATAAGATCTGTACAAGTAGCGAGTGTACGCGCACGTCCGACTGCGCGCAAGTTACACAATTGAATGGCGTGCCGGCGCCGCGAGCTGCGGTTTTATTTGACGACGATATAACGCTCTGATCGATCCTTTCCGCGGTGAATCATCAGCGCGGATTCTGTTTATGACTCTTTAGATTTTTTTCCCTCCATCTGCGTCATATTTGGACATTAATTAGGATCAGCGATTGACAGTAAAAAGAATTGTTAATTAATTTGTAACTCATTATATTATTACCTAATATTGCAATTACCTTGAAGTTTTTAGGAATCTTATTAAGTCTAAAAACAATAAAGTCTAAAAAAATTTTCGAGTGATAAGTGTGTTATAATACAAAGAAAGTTTCATCAAACAATCATTTTTTCTAGATTTTTTTGTTTACAAAAATATAACGCAAAGGGTTGAAGTTATAATTATTCCAGGGAGGGTGAGCTTAGATCTGGAGGGGAGATAAAAAAGATAATGCGTAAAAAAGGGGTATTTTGTTGTGTTTTTGCAATTACATGACTCTTTTTTGGTCAGAATTCGTAATGTTGTTTTTATCGTGTTGAAAAGGGTTTTTTTTACTATCAAGGCCTTACTGTATATAACTTCGCATAATACAAGATTCAATTCAAAAGTAATTTTTTTAACATGAAAAGTTTAAATCTAGTTCGATAAATATTGTAACTATATGTTTGTGGCTATAGAACATATGAAATCTTCCATGAATGACAGTAACTCTACCTATACAATGAGTCAGTCACCACGAGCCGGCCATGACGAGGTACATAGTTGTAAACAGTTTTTATCTGGTCTCAATGGACGTCAATTGAACGGTTACTGTGACCAACTAAACCTATCTGTATGAGCTTAAATTAGAATTAACCAGTTTACAAATGCAATTGTAAGTCTCTGCTTTTGATAAAGTTCGTTTTAAGTTTATTCAGATGACTTTACTGAGACATGAAATATTATGTTAAATATAATTGTTGTATTCCTGTTATTCATTAGGTATTTCTCAACTTTCTAAATTATTTTTTAGGCGAAAATTCCTAAATTATAAAATTTACCTTTAGCTTGTTTAATTTAATGAATCTAATAATTAAAAAATATATTTCTACTTACTATTCCTATCTATACTAATATTATAAAGCGGAAGAGTTTGTTTGTTTTTTTAAACGCGCTAATCTCAGGAACTGCTGGTCCGATTTGAATTTTTTTTTTTTGGATAGGCTATTTGTAGACGAAGCCTTTAGGCTATATAACATTACACTGCGACCAATAGTTTTTTTTTAATTCTGCGCGGAAGGAGTCGCAGGCGACAGCTACTGTAATTATAAACTCGAGCTTCCTTAAATTCTAAGCGTCCTTTGTTTTTTCAGTATTTTTGTTTTGTTTTCGAATAGAACTGTTTGTACATTTTCAAATAAATTTTACTGGTAAGTTACTACTAAGTTATAATACGAAAGTTATTGACAATATTTTAATTCTAAGCTCAAAAACTTACTAAAAAATCACACTCTACATTTCTCTGATAACGACATTTTATAACAGTCTTTGAAGACTTGGCTTACGTTATGTTTTACCAATTTCTAAAGCAAATACAATGAGATATCGCCGATGTATTTGTTATTACTCATACGTATATATATAGCTCGGTTTGTATGTCTTTATGATTAAATTATTTAGCAACATGGTGCGACAGATCACATGGTGGTAGATCGTTTTGTTATCACTTACAATATTTCAAATGATCATTTAGAATAAGCTCTAGGTTTGTTATACGACATTACTCGATGTCGGAATCTGAACTTACGTCCACGTGTTCAAATACATTTAACCCTTAGCCTATCGGCGCTTAAATAATATATTTTATATTTTTATTAAACTTAAATATTGTTAACAAGTTTTTTGTATCATCAAGAGGGCAAAGGGCAAGAAGTGACTGCTGCCTACACAATCTCATATACGATGCCTACCTCTAATTGTCAGGTAAAATGACGCACAGAAAAATAATAAAATTGTCTACTAATATTTTTGTTTCTAATTATTTCTCTACAGATTACATGAATTCTTCATTATGACTATGCGTTCTTCATACTTATTACAAAACCAATTTTGTGGTCGATGTAAAGACAGTAGGCGAGGCGAGTACTATAATTAACGACAATGGGGTTTATCCAATTTTAGGGTGCGACCACATAGTAACACGCTATTGTTATTGATCTAACATAAATTACGTGTTTCAGTTAAAATGTTATGCGTAGGAAATGTTTATATATTAATATGCAATATTTCAACACTAGCTCTCACCCACGATTACGACTGCGCCAAAAAAACTTAATTACTAGTGTATGTGTTCCTCCAGACTATGTTCCACAACTATGCCAAATTTCATCGCGATCCGTTGAGCTGCGTCGTGTAGCCACTAACTAACATCCATCTGAACTTTGGCATTTGTAACATTAGTGAAATTGTTAAAATAATTATTATATATTTCATCTTTCATAAGAGGAACGTTGATATTGTAAAAGTTGCGGAAATAATAGACACATGAATATGTTTTTCTGTAATATAAGTAATATACTACCAATCTTTTAGTGCCGTGTGCAATCGTCATTAGGATGTTCGCGTATTGAAAAACATGCTTTTTAAACTCTCCCTAATAAACACATGGATGATTTTATTCATGAACCCCCAGTATAGGGGTGGCAGGGGGTGGAATGTCTGGCTAGTTACCATAACTGGCCGTCAAAGTTCCACTTAGTTAGGGACTCGGGGCGCAGCCGCGTCGCTAACGAAAAAACCCAACAGAAAAGTTTTTAGTTATTCATAAAGTTATTATAAGATTTCCAAAGTTCGGACTCCGGTTTCTTGTCAAAACGTTTTTAATAATGTTATGTCATGTAGAGTCACTTATGAATTTTTATAGTGAAACGAATTTTATCTCTGATGTCTAAAAACCGTTGTTATTTAAGAATTAAAAAAATACATAGTCTTGTTTTCTACAACTTCGAGCTGTAAATTAAAATGCAAATGTTTAGATGTATGGATGTTTTTTGTCTCCAAAACAGCTCAACTCATCTCGATGAAATTTAACAGATGTAGAGAATATTCTGGAAGATCACAAAGGCTTTCATACGGAGTCGCGGGCGACAGCTAGTACTTACTAATGTCTTAGAGAATAAAATTAATAATTTCTCAGTTGTTGCGGTTAAAAGTCGCGTAACTCATTAGTTACGGGTAAGTTAAGTGTAAGGTTTTAAATGAAATGAATATTCCAATTTATGTAAATTTACTATAAACGTAAAGGTGAGTAAGTTAATTAAAAACCTTCATTCATAACAACGCACTTCCCTATCACAGTATGTATACAGTAGTGACCTGTCTGTGCGTACGGCGCGCGTATGACTCACATGTAGTTCCGAGAACTAACACCCAAATGCTACGAACACAGATTCAATTTATTAATACTAAGAATCTTATGATGATGTGTTTTGGTACTTGTTGTCTTTATCATTTATTAAGTAATACGTTGTAAAAATTCCTCACAGAATTACTAATATTAAATTGACCAACATAATATTTTTTTTTCTTTGTTTTATATAAAATATTAGCAGATTTTTTTTGCAAATTTACTAATATTTCTTTAACCATTCCAACAAAGCTGTACGCTTGTGCTAGGATATGGTTTACAACAATAGTCAAATGGCGGGATTCGAACCCCCGACCTCGTGGTCGGAAATCCGTATCCTTAACCATTAGGCTATTGACGCTTAAGATAATATTATTTATTGTTTTGTTTCAAGCACTCGTCCATGCAGATTTAAATACCAGTATTCTTAAAGAGTAGGTCTAAACATTAGGGATTATATTATAACAGTTTGATTGCCGGCTCCACGTGTGTGAGAGAAGGCCAACGATGTGATCCCTTTTTTATTATAAATCCGTAATATATTAGAGATAAACGATAGAAAATCATTATTAAATATGTACCAATATAATTCAAAGTCAGTTGCTTATTTCTTTAATAAACTGGAATAAAACAACTATTAATAGTCTTTTAAATCAGATTTTTGATTAGGGATAAATAGTTTGTATAACTAGATAACAAAGTGATATCACAGAGTATCTGTAGGTTATATAATATTGTAGTGAAGGCAACATTGTTTATATAAATGTCTGAAACTCTATTACAGAACAATTACATGTTGTTACACAATTGACATGGCGTCGTCCTCGGCCTTGTGCTCAGACATGCTTTCCGCACGCAACGTTAATTGATGCTCGCTTTTTATGTTATATAGTTTACGAAGTGTTGTTGCTTTTTAGCCAACTGATGACTGACAACCGAACAAGATTGTCTAAAGGAATGTCATGGGGCTACGAGACCTACAGTCGGTCGAGTTCTTTTTCTTTATGTTTTAACAGTGGTAGAGCCCGCTTTAACATCTTCGCACGAATCGGCCCGGCTCGCCAGAAGACAGGCGTGAAGTGGAAGCAATTCCGCGTTTCGTCTGATGAGTGTACGTCCCGGAGGCCAAAATAAGTCCTGTTTCCCTTCCCGTCATATTTCTTATAAGGAAAGGATGGGAAGTGGAAGTGGACTTTCCGCATGAGAGAATGCATGGAAAGGGGAAATATTTTCTTTCTGTGCATCTTCTCCTCCGTCGATTAAAGGTAGGCAACGCATATGCAATTGCGTATGTCTATGGGCAACGGTCACTTCGCTATTTCAGCGATTTCAGGTGGCCGTTCGCTCGTTTGCCACCTTATGATATAAAAAAAAATGTCATCCTGTGAATAAGCCATCGATGACTTATACCCAGTTCTGTGTTCCCGCTCCAAGCTTACTCCTGCAACCTTTACCAGGTCTATCTTTTAAGGAGCCTCCCCACGCTGCTTGATCAATGTGTGACCTCTCTGTGTCCGCTATTTCAAGATTTTTACAAAAAAAAAATAATTATCTTATTAATTAAACCTTTAGCTATACAACAATATTCTCACCACACAAATTCAACCTAAAACACACACACAAAAAGTTTTACTTACCTACTTCTTTGTAAGTTTACGTTTAGTTTAGTTGTAAGTATATACATAGTCTTTGTGTCTGTCTGTCCGCGCAGGTGTGCATTGCACTTTCAGTTGCCGTTCCAAAACGGAACCTTTTAAAGCCGCCCCTTTGACGTCGTCACGGAGCTACGAATAACGTGCAGCTACTTTAATAGAGAAGGCATTCTACTTTGATTACGTTGAACACGTTAACTGCCGCACTCAGAAACTTTAAGTGGTGACAGAGACAGGAGCAGACAGGACAGACAGAATAACAATTATTCTTTGCCAGTAATAATAACATACTAGCTGTCGCCCGCGACTCCGTTCGTGCGGTAATAAAAAAAGAACTTAATTGGAATTTGATGTGTTCTTCCAGACAATGTTCTACATCTGCGCCAAATATCATTGAGATCCATTGATCAGTTCAGGAGATATCTTCTAACAACCAATCCATCCATCAAAACATTCGCATTTATCTTCTCCATTACACATTACACGTCTACGATAAACAGATTACAAATTCACGTCGCGAACATTTTATTGACTACCGTTTATGACTTGTGAATCACTCTCGTTACCCTGAATAAGGCAGCAATGGTTTAGTCACAACAAGAATGTGCTCGCCATGCTCACGACCTCTTGCGAAACGGTAGTCAGTAGACAAAGGCATGTTTTTGTTGATTTACATATGTCTTGATATGTAGCGCACGTTTGACCGAAGTTATTTATCTATGACGATACAATGAAAGTTAAAGAGTTCTTAAATAGAAACCTATAAAGTAAATGACATCGGTTAGTACAACATCGAAGGGAGCAGCAACATACAGTCATAGTAAACAATATTCTTTATTAGATATGAGACAGTTAGGCAACTTGCGTTCGGGAGGTCTTATTTTAGTCCTCTTTCCTTTTCCACCCTTTTCTTATAAGGAAAGTTTGGGAAGTGGAACTTGATTTCATCGAGGAGGAAAATATTTTCTTTCTGTATCTCTTCTCCTCCGTTGATTGAAGGTAGGCAATGCATTTGATATTGCAGCGGTCGTTTCGCCATTTTAGCGGAGTCAGATGGCCGGATCCTTGTTTGCCCTAATAAAATAATTCAAAATCAGGTTGGAATAAGGTAAGGTTTAGTGATTAAGGTCTGTAAAGTTATCGATATTGTAATATGAAGAACATTTGTGTGGCACAGCCCTATCCAATCGCACTTAACACTTCACAGAACTCGTATAAATCATCGCATATCCCCAGATTACGGGCGTACAGTACAGCGCCATCTATCGCCCGCGCGCGCGCCCCGGCTCAGCGATAAGTCCTTTCAGTGTTTTAATTGTCTCGAGTGGTCGTAAGGTTAAATCCCCGTCCCGTTGTATTTATCCTTTCATATACTCTTTTTAAATGAATTCGTTCCTAATACCGACGTGTATGGAACAACCGTGCAAGGGTTAAGTCTGTAGGGTTGTCACTGTTTATTTTATTTCATGCAATAATTATTAATTTTGTTCATGTTTTACTCACTCACATTCTCACTTAAACGTAAGCATAAAAATGTTAATTTCTATTAATATCTATAACTTTTATTATCGTCATAGAAATATTTACATTTACAATATGACGAGCATATTGTTTTTAACCTGTTTTATTACTAAATATGAATCAGCGAATAAAATTCTTGGTGACAACGTTTCACACGACCTTTACGAACCAAAAAGGGTCGCCAGTGTTAACCAGTCTGAATGTATCTCAGACAAAGAGACGCTGCAAGTTTCCGCATTGTGTTTCAAATAGCAATGTGAATATTTTATGTTTAAACTAGTTTTATATAACAATCAAGGGCTTCTCAGGAGTCTAGTTGTAATAATATTTATCTTTTATTCCAAAGAGAATACTTATCAACATTTGGTCTAATTTTTTAATGAAGAATTGACAAATTCGTTACTGACTTATCTATGTGGGCGACAACATGATAATAATCTGTGTTAAATTATTTAACAGCTACTGACAGAATAGTTAATTATATCCATAAGTAAGCGTTTAGTTTAAGAAATTGAAATTAAACAACAGTTTAAGAAAAGGTTTTTTCCAATTCCGAAAACGAAATCGCGGGCGCAGGCTAGTCAAATGTAAAGCAAATTGATCAATACATCTTCTATATTTGAAGGCGCATAAGGAAAGACATGTCGATTGTCAACATAACACCAGTTTCTTACCACAATTAAGACAATAGCTACGTACATACATCGTGAGAAAACCGCGCTCGAGTGACGCCCCACAAGTTACTCATGGCAGTTGCTTGCAGTAGCAACCGCACGCGACTGCAGACACGTGTATGCGTGTACCTGTGTATCTACTGGATGTGGCATTGTATTGGATAAATTCTAGTCGTCTGTTCCTTCCCGCCATTTTCTTATAGCGGGAGAGGTAAACTACACATAGAAAGGGAGAATATCCACTTTCTGTTTGTCCCCCTTCTCTGTTCAATAAAGGTAGGTAAGTCATTCCTACATTTGAATTTAGACAGTCACTGCCAACCGGCAATCATCTATTACATCAATGGGTAGCGATCATTTCGCTATTATAGCGAATTCAAATTGTCGATTGCTCGTTTATCACCTTTTATTATAATATAAAAAAAGATTGTAACAGTTATAGAGGCGTGACAAAGTGTCATATTGTGTTTTTTTATTCTGGGATCCTACTTTTATCAAGGTGCGCTCGATGCCGCGTCTATAGAAGTGGTATCGGTGTACAAATTTGACCGTGAATCAGACCACGTGACCGCACCAGCGCTCGTCAGCTGGACGTTGTGTAACCCTTGCGCCGCCACCTCACTGCGCACCTAAACAAAAACATTACATTTTCTAAGAAATTCCTACTTTAAGGAAGAATAATGAAGAATTATAAAATATTATAGAATATTACTCAATATGTCAAATTGTATTCCGTTTTCCCGATTTTGTTTTTGCCGGCCGTTAAGGGTTAAGAAGACAGTTTTTGATTAAGAATAAAATTATCGACATCCCTCATCATTATTTTTGACGAATCAGAGATAGCAATATGTTTTAAATGGGAATTTAGGTCTCAGAAATCCACGGTAAGTATATATCAGAAAACGTCACTTGGCGTTATTTTAAATTTGGCTTAAGTACCTCTTTAATAAATATGACGAAAGTTGAGTTACACATGTTTACTGCGGGGCAATTGGACGACAATTTTAGATAAGCCTTGATAATAGATATTTACTTGATTAGTGTAAATTGGCGATGTCAGTGTTTGTGTTATACTAAATCTATTGCACGTGTTTTATTATTATTGTGTTTGTGAACTGAACTAAATGTGTAAGTATAAACATTAAATGTACCTTCAAATAACTGTTAAGGAGCGGGAACATAGCTGTATGCTAATTTTTTAATATCTTTAAGACGATTTAACATACTCGTTAATACGTGATTTTTTATAGTAGAAGTTGACGTTTAAATTTAAACTTTAATACAAAAGCAATAAAATTGAATTTCCTTAATCAGTACTGCTACTCTTTTTCGCGAGTCCCGTCCTTGGGGCGCTTGTGTCCGAGCCCCCGCCACCGACCCCGCGCAGCCCCGCAGCCCCCGTGCTCGCCTGGTTGCCTGTCAGACTCAACCACTTCGATGCTTCAAACAATGACACCTTTCAAATGGTGAGTAACACAATGTCATGTAAACACATTAAATTTATCCAACAAGAGTCTGCTTATTAGTCTCCAGATTATATCAGTTTTGTTATCAATCAAAATTCCTTTGTATTAACTACTTGTCTCGCTTTCTTGCCATGTTATAGAAATATTTGTATGATTTCACACCAACGTTATCAAACTTCTTCCATATATACTGTTTTTTTTTGTCCATGACACAACAATTTAAGGTACTTATGTTATTACTCGAATGATTTGTTTTTGAGACCAAAATCTCTATATAAATAATATCGTCATCCCTGTCTTATATTCTTTAGTTCTAATAAAAACACAGAGATACTATATTTTAAACGTGGGTTTTGGTTTTGGAAACCCACTGTGATTCATATGTTATTTGTAAATATGGCTCGTACAATAATTGTATGTATTTAAATTTCATTGTGATGAAAACACACTAATTTCAGTGAGTGATGTGTTCGTTATTTTCCCTAAGTACAGTTAATCACAGTTTTTAGGTTTTTTAACTATCAGTTTTATTATTACAGCGATATTACTATAACGATGAGTTCACGAGAACTAACAACATCGTGATAGTATTGGGCGGACCCTGGACCATCTCCCCCGACTGGGCGAGCGGTGGACTGCCGCACCAACTGGCCGAGGAGATCGGAGCCGGACTTTTCTACACAGAACAAAGATACTACGGACAGAGCAGGCCTACAGGGTGACTTTTTACTGTCATAATTAGACTAATTATGACATTTTGTCATCTGCAAATCTTAAAAATGATTAATTTTAAAACATAAAAGTTAATAAAACAACTATCGATTAAAACATGTTGATGTGCGAATGAGTTCTGACTAGATTATATTTTTTATTTGCTTGTTATTTCATAAAAATCTGATAATGCTACATATTTACATAGAGCAGTGCAATACTTTCAAATTTATATCACACTTGTGCAGTAGCCTAACGCGTTTAGTTTCCTCCTAAATATCCTGTGATCTAGAGCAATATAATATGTATGAACCTGTTGACAGTCGTGCAGTAGCCTAATGCATTCCATTTATCTCACGTGCTCTGTGTCCCCAGCGTTGCACTCGATATGAATTCGCTTTGGCACCGGCACAATCGGATTCACATAGCCTCGTAAGCTGTGGATTACATTGATACGCGTTAGCGGAAATGTTTAAATGACATCTGGGGGGGGGGGGGG
>NW_013532866.1:76505-77638 GCF_000836235.2 Papilio xuthus | reverse complement strand
AATGCCAAACCATTGTTTTCTCGAAGGGACTCAGGGAGCTAATTAAACACCTTTGTAACTTCAACAGAGTTAACACAACTGGGTATATCGTTATTCATTTTTTTCATTTGGTTTATCAACCACAAAAATAAAAAAAACTGTATTTTGGTTTCCGCTACCTCCCGTGAGTATTGCGTGAGTGTTAACAGAGGTATTAATGCATACGATGCCGGGGCGACACGAGCACGACACGAGGAGGGAATCGAAGTCGACGTTTGTTGGGCTCCGGTAATATCATAGCAGCGATCTGATTAGAATAGCGGCCGCCAGTCACACCGACACCGCACCTATAGTGGGGTTAGCACGAATATTTGTGTGTACCGATTAAATCGTGAAGCGATTTGTGTTCACCGAAAAATTCAGTAACTAACTAATTTTGATTTAATTTACGATGACGATACGAAGGTGATTGTCACAAATATTGCTAGACCCGTACATAGTAGTGAGTAACAGAGGGAGCTTAACGCGGTATCATGACGTATAAAAAATTATTGGTTTTTAGTTAACATTGTGTGACAGATATGAATGTTGGTATTAAATCACTGCGGTTTTTGTTTCGGTAATACCAAAAACAGGTCGTGAACACATCAAAACTTGACCAAAATTTGGGACAAATGTTTCCTCAACAAACAAGAAGACGCGTTGCTCGTCGGTGTGACAGGCGGCCCGTTATCTAGCTGTCTATACTCCACTATGATAGTATTTTGGTTGATGCATTAATTAAACCATTTGAATTCTCCTCACGACACTTCTTGCACCTTCTCTACTTACATATACATTTACAGTGGGCTTCCACTGTCACAACGACATTTAAGCACAAGAAATATAAAGGTAATATTACTATTTTTAAGATAAAACTAGAAAAAGTAAATCTTTATGACTTTGCATAAATTATAATCTTCACTTATTTCTCTCTAACACTGAATAAGCTTCGTAAAGTTCGATTTCAAACTGAAATACCTTTACATTTCGGCTTAGTACGGACTTAAAGGAAGGTGTCCATTTCTAGGTGTGGCATTGTAATCGAAGGCTGTATATTGTTGCGGGCCCGCAGTAAACTGTCCGCCACATAATTATCTGCGGCGGGAAGGTGG
>NW_013532866.1:40347-76289 GCF_000836235.2 Papilio xuthus | reverse complement strand
GATGTGCGAACTCTATTTTGGATTCGGTTATTGGAAAAAGGGTCCCAGGATTACTTCGTCGTAAATTTATCTAGCAAGTTTTTGATGCTCACGGCCACTTTAGATGTCAAAAATGTACACTGTTTCCTATAATTGTTTGTAGTCATGGCGAGCGTACAATGGCCGGTTGGCAGTAGCTGACAAAGTATATGTTGTCCATTGCGCCAGCGGACCATTCTGTATGAACTGTTATTGGCTGAGTTAGGTGGCTCGCGGCAATGCTGGAGCTACAATCGTATTGCCATTTTAAGTAAACATTCAGATCACATTCGATTTGAAAGTGCCAAAAGCTAAATAGTACTGGCCACGGATTACGATTCATAAAGTCGTGGATTTTAATTAATCTTCCGACTGGTCTTTCAAACTAAATGCCCACTTATGGCACGCATTCAAAGTTCTTAACTAGAACCTTAATGTTAATTTCATATATTAAATCAACCTTAAGAGATGGACAAATAAGCTCTACGTTGCTTTTTGTATCGTATTTAGTCTCCAAGTCCAGTCTCGTGTATGTGACAGGCGTTGTGTGAAGTGACGCGGCCAGGGCGGGGGGCACGGGGGGGGACGTCAACCGCCTCTTGACCCGCGGGTCATTTGGACAATGAACAATTAACCTAACTCGACATAGGGCTGACACTATTGCTAACAGTCATTTTGTAAACTAACTATGCGTTTAAAATGGCGAAACAGCAGAAAAAATCATATCTCTGAGGGATTGTTAATGTATTTTTGTATAAATAGAAACCCTTCATATATAAGTACGAAACAATTTAAGATGTTTTTACTGTTCTATAATACATTATTATATGGTGTTTTTTTTAATTATGTTATTTCCAAAATACATAAGGTGAACTACAGTTAGATAACATTCTTCATTTACACAGGCATATTTCAAAAATATTGAACCATATTCATTGTAGGTAATAAAAAATATATTTTATATTGGTATGTAGTGCCAACCCTAACTCATTTACCGTCCAAATCGTTCGTTAACATCGGATTGCAAAAGATACACCTAAAACGTACGCAGCCCTACTGTAATGATTAACTTAATTATAAACTAAAGTCATGTTGAATTCGTTGGAAAACTTTAAATAACGAAATAACGAGATCAGGTGAGGTAGGATTATCCTTTTAGTTCATTCGGCTAATTGTGTTATAAGCCGAACAAAATAACAATTATAGATGTAGATTTTACTCTGTTAATGTCACTGTAAAACTATGGACATGGTCACTCTATGATCCGATTAGGTTAACTATAAACTGACAAAAATTTAATTTTTGTTTATGTAAAAATTCAGAATTGTGCTATTTACTATACTGTACTAGCCGTCGTCCGCGGCTCCGTCTACGCAGAAATAACAAAAAAATAATTAGTAGCCTATGCGAACCTTTAGACTATGTTCTACATCTATGCCAAACTTCAGCGAGATCTATGCAGCCCTTCTGGAGATAACTTCTAATATTCCTCCATATAAACTTGCAAATTTATAATACTAAGAAGATACATGTAAAGAAATAAACTATTTCTTTCTCTCTGTTTCGTTAGTAGATTGTCAATATTTTTATGGTAAAATTGCAAGGAAAACTTTCATCAATGTAACCATTTGGATCCAATCATCGTATACATTTATAAAGGAGGCCGTACGTTCTCGTGTCCTAAGTTCGAATCGAGTCAGCGTTTACGTGCCTTTTTCCCACGAGCTCCTTAACGGCTCATAAATTTCTTTCGGGCGATAAAATGCGCCCCTCCCGCCCCTCCAACCCTCCACCTACCCCTCGCCCATGCCTCGTTACTGTCACATATAAAAAGATTCTGCGATGTCTTTATTCGATATAAGAACGAATCCAATGTACTTTAAGATATTTTTGTTGCGACAAAAAATTTAAGACACGCTTTGTATTGTAACGTGTTAATGTAAAAGCTTTCTATACATACATAAATAACGTGAGTCGTTCTTAGAACCATCTAAAAATACCTTGCAGTATATTTATTTGTAATACGTATTTAATTATTTGTTCCGGATTAACTCCAAGACTACTGGTACTGGTAGAAAGCTGAAGAAATAACGAGTACTTAAGGCTATATTATTTATCTATCCTATATTTGTAATAACATATAATGTATTTTTTGTTGTAGCGGCACTTCAGTACCGGAGCTGCGTTACCTCACCGTAGACCAGGCTCTCGGGGATCTGGCGCAGTTCATCCAGCACGTGCAGAGTGATCAGTTCCAAGGTGGAAGGTTCAGGTAACACCGAACATACAAACAAACATACAAATAGTTTTTTTTTAAGTAGTAAATAGCAACGATGGAAAAAAACAAGGGAATCATTTTATAATTTTTGACCTGGCAAGCTTATACTCAACTTGAGAGGAAATGCATTTTAACGTTCATGATAAAAATGATTAAAACAATTTGATGGTTTAAAATACTGAAGGTAACGGAGGCTATAACTAAATGCTTATTAAACTCATCTCCTGAGTGTAGTCTGTGATAATCGACTGGTCATCCACAATAGAACAATGCCCACCCGTGGGAAACTATTGTACTAATTACAACCTTAGTGGATAACTACTTAGTACAAGGAAGATTAATGTTTGTGTTTAATGTTTTATTCATATAAACATCGGATTATTTATGAAGGATATTTACTGTATTAATACGTTTTAAAATTTTAATTGAGGTGTTTAAAAATCTTAATTTAGAACGACTCTTTCATAAACAACAATAAATATTTGAAGCATTTAAACTTTTTAGCTTTAAATTTTTGGAAATTGCATGAAAATTGTCACTATTTACATCGCTATAGAAAAATTAAACACAAGATGTTCAATGAGGTCTAAGTGCCGTGGGATTAGCAGACAAACAAATAACATCCCACGCGTGAATGTGAGGAAGTCTTGTTTAGTCCACTGCCCACTGACTCCGTAATATACATACATTAAAACATCCTCTTTGATTAACATATTTACCTTAATCTTTTGTTTATTAATAAATATTGTTTTAAAATTATCATTGTATAACATACTGGCAACTTTTACAAAGAACTGCTTAATATTTATAAGAAAGTCAGCGCATCGCCGCTAGATGTCACTAATATACATATGGGTCGCGTGCGGCTAAAATCAATAATTGATTTGGAACCATTTTTGCTTATCCGTGGTGTTTTTAATTAACAAATTTACGCGACCTAAAGATTGCAGTAGCAATCGAAAGACAAATTCTATTGTTTTCTTGGTTACATACAAACTACGTTTCGTATACAGATTACGACCGTCGGGATGAAATACGTAACAATAACGTATGTTGTGTGTAGAGGTGGACAGGTGGCGCTGGCAGGCTGCGCGCACGCCGGCAGCCTGGCCACGTGGATGCGCCTCGCCTACCCCCATCTCGTCTCCGCAGCCTTTAGTGACTCCGGTCCGCTGCTTGCACACGACGAACTCGCAGGTCAGTCGTCAGGTCATCTCCATTGCAATTACAAAGAATCATTTATTGCTGGCAAAAGTACACACTTATTTCTCCTGTCAATTCCCTTCTCGGTAGAATGTACTGAAGCAATGATCAGTAAACAAATCGTACTATGTTTTCAGAATATCTGGAGGTGGTATGGGAGGCGGTGCGGGCGCAGGGGGGCGGTGCGTGCGTGGCGACGCTGGACTTGGCCTTGGAGCGACTGTTCGCCGAGACTCTTACGCAGGAGGGCGCTAACAGGGTCTCAAACATGTTCAAGTGAGTCTAAAAAATTGCACTAAATGTTAACTTAGAATTTTCCCTCACTGAACTGCTATTGACATGTGCTATGTGTGTACCGGATCTAATAGGAGTGAAGCGAGGTTAGAGTCGCGCGGCTAGTCAACGAGTGGAACAGCGGACTAAAATGACTATATTATTGACCATAAAGCAAGACCTCTGTCTCTAGCACGTGTTCCCCCATCGAGGGGACCAACCCTCTGGACACGAGCACCTTCTTCTGGCGCGGGGTGTTGGAGCCTCTGGCGCATCTCGTGCAGTCCGCGACGACCGGGGACATCGCCGGCGCGTGCGAGGTCCTCACAGATCCCAACGTTTGTTAGTATTCTGTAAAATACATTTACACAATTAAATAAGTTTTTAAAAGTAAAAAAAAATATTAATAACAAATTAACACAGTATGTACCACTGAAGATGTTTGTTTAGTAATAGTTTGCTCACGTAATGTATAAAAATTTGCTATAATTTTTTTAGCGGAGCCCACAGAGCGGCTGGCCAAGTGGGTGACGTCCCAGCTGTGGGCGCAACCGTGCTTACAGGCTAGCTACACAGCGCACCTAGCGGCACACACCAATACTAGCTACGACGCGCCCCACTCTGTCGGTAAGTACATTGTACACCTAACACCCTTTTTCCACTAAGTGAATGGAGAAAATCCGCCGCGCGCGACTAGCAGCTGTGGAACAAGGATCATTCGTCGTTTAGGAATTGTTGTTGGAAATCGTTCGAGGTTAAACAGTTACGTAGTATTAGGTAAAGTCAAACTGATTGCCCATCAAATCCATCGGGAATAATAAATTGAACGATTGATTAACAGGCTTAAAGCTCTTACATTTTGCCAAAGCAAACACAACCGTAGCGCTCTGTAATCAAGTTAGGAATTTGAATATCATCAAGCAATCCGGACGTCCTCCAACATTTTGCATTACAAATATAATTTCCATTGACAGCGCAATCCGCCGCATCGCAAATTATACGGACGCAAAACGAATACATTAGAGAGTTTTCTCTTTAAATTTAGTTTTGTAAACCACATCTGTTACATTATTTAATTTTTACTCTTCGTATTTTAAAAATCAAAAAGATATTATTCAGCATCTTTATTTATAAAAAGGAGTTGTGTTTCGAACACAACAAACGTAAGTCACCTTAACTCTTTACTGTGTACCAATATTAGCTTAATAATATGTATATGTAAATGTTCCAGATCGTCTATGGATGTATCAGTCCTGCGTGGAGTTCGGCTGGCACCAGACCACCGCCAGCTTCAATTCCTTCCACAACGCAGTGGCTCTCCCGTATTTCCGAGCTCTATGCCGACAATACTTCACGGAAGAGTGAGTTTAATCTCTTTTCCACAAGCACGTACAATACGTATAACTATACAACTTTGTCCGCGCGCAGCTGCGAGTGTATGTATGAGTTGTATGTCTTCTAATAAACTCGTACAGCGCCATCTAGTTTGCAATTGTGAATTGTTACAACAATTCATTCCAATGTTTGCTGTATATGTCGTAGATTCAAGCACGTTTTTGTAGTTGTAGTATGCATAAATTAGTTAAGTTAAAAAGGTTTTAAAAGCTTTTGAAATGTAAAATTATGTCGCCGACTACAAAAGAAATCTTTAGCATAATCTCACGAAGATTTTAATAATTCATTCGGATTTTATTATTCATAGACCGGCAGCGCTTTAAGTGCTTTCTGTTGAAACAATACGTCGGAGACTGAGAGCTAATTATTGTACTTACAACATGACTTGCCGCAGCTGCAGCGCTTCCAGCTCACTCGGAATATGATCACATTCTATTGACATTGAGGAATTAAAATTATTTCAAGTTAAACAAGAAACATAAACGCAACAAAATTTTACGTCGAAAGTTTACTTTTTTGTCAAATTTCAAAAACAATAAATAAGTCAAGTTTGTCGAATGCTATCTTGATTGTGATCTTTAGATCAGTTAATAAGTTGTAAATAAGCAAGAATGGTTAAAGATCGAATATTGATTTCGATTAAAAAGATTCATTTGGTTACAGTTTCGATGAAACTCTTCAGTGGGCAGGCATAGAGCGCACCAACTTGCTGTTTGGAGGTGTGACGTACATGCCCGACGCCGTGGTGTCTGTGGTCGGGGGTCACGACCCCTGGTGGCCCGTGGGGCCGAACGCGACACACGCGACTCACATGTCCCCAGTGTACGTGGTCTCCGGGGGGTCCCAATGTCGAGTTATCAGGTATTGGATTAGGAACAGCAATAAAATCAATACGACTTGAAGTATTACATAGTTAAACAAGTATACAATGTTCACCCTTATTGCACACATGTTAAAGTGTATTATCGTATTCCAGGTCGACAGGTGAGAGTGAGACGCAGCAAGTGGAAGTGGTGAAGCGTGCTGTGCTGCTCAACATGCAGCAGCTCCTCTCTGGCAAGCCGCCTACGCACGTGTCCAGCGCGGCCGTCGTCTGCTCTCCTTTAGCAATCATTCTAATTATAGCTTCCTTAACTTTTGTACTATGAATATAAGTGTCGTTTACAATGTCCTTTTTTAATTAATAACAGAAACTCTTGACGATTGTCAATTTCTCAATCACAAACAAGTAAAAGAGAAGAGAAACAAATCAAGAGAAATTAAATGAAGACATTCAATTTAATATTTACATAGTTAGAATTAATTTTAAATGTTTGTTGTTTTAACCAAACATTAACCGTACAAACTTAACGTAACATGATAAAATGGACGACGTCAACGTCAAAAACTTTAGGGCTCGACTGATGCACAAATGAATCGAAGTTTGTTGAAAGTTATTGTTATAAGTTCGCAGCCACTTCCGGCGGCCATTCATAAACCTTCAACTTGGCTCCGTTCCAGCGAACGATCCATTTCCCCTTCTCTCATTGTTACATTTTTGAAAGGATTTTTTTTTTTACCATTGTCGTAAACTTTAAGTGCTTATCTCTTTCGGACAGTTTCAAAGTGCTCAGTTACGAATCCTATATGAATTAAATGACTTTCTATCTATATTTTTATAGCAATTATCACAATTATATTTATTTTTATTTAGATTCGTCATTTCCTGGCCCGAGAGAAGTTTATTTAATCAAGTAATATTTAAATAAACTAAGGTAGACCACTAAGCTATATTTGGGATGTTTTTGTAATTCTCGAAAAAGTAACCAATAATTAAACATAATTTTGGGTCACTTTGTTTCACAGATTCTAATTATTTTTAAAATGTGATAGCTGTGACGTCACAATTTTATTAGAAACGCAGCGAATAACCAAAGTTGTTATAAGAAGTGAAATTATAAAAAGGGATGCTATGATATATGCGGGTGTGACAGCCGCTGTGTGCCACGCGAAGTAAATCACAGCGCACGTGTCACCTGACAGACACATATGTGACAAGTTTTATTGCTCACCATTTCTTTTATAGAAAATAATAAAATGTGTGATGTCGCGAACACACGCACGGTACTGTCAAAACAAATAGGAAACAAAACTCTGGCCCAGTTAGTTATCTCTTTATGTGTGCGTGCGTGCGTGTGTGCGTGTGTGTGTGGAAACAACTAAAGGAAAAGCTAGTAGTAACGTAGTAACGTAAGTAGACAACTTTAAAATTAATTTTAAATTGTATATCTTGTAAGTATAGTTTCTTTCTGAACCCATTATTGTTATTATGATGCAGCTGGTGCTAATACAAATTGAATTAAACTTTCATGAACTTCATTTGTTGTACAAAGACATGTAAGAATGTACAAAGGTTAGTGTTCAAAGCGACGAAATCCCTGTTTAATTTGTAACAATTGAATTATTTTACAAGCTCATCTGCGCTCGTTCTGTTTGCATTCGATTACCGCGCGCTCAGTCATTCACTCGTTCTCTCGTTCCGTTCATTCACTCGCCGGTCGTTAGTCCGCCATGTTTGATTCAATAGATGTTGGTTGAATCATTAATTCATTCACTGGATAGAATAGGACATTTATATTGATTATGTTGACAACAACTTTACATACCTCATTACAGTTTTAATTATTTGCAGATTTATTTTTCTAATTTAACAAATTCGTAATCAATCTATGTCTCAAACAAAGATTTCAATAATATTATATTTTTCCTTCACAAATTAAGTACGTTACAAGAAATAACAATGTTATTTTACATAATCAGTTATCTATAACAGAGAGAAAACAAAATCATAAAGAAGACAAATCGTATTAGAGAATGCCGCAAGAACAAGAAAATCTCGCGAAGTAAAAGTTGTCGGCGATGAAATTAGATCTTAACTTGAGCACTAACTGAGTTACCATCCCCGGCGCGTCGCGGCGCCTCGCTGACGACGCTACCACTACGCTACGAACAAACTGACAATCAATATAACTATATTAACATTTGTATATCTATACATATTAATAAAATTGCAGTGTCTGTATGTAAAATCGTGAAAAAACATATTTCGTACACGTTAGGTCTTTGCGTTACTGTTTTATCAGTTCACAAATACATCTCGTGTATGATTTTTATGTGTCTGTCTGTCTGCATGTCTGCATGTCCAAAACGAATGGACCGATTTTAATAGAACTTTGGTAAGTGATGCACACAGCACATTATAGATTACTTTTTAAAATAATTGTGTTTATCCATTGTAGAGTTTGTGGAGTATTACACAACCTCATTTTCAATATATTTTTATTCAAATCAACTCATTCTACCCCTACTTATATATAAACATTTGCAATTTAATAATTCTTCGTCAGGCAGGAAGTAGTACTTAATACATTACTCTATATACTTATAACATAATCACAATTGAGTTTTCAAAGAAAACTAGTCTTGT
The DNA here is from genome assembly GCF_000836235.2 of Papilio xuthus. Lineage (NCBI taxonomy): Eukaryota > Metazoa > Arthropoda > Insecta > Lepidoptera > Papilionidae > Papilio > Papilio xuthus. The sequence goes on along the minus strand of NW_013532866.1, from coordinate 67,656 downwards.
GATGATTATTTGTAGTAATAATATATATCATACAAATCTTACAATTTGACATGTCCAATACTCGCTTAGATTTTCTATCCAATTGTTTTCTTTTTCTGTTCCATAACAAAGACTTTAGCTATTTATCTCCACGAAGAGACATCGCGCTTTGCTGGAATCTTTCCAATTCTAAAACAAAATGTTTAACTGAGAGATTAAACTCTGAGTACATTTCAACAAATAATTTGCCTTTTTACTTAACAAGCAGTGGCGCCTTGAGTTTTTGAATAGCAATGTTAACTAACTTAAAATTCTTAATTTTTTTACATACATTGCAATAAAGTTTTTTAAAATACTGATATCATAATTAATTGTTCTACAAATAAAACATGATTTTTTAAACAATAAACTTTGCTATGTACTTAAATGTAAATAAGTTAAAATTAGTTTTATAAGTGATTCACTTAAATGTGAGATGCCTTATGATTGTTACAAGCAAGACGTGTTCACTTGCAACTTAACACAACTTGAGCACTCGCGACGCTGCACAAGAGAACTTAAGTTGCAAGCGCTTCACAACTTGTCACTCTCTGGGGACAAGTACAACTTACACTGTTGAGAAACAAGTTATTTTACAACACTTTAAATACTACTAGCCTGTTTGTTCTCCCACACTATTTTCTATATTTATGCCAAATTTCACCGAGATTCTTGCAGCCGTTATGGAGATACCTTCTAACAAACATCTATCCATCCATTAATCCATCCAAACAATCGCAATTCTAATATTGGTAAGAAGTAAAATTGCTTAAGCAAAGCATGTTAACATGAAGGATATCTGCGTGTTTGCTATATTATATAAAACTTGTTATAATAAGAAACAACAAAACATCTTTTGTATTCCGGCGAACACATAGAATATTATAGTCTCGAGTTTACATACATTTTCACCTTTTTTTTAAAATTCTGCACAGACGAAGTCGCAGCTGAAAGCTAGTGATCAATAAATATTCTAAATTAGTTTTATTGCGCACAATTACCTTATTTGCTAACTCATTATTTTAAGGGAAAATTTAATAAACGCAAATATAATATAATTGTGATTTCATTTGTATATCAATTATTCATATCATTTAATTAAAGTAATATGGTTTTAAGTTCTTATATGTCTAAATTTAATTTAGGTATTTGTTATATTTTAACATAATATAATATCTCTTTATATATTATATACTATAATTTTGACATATAAGAAAGTGCAGTAGTTTCAATTCTAGATCTCTTCTCCATCCTACCCTTTCATAATAACGAGGAAGAGTAGGTCGAAAAAGGAAGACTCTGTTTCTTTAAGGAAAGCTGTTCTTTTCAATACTGTTTTACTTCTCAGAAGACCTTACTTCATAGGATCGTTTATATAATAAGACTCTATTAGACTCCCATACGCAAATAAAACACACATGTACAATTAATCCTGAATGTATATATCTCTTATCAAAATGTTACTTACCATATTCCTCCGAAACGGCTTAAACGATTTTTGACATATTATATGCATATTCAATAAGTCTGAGAATCGACTACTATATATTTTTTTTAAAAGCGCGAACGGAGTCGCGGGCGACAGCTATGTGATTGAATATATTTCTATCAAAAACATTGTGGTTGCACATCGCCATGTACACTAACTTTCCTTATTCTTTTTGTTCAGAATGACGTTATTTAACAGGAATATGATATGAGTGGGGGATATATAAACTATTTTTATTATTCCTCGTGTCATTTGATTTTAAATCTCTAAAATATCAGCGGTCAATTGTGATGAAGGATGCGTTTCTTGTCGGCGGCTGTGTTGTTGGGGTGCGCCGTGTTTGCGGCGGGCGGGGGAGCACCGAGTGACGTCTCAGGTATCACTTTCACACGAGGACAGAATAGAGGCAGTCTATATTGTACTGCATGACTGTTTTCTTATGAAACTTTGCATTTTTATTGTATTAAAATTCAATAACATATAATGTTTTTACAATGATCTGTGTGTTTGTGGTAGGTGAGCCGGCTACAAGAGTAAAACGTTTCTCTCATCATGGTCCGTGTCCAACAGGCTACGTAAAAACCTTGGCAGGATGTCAGAGCAACATCTGGTCTGTATTTATAATCTAAAATATATCGTTTTTTATCGCAATTACTTTACACAATCATGTTCTTGTATTGACTAACGGCCGAAATCAAATTCGATGTCGAACCACTTTTGCTTATCAGCGGATATATCTACGCATGTAAGCGATGCGGCTTCAATCAAGACAACAATTCAGATAAATCAGAAAGTTATAGTAATTTTCTGGTATTAAAACGACGTACATACATAAAAACAGAACAACAGTAGAACAATGTAAATGAATTGAAATTGTTTGATGATAACACGGATAATATGTTTGAAGGCACAATATTGAATTAGAATGTCGGGAGACGCGTTGTTTTTCTACATTTTTAGTGAAAAAAAAGTCATACTATTTGAATTCTATTATTAATTTCGTAGCCTTTTTTAATAACATAAGCGTCTTTCGTAATATTTCGTATAAATTTACAGGTATGTTAGAAGAACAGGCAAACATTTAAGCAGACTGAAGCCAGCCTCAGTGACCCGCTCAATAGCATTCATCCACCGACGACGTAACTCCTCTAAATCCTAAACAAGTTTTATTTCCTCCTCAGAAACTGTATCTTAATTATACGGTCGTTTTATATTTCATTTGGGAAAATTATAAAAATATATGTAGCATTCAATGTAGTAGTTGCAGTTATCCTTTATTGGTAAATATCGAAAAAACAATAAAATTAAATGGAAAATTTATTAAAATTCAAGCTATCGCCGCCCGCAACTCCGTCGGCGCGGAATAAGAAAATTTTATAAGTATCCTATGTGTTATTCCAAATTACGTACTATATACATCTCTGCAAAACTTCAGCGAGATCCGTGCAGCCGTTCTGAAGATATCTTCTAACAAATTTCCATCCATCCATACATCCATCTAAACTTATTAGTGAGAAGTAGGTAATATTTAAGCAATATCGACGTTTTAATAATTAATAAAATAAGATACAAATTAATATAATTTAAGAAACAAGAAATTACTGTTAACTAATACATACATGTGCTAAAACACATTGTTGTTTATGATTTTGTAAAAGACAATTAGATATAACACGACGACGACACGAAGTTTATAAATCTTAAATCTGGTTCACATCTCGTATATAAGTAAATAGTTATATAACAAATGAACTGTGTAACAATGTGACGGTGTGACAGCGAGGTCATTGAGTGCCCTCAGGAGTCGGACTATTGACACAAGTATCAATTAGTGTCGGTCCCCGCACAGCTCGGCTCAAGAACACTCGCTCTCCTTAGAGGAAGCCACTTCGTGATAAAAAAAATCTGAAAATGAGAGTAATTTATTTCATCACAAATCAGAAACAAAGATACTGACTGAAAATTATATCTTCCTACTTATTTATTATATATAAATGCAAAGTTTGTATGTATGTATATTTGTTACCTTGTTACTACAAACAGTTGAACGATCATTTCAAGTGTTTCAAAATTCATTATAACAAGAACTATATAAACTCATGAGGTGCGAAGAAGCATTAGCTTATAGCACTTATATTCTACAATTTACGTATTTTAAATAAACTTGATAAGTAACAAATATTTTGTGCAAACCGAACGTGTCTCAATATTCGCTCGTCTAACTTTCTATTATCGATGACGTCACGTGGCCGTGAGGGTCGCGGGGGTCGCGGGTGTCGCGGGGCGTAGGGACGAGTAATTACATTTTAGTAGAGATTAATTACTCTTCAAATGGTGTCGTGAAACACCGAAAATAATAAGGATAAGCCTCAAAAGTATCAAGGCTTTAAATTAAAAAGTAATAGGCGATGTTGCCACTTCACCGAATTAGAAAATATTTTTTAATAGATACGAGTTGTGTTGTGTACCCGACTGTACTAACAACTTGCTTCTTATGTTACAGTAACAAGATGGCCTTGCGTTGTGAGTGTCAAGTGATACTTCGCCGGATAGGAAATAAATTTCCTATCCGGCGACTGTAAATTGTCGTACATCTGCATTGTATTATAGCAAAATGATTATTGTTAACTAATGTCTCTGACATGTTGTATACTGTACAGTCCCGTGCTAATGTTGCGTGACGAGACAGATTTACAGCTGGCAACTCGGCGCTGTGCGCGACTGTACGCGACTGTACGCGACTGTACGCGACACTGCATTCATCATGTTATCTATGACATTGCTCTTATGTACCGCACTGTACCGGACAGTTGGGACATACTCTGATGTTGTATAGCGGACGTACGTCTCTATATGACTGTCATTGTACTCACCTCATTATATAAATATAAATATACTACCATTATCAAAAATATGTATCTTTTCATTTATAAAATTATTTATTTTATATACGTAGACTACTTATTAAGTGTTATTTAGTTCCTCGCAGACGGAGTCATGTGCGACAGCTAGTAAAAAATAAAACGCAAATTTCTTTTAAAAAAGTCAACGTATATAAAACATGTTAAGAGACGTACATACATATATTGTCTAAACAAGACGCAGCGGCAAATTGCGTTTCCCTTCCACTAGCTCATTGCCCCGCGGTCTTTCATACCCCCGCCCCCGCTCCCTGCACCCCCTGGTCTAAGCCTCACTTAACTACTTCCTTTGAAACTGAACCCTCGTTAAATTCCCTCGAATCATTTCTCTATTCGTACAGTAAAAGCCTCCCCCCTCACTTCCCCTCTCTGTAACTTTCTAGGAAGTCAGTCTTTTTTCATTTTATCTTACGTCTATTCGTAAAGTAAGCATTTCAAATAAACAAGCACTGTAAGTGAAGCTTTTGAACTTAATTGAATGTATTTAAATAAAGTTAGTAACTTAGAAATTAATCTGATTAATTAATTAGTTTATATTTTTTAGGAAAAAAATGAGAACAACATCAATTATTTACACAAAGATACATCGAAATATTTTGACAAAACAGATTAAGTTCATTTTTAAAAACATATTTCATATCAAAGTACGTTAACATTTAAAGGGAATTTTTAAACTTTTTTGTTGGAAAATAAATCTAGTGGAAAGCAATTCAAAAGCCATTAACGTCGTGACCAAAAACTTAGGAGGTCGGTAATTGCGGACCACTAGGATACTGGCTTACTGGAATCAGGAGATAATTAGGACGTTTTTATAATAAGCTGAAATAACCAATACTTATAACTGAAGAAAAAAGAGCAAAAAAACTCTTAGCAAGAAGTCGTAAACTGTTGATTGCACTCAAACTTTTATAAACATTCGCTATGAATAAATAAAAAACTAAATTTGTCTCTTTTGTATATAAAAATATGTTAGATAGGTAGTCATAATAAACAACATATTGTTGATTATCTTCTTATTTCATCTAGAAAATTCTATATCGAATGTAATATATCTAGGTAAAATATCAGCCAGGTTATAGCTCTACTTTATGAGTCCTAACAATTTATTCGTAGCACTTCTTCCTGCAGCGGACATTTTTATGGCGCTCTATTGTGCGACCGTCGCCTCGCTGCAAGTCTTATGACATCGAGACCGCCGCACCCCCCACTGCCCTGCCCTGCGCTGCCCCGTACACAGCGGGAGCATTACTTCTTTTTACATTGACTTATGACATAAATACATATTCTTAGTAAAAGACTGCATTTATCTTATGTTCAGTGTTCTGCACAAAATGTCCTCAATGGAAAAAAAAACTAAAATTTCTCTAATGTCGGTTAACGAACGATAATTTTACGTGATAACGCATAGGCTGATCTTACCTCTCTATCACTTGTTCGGCGCTCTCGCTTGCTCGCTCAGCTCAGGCGGAACGTGACAATGAGGTTTTTCTTGCGTGCAGCCGGCGTTTATTGATTTATAAGGCGCTATCACATCAAAATATTAAAAACATTGAAGTACAAATTATAGAAACATTTTCAACAAATAACAGTGTCAAACAAAATGACATGTTTTTTGTCAAAGGCTGAAAAACAAAATGCGCAGTGAGTTGGTCTGTGAAATGTTTACTATCAAAGTAAACGCAAACAGACTACGCAGCGAAAACAAATGTTTGCTTATCAAAGTAAAAGACTACCAGTTAACTGACAGAAGAACTAAATTAGAATAACAAATTATGTTATGTTTACATTCTTATTTCAAACTAATGAAACTCAAAAGCTTTTCATTCCAATGAGAAGAATTGCTGATTAATGAAATTCAAGAAAAATATATAACTAATAAATTTTAGCAAGAGTAAAAGTGTGAATGCATGTATTCACAGACAGACACAACTAAAACATAGACAATTTAAATTAAACTTCGCTTTGTAATTACTGAACGATGTTTAAAGGTTGAAGTTATTAAAAGTTGGTGAAAGCGCGCGGATGACACTGGCTGGATACTTGCAGAGTCGTCCAAAAGTTATCAAACTAGTCGTTTTTTGTTGCTTTAACGTATGCCGCTTTTAAAATGTCTACTGCTTTCATTTTTGAATATTGAACAAAAAATATATTAAGAAAGAGAGTTTTAATTGTGGTTGTTTTATATCCGTAACTTACCATAAGTATTGTGTATTTACACGTAATAATAAAAAATAAAATAATTCCTAGCTTAATGTTTACCTCATGCATATTTTCTTTGTTCGTCAAAGAGTGCTTTTACATAAATCTTGATTGAAAATGAATAATTTTGAGTTTGCAAAATGAAATAGCGAAGGCGTATAACTAAAGGCATATTTCCACGGTACGTGATTCTGCGGACTGAATCGGATAGGTCCGCATGAACCACTGAAAACACTAACATTTCTGGGCGCTTGTAAAAATTAAGTGCAACACAAATCAGTGGATGTCTGTCGGATCTGTCGTGAGTCGGTAATATAGAGATAGTGCGTGGTGCATGGCGTTTTTCCGCTCAGTGAAAACTCCCCTTAACACACACAGAGACAGTCGGTAACGAAGCAAAGCGCAGCGCCCTCTGTTATTTGAATAACATCTCGCAAAGCTAACGAGTAACGAAGCGACGCGGAAGTAGACTGTTGCTGTCCCTTTCATTTTGTACATTTTTACTGCAACTTATTGAGATGTAAGTAAATGTGTGTGTTGTGAAAACACGCTTTGTGAGAAAATTATGTATTAAAATTACAAGTTCCGTAAATTAATTAAACAACTGGTATTTATTTGCTTATTAGTCGAAATTTTTATTAACATTTTCAAGCTATTTTTGTGTAGTTTCATCGCGTACATACTTTACTAATTAAAAAAAACTTGGAGTGCCAGTAAATTAATACTTAATGTTATACATCATTACGTGATCGTAAGTTTAAATCTCGTCATTTGATTATTGTCGTTACAAAAAATTTCTAGCAGAATCCTTCTGAATATCGATTGAAAGTTTTATGAAAAGACGATATCCTGCACGAGAGGGTGCATTCACCTCCTAGGATACGCTATCACAAACAGTCCAATGAGACCGGCGCATGTCGTGTGGCTGTTTGCGCTGCCCAAACAAGTTTCCAATATCCGCGTCCAAGCAATGCTGGTGTCAAGGAATCCACGATAAATTGGACATTTATACAACTCCAATATATTTCATAATGTAAGACATAACTTGAGGAATGGCGTCGGCAAAGGTATAGCGCTTTTACTGAACCATTCGTTTAACAGATTTATTACTGTATGAGATCGCAGTATCATATAATACAGGTATATAATATGTAGTATGTACATGTTGAGAGGTAAATAAAGTATTCAAACTTGTATAGGTAAGTGCTTCATAGTAGTTATCCGCAGAGCATCTCAAACAGTAAACTCTGAAGCATGAGCATGCGCTGAGTCGTACAACAATGAGATGCACTGCACTTGCACCAACTACTCAATTACAAGCAAACTCACTCACGAGAACATACACTTAGACGAAATATTCTATACAAAACATTATATATAAATTAACTATTATCTATACCAAAATTATAATGGGAAAGGTTTTAGTATTTTGCATTAAAAAGGTTCCGAAACTACTAAACTCATTTTTGAGTAATTCTATCACTCTTTGGAATTAACACTATTCCCGGTGTTGAACACTATATCTAATATTTTTTTTTGTAGAAGAAGTCGCGGTCAACTGCTAGTCTTCGCACCTAAAATATTCTGCATAATTGAAGACTATCTGACTGCTAGTGATATTTGTTTGTTAGTGTGTTTTTCAGTGGTCAGATACATGAAGGCATATAAAACCTTTTTTCAATTGGTAGCATTTGATATGTGAATTAATCAAGCTATTGAATATTCGCGTGAATTTCCACGAGCTCGTTCCGTTTGAGTTGATTACAAGCAGACAATGGTGGCGCGGACAATGCAATAAAATCATTTCGTGTGCAATTACTGTACGCGGCTTTGTACATGTACACTATACTCGTATAATACGGACAGTGCTACATATAACTGTCGTATTAACTATTATAATTTCATAGGGAAATCAATTTTCAATAGAACCATTGTATATAAGTACCAAAACATTCACTAATTCAAGAAATAAATATAAAAATTTAAATATGACTTTTCCTAAGGTTAGTAGGATAAGTAATATTTAGATTTTTAATATATAAAAATTTTCTGTTCATTTTCACAATTGTCGAAGTTATTTTTCTTCAACGATTTCCCGTCATTTTATAAATTCTTAGTGCAGCAACAAACTAGGAATGAAGGAATATGTATGTAGGAAAATAAGTTCAAAAAAGAAGCGACTTAAATTCAGTTAAACTAAAGAAGAAAGCAAATTGAATCGAATCTTAAATCTAACAAACTTTATATCAAGAGATTGGATTCCTTCTCAGATTTAAATAATAGTATTTGCTACCGCATTCAGAGTCTTTGTGTGAAACAGACAGTGTCCTCAAGCAATGTATGTAGTTCACTGCAGTCTTGTCTAAATATACATTTACAACTTAAGTTTAGAGTCGACGGCGCAGTGGTTAAACACTGGATTAGAGTTCTACGCGCCCGAGTTCGGACTCTACCATGTACCAAAGATTTTTGGTGTGCTTTACGTCCGGTAGAGGCGCTGCACAAATTTTAATATGGTCTATCGCTGTTACAACTAATGGAGATCGACACATTATTTTGTCAGTGATTGTGATATAGACTCATTTGAAATATACAAAGTGAAAAGCTTTTAGAAGGAGAGCTTCGTTAGCAGAGTCGATTGCCGTTTTGTCTGCTACAAAAGAAAACAATAGGTACACGTGTTATGTAGAATGATTACACAAAGGCTCTATGTAATTGATAACTGTGGTACAGGGTGGCCCATAAGTCCTTTGATATGAAAAAAAAATATTAAAATAAAACTAATTACATTATGAATTAAATTTTTATTTACAAAAAAAGCTTAAAAAACGGGAATTATTTTTTGAAAATAACATTTTCTAAATGTAATCCGTTGCGATCACGGCACTCTTGCAAACGACGTCTAAAATTGTCGATGACTGCGCGGCACGTCACTGCTGAAATGCTTGTCATTTCTCTGCGGATGTTTTCTTTTAGGGCCTCAATTGACCGCGGGTTTGTGTCGTATACTTTAGCCTTAAGTTAGCCCCACAAAAAAAAATCCATCGGGGTCAGATCTGGACTACGTGCAGGCCAGGAAATGTCTCCTCTCTTAGAGATCACTTTGCCAGGAAAAAGTTGACGGATAACGGGCATAGCAGTGTTAGAGGTGTGAGAAGTGGCCCCATCCTGTTGAAACCACGTCCTGGCATTAAAGCCTGAAAAGTTTTGCAATTCTGGTATGAAAAACTCTTCGATCATAGCCACATATCGCTCCGACGTAACAGTAACTGCGCGCCCTCTGCCATCCTCAAAGAAGTAAGGCCCTAGGATACCATGGGCTGACATAGCGGCCCAAACAGTCACTTTCGGACTATGTAAGGGCTTCTGATGCTTAAGTTTTGGATTGATGGGGCTCCAATAGCGGCAATTTTGTTTACTAACATTCCCGTTAAGATGGAAATGAGCCTCGTCAGAGAACATTATGTTGTTGAAGGAAGTAAACCGATTCAACATTTCATTCGCATAATTTTGTCTTTGAATACCATCAGTTTCCTTTAATTCTTGAACCAACTGAATTTTGTAAGGGTGCATATGTAAATCTTTCTTCAAAATCCGTTGTAACGATGTCCTGGATACGTTTAATGCTCTGGCGCGCTTACGAGTTGACTGTGTCGGATTTTCGCGAATAGACTGTGTCACTGTGTCTATGTTTTGTTCCGTACGTGACGTCCTTGGGCAACCCAACCGCGGTTTATCTAACGTCGAACCGGTCTCCTCGAACTTAGCAACCCAGTTCTTAATCGTTTGAAGAGTTGGAGTGTCGTCAAAGTTGTGTAAACCTTTGTGTTCTCGAAATTTACGCCGCGCAACGGTTGCCGAATTGTCGTTTTTATAAAACTCGCGCACACAAAACGCACGGTCCGCTCCGGTAAAACGCTCCATCGCGACTAAATTCCCAGAAACCGAAGTTACTTCCCCCGCTTCCCCTGCACCGCTCACGCGCGCCCTGTTCGTTTTATTCAAATTTTACTTTTCAAAGGACTTATGGGCCACCCTGTATTACAACGATATTATCACAATTTTTATAAAAAAAAAGGAGAATTACGTTTTATACAAGAAATTACTAATAAAAATGTTGAAGACTTGGTCTGGGAAAATCAAAGTGGTTATTTCGATAGACTATATATTGATTAAGAAATTAAAATTTGTTTTTTATAAATGAATCAGTCATTGTTTAGTAAGAATTTAAAAGTTATATTACTTTAGAAAAATAATTTCTGAATTTGTCATCTTATTAAAAAAATAGAAATTGAATATTCCCGACGTTGAGATATTATTGAATGTCGTCGCGCAACGAAAATATCGTCTGAATGGAAAATGTCTGCCAGAGAAATATTTTAGTCGCATGATTGATGGCGCGAGAAATTGATTCTCATTTGTAATAAACTTTCGCCCACCGATTTCACGATGTTACGAAAATGATTGCTAACCGTAGAACTCCACTGCCTCAGACACTGCTGCTGTCGTGTAACACTTTCATTAATACATATTCATTCGTTCTCTGTTACAAAACAGAGACTTGTCACCACAGACCAATCCTAGGTTCAGGAACACCGCTTTATGTCTTTATAAAATTCTATACAGTCTGCACCATCTTTCTGACTCCGGACTCAGAGTAGACTAGTTCGGACTAGAGACCACCCTTAGTAATTATTAATTTTGTTCACTATCTTGACTAACTTTATTTCACGCATTTTCTCAACAGTTAATTTAAGCAATATTCCTTAATTACCTAATTACCTTTCTCGTTAATTCTCGTAATTCAAGACCTCTCAAGTTAATTCTTTCACTTACGTCAGCTAAGAGCCACGCGGCGGCTACTTTCATTTCCATCGAGGAGTTTTTAAACATATACCTAAAATAATTTTTAAATATAAATAATAAAATTAAACAAAAAGTTAACTGTTAGGATATAACTAATAATGTAAAAATAATGAAACGGACTTTAATTTAATCAGAACTCGATCAGACGAAGCATTTCGTTAATATTTTCTATATCAACAAAAAAAAAAACAATAACACAGCTATAACTTTGACATAAAAAAATTCTCATCAAGTTCGCTTCACATTTTTTACCAGCGAAGAGAATTGGTACCAATTATCGAGTGAGAGGCAATCAGCGCTCGCTTTGTCTCACTAATTGCTTCACATGGACTGAAAGCTTTTCCATTACGACGCTTCTGTTCAATCAAACGTTTTGCGTAATCATTCTCCACTACATGTGTCTTCTCGTTGGACAACCTCACAAATTGTATGCACAAAATGTGACAGCTTATTTTAGTACAGTATAATGGAATATTCGCAGTATGTATGTATGTATTAATATGTTAAACTAGCTGTTGTTGTAAACAATTACTTAGTAACCTATGGGTTCTTGCATACTATGTTCTACATCTATAACAAATTTCAGCAAAATCCATACAGCCATTCTGGAGATCCTTCTAACAAACATCCATCTATCCAAACATTTGCATTTATAATATTAGTAAGATTTATTATTGTTATGAATTTTCAGAAGGTCGAAGTAAGATGGAGTTCTGTGGTGAACAGTTGTAATATTAAATCCATAATAATCTGTAGTTGAATAATTAGAAAATTAAATTGTTCAGGAAAGAAACAAATAAAACAACTTTCTATTTTATTTCGTATATTCGGTATATGAGTATTCATAAACACATTGCAATGAATCCTCGATCCTGTACATACAATATCAAAGTAAACAATACTATGTATGTATATCAATAAAATGTAAATATATAATTATGATCTATTAAATAATGGTTTGGCACCGAGTGCGCGTGGACGCTACATCTGACACGAGCCTTGCGGACATCGACACCATTCATTCAAATAGTCAACTCTTCTAACTTCACTCAAAGAAGGACTCCAATGTAGAGCGTGATTTGTACTGAACGATGTCCGCAAAACTAACGCAACAGAGACGTGGTGCGGGGGCCGCGGAATTGTGCGCGGGGCGGGGGCGGGGGCGGGGGGTGACAAGTAGGGGTAACTTTAGGGGTAAGTACAGTTCGTTCTAAGCGCGTGTGTCCTGGGCAACTACTTTGTCCTTCGGGAGCAGGACAGACAGGACAGACAGGACAGACAGGACAGGCAGGACAGGGAGCTACGTAGCGCAACGCCTTAACTAACTACCTCGAATTCCGCAGTGGACGGATCGTTTCGTTCTCCACGAGTCCAGGTACAACAAACAAAAGTTTCCGCTTCCAAACACGATATACTTTTTTAAATTGTTTTTTTTTCGTCAAATTGACCGCGAACTTGTAGACGATACAAAAATACACTACGATCTAACTTAGTACCAACGACCGGTTATATATTTTGTATATTCTCTTTGTAACAAACAAACTGACCCGCGCCCGCGACCGCGTCTCTTTATATCCGTGCCACCGGCAGATTGTAAACTTCCTTAGCTTGTATGTGGACAGCAAATTGTTATTGTAACGAGTCGATGATGCACGATACAGTCACGTAACAAAGTAAAGAAGTTCACATTCTGACGGTGACAACATTTATAACAACAATAACGATGAATTATAATCTGTCGAAGACTACGAAGATCATAGAAGACAGAGAGAAGAAGTAAGAAGAAGAAATAAGGAAAGAAAACTACGACAGACAGACAGACGGTTACATAACATCAGATAAATGATTTCTTACAATACTAAGTTTGCAAAAACTGCTGTAGCAAATCTTTTCCATACAAAACTCGCCCGAACTAAACGAGCATCTAAAATTGACATCGAAATTTACATGATTCGTTTTAAGCTATGATACATATCGTATTAGTGAATCACGTTTTACATAAGTTAGTACAAACCACATACATACAAATACATCGATATTCGCTCCCCGAGGAACCTCCAGCTCACAATTACACGATATATTCTAAACTACAATTTTAATTTGGTGTTCGCTTTACCTTCATTTTATACCAAAATATTCAAAAACAATACATCAATCTCAATTTTATTTCTTCAATATAAGAAAAAAACTATTCATATAATAACAATATTTGGCACATTTATTACCTGTTTTACATATACATACATACATACATGCATTGAGAAGTTACAAAATAACAAGATTACATCGAGTGTTACTCAATAACAAATCCGCAGAGACAAGGAATCGAAGGGGAAGTTAAAATGTCTTCGTCTCCTTTGAAGCCAACTGTTTAAGCAAAATTAGCATGGACCCATATTGTGGGTAACAACAAAGATAGGGAAAGACCAAAGAGAGTATGAACAGATTGTGTGAAACAGGATATACGTAAGAAGTGAGGAGTGAATTCAGATATGACGGTATATAAGCAATGTGACAACACCGCGGACAGGAAAGGGATGCTGATAAGAGATGATGATACGAAGACATTTAAACCTCACAAGTCGGACATTTAAATTAAAAAGTAAGAAATTAATGAAAGAATGGACGAAGTTGATACATTACAAGTATTAGAGAGAGAGAGAGAGATAGTTCACTACTTACACGATACTACAGATACGATACAGCAGCACTACGCGGAGACTAGAGATACATAGAGACATCGCACATCTCCTTACACACGATACACGACGCGTCCTGCACCCGCCTCGCCTCGCCTCACCTCACCTCGCCTCGCTTCTCTCAGATACACATTTCTCGGACAATAAACCAAATATTACATCGAAATAATTTGGACGTATTTAGACAAAATTCAAGACATCTTAGTGATATTTGTTGTCGTGTCTTACATCAAATAATAAGTTGAAACTGATACATCGGTTGGAAAATGTATCTATGAAATAACTTCTGATCTTTTACTTATATGAGGCGATTGCTTTACGGGGCGCCCGCGAAGGGCGGCAGGAGCGGCAGGAGCGGTAGGAGCGGCAGGAGCGGCAGGAGCGCGAGCGGCAGCAGTGAGAGATGGGGGCGGGCGCGCAGTGCGGCGGAGTGGTGCGCGCGGCCCGGCTGCGCGTGGCGCGCGGGAGCGGGGGAGCCGCGCCGCGGGAACACGGCCACCGCCCCGCCGTCACTCGTCGCCGCCACACACCACACCTGCACGTTACACACATCGTACATGTATTTGTTAAGTGACGGTGACAATGTTTAGCGATGTAAGTGAAGTGCGGCGGGACCTCGTCGGGCTCGGGCAGCAGCAGCACGGCGCGGTAGCAGGGCGGCGCGGGGTGCGGCGCGGGGTGAGGCGCGAGGTGCGCGGGGGCGGCGCTGGGGGAGGGGGAGGCGCGCAGCCACAGCACGCGCACTCCGCGCCCGCACGCCGCGCACTCCAGCCGCCACCCGCCCGGCGTCGCCGTAGTGCTCACCGCCGTCGCGGTGGCGCCCCCTGCCCGCCGACAGATGCCGCTATTACTTCATTGTATTGACGATTCGCCTTACGTTTTATGTTTTCGTACTCAATACTGTACCGGTGACCCGCAGCGTGACGCGCTTGAGGTCCCGCAGGCGCTGCAGGTCTGCGCCGCGCGCGCCCACGCAGCGGTACTCGCCCGCCTCCTGGTACAGCGCGCCGCGGATACCTGGCGCGTCACAGTTCAAGGTGAACGTCCGTTGTACTGAACACGAATGAAACGGTTGCGCGTGTGGTTCCTGTTGCAGGTGATGTATACTGACCGAGCACGCCGTGCGCGTGGTGCGAGCCGGCGGGCGCCCAGCTCTCGCTGGAGTTGCCCACCACGCGCCGCCACCAGCAGCCCACGCTGCCTGCTCCGACAGATAAACATTATTCAATTATATCATATAATAATTGTTAACCTCCAAGTGACATTTCAAGAAAAGTTTAGAAATAAAAAATATAGTAGCAGAATAGAAAAAGCGGAAAACGGTTACCCTTGGGACAGTGCAGCTGTACGTTGCCCCCGAGCGGCACCTCCACCTTCTGCCGCTCCGGCTCCTCCCCGGCCCTCGCCTCCGCCCCCGCCCGCGCCTGCGCCTGCTCCGGCTCGTCTGATGCTGCTTCCGAATAATTCACTCAGTACTTATATTTAAAAACTGGGACAAACGACAGTAAGCTAGGTACATACCGAGCACGTTGAGGTAGTAGCCGATGGAGGAATAATCGGTGTCGAGCCAGGAGGCGCGGCAGCGGTACCAGCCGGCGTGCGCCTCCGACAGCGTGGGCCAGCGCAGAGTGGCCGCACCCCGCGCCTCGCCCCCGCCCTCCAGCGGCGTCGGCGAGCTGCACAACACGACCACATACATCTAGGCGATAAACCACTATAAGTAAAGACATGCTTGTCCCAAATTTACTATTTTATTAGTTTTTCGAGTCGTGTAAACGTCTAAATGATCTGTAGTCATGTATGTACCTAGACGTGGTGTCATCGTCGCGCATCCAGTGCGCGCGCGCGGGAGGGTTGGAGTCGACGTCGCAGCGCAAAGCCGCCGCGCCGCCCGCCACCAGCCGCGCACCGAACCCCGGCCAACGAGAGATCACGAAAGACGGCGGGTCTGCACAACACCACCTCGTCTAACATCTCTTTGGAAATACAAATGAGTAACACATTAGTAGAGTTATTATTACACATACATGTGACATGTATCTGCAGCTGCGCGCTGAGGTCGTCCTGCGCGGGGAGGTCGGCGGGGAGGTCGGGGGGCGCGCCGGGGGGAGGCGGCGCGGCGGGCGGGGGGTGGCGCTGCGCGGCCGAACACCGCAGCGTGGCGTTGTGCAGCTCGCGCGCCGCCGTCACCACCGTGCGCGACCAGCGCACGCCCTCTGCCGGGTGCGAACGTTTCGTCATATTGGTGACGTAGCAAAGTGATGTAGCGTTACATTACGAAGGCTGGTCTGTACCGACCTACGGAGTGGTTGGTGTGGTAGACGCGCAGGTAGGGCCGGTGGTCTAGCGCCGGCTCCTGCGCCAGCAGCTGCCACGACAGCTCCGGGGCGGGCACGCCACCTGCCGCACGCAACAACGATCGAGCAAAGCTGCTAAGACCTCGGTTAGGTTATTTCCAATTTCCCTTAATGCGGTGTGTTATTGTTATCCCGATCGGTTCTGCTATGAAAAATTCCTAGGCGTGGAACGTGACGCATAAAAAACATAGCAAACCGGATATTTTAGTATTTCTCTTGCCCTCCGGACGAGATAAGTCAGTGCCACTGTACGAAATAAACCCGAAAATAGAACCGGGCGGCACTAATTGCATGGAGGGTGAAATTGTTGACCTAGTTTAAAAACAAAGACTAACTAAGTTGTTCACAAAAATTGAACACGAAATCATTTCAGTTGTTTGTTTCCAGCTATGTTGGGACGAAGATTCTGTAGCCTCGTGTGAGCTCTTTTATTAAAAGAGCAACAGATGTCTTCAAAGGCTGTATTTAAATGATAAACTATTGTAAGCACATGAAGCGGCAGTAGTGTAGTACGCACCCTCGGCGAAGCACTGCACCTCGAGCACGGCGGTGTCGCGTACCGGTACCCACGTGTTGCCGGCGTCCAGCCGCCGCCCGTCCACCGCCAGGTACACCGACCGCACCGCCTCTGCGCCGCACACACGCATACACTTTTACTTTGTTAAGGAATCCTAAAAACAGAAAGTAAAAATTGTACTACTGTAGAATGGTCGGTTACCATATACAAGTAGTCTGGTGGGTCGGCCGGCGCGCGCGCGGCCCTTGCTGTCCTGGCCGGCACAGCGCCAACGTGCGGTGTGCGCCTGCGTGGCGCGCGGGATCTGCAGCGAGCCGTCACCCCCCGCGCCCGCACCCTCCGCCCCCGGCAGCGCCGTCGACAGCAGCGCCGCCTGGTGCATTAAACATAGTAACTTGCAGCACAAATTTTCTGCGCATAAAATAAACGTAAAACAAAATGTTTCCGTCTCACCTCGTTGTCCTTGTACCAGCGTAGGTTGGTGACGTTGACGAGGTCGCAGGGGATGCGCACGTACGAGTGCGCCGCCACCAGCAGCTCGCGCTCGTGCTTCTGGACGACAACAAATAGCATGAACTCTCTGAAACCGAAGCTACTTAGCGTGAAACTCATCGTTGGTCTCACCTGAGAGGTGACGGGCTTCGGCGCCGGCTCGTCGGCGTCGGGTTGCGGCTCGTCCTGCAGCGGCTGGCGCGGCGCGGGCGCGGGCCGGATGACGAATGCGTCCAGGCGCGTGGAGGCGCGCGGACCCGGAGCCGCCCCGGCGTCCCCGATGGCGTCCCGCACGGCGCCGCGGATGTTCAGGATGGTGTCGCCAGTCTTCACACGTCGGGACGTCTACCGTGATGTAAGGAAACATCATTAGCTTGTTAAACACTTCTTTGAAATCCTTGGATATTTTTAATATAGAAAACATTTACCTTTGTCGATTTATCAAAATCTTGACTCCGTTTAATTCTTTCTTGGTTCGTTTTTGTATCTTGAGTGTTGGAATTGCCAGTGTTGTCTGTTACGGTTTGAATTGTTGTATAAAAATCATGAGGACCGCTTTGACCAACCTCCTCATCTTCCACGGTCGCCTCATCAGAAGTAATTAAGACGGAATCTTTTGCATTTATGCTGAAGTCTGGAGCTATCAATATGCCTGGATCGTCGTGCTTATTTTTCCCTAAAGTAATCAAATTGATTTCAGAATTCGTATTTTCCTCAATAATTTTCTTAGCTAATAAATCATCATCATCATCAGGTACATCTACTTTATCAGCCTCATTGAGATTCTCTTCTTCTTGATATTCTTTTGTTTCTCTTATAATTCTAAATTCGTTTTCGTTGACTTTGTCATATTTCGTTGAAGTGAAAAAACTTATATCCTCAGTATCTTCTTCATTATCTTTGGATGTATCAAAAATATCGTTGTCATTTTGATTGTTTACGTAGGAAGATTTAGACAAATTCTCTTCAGGATATACGGGTCTAAGGAAAGGTATCTCATCTTCATTATCTGCTGTAGCAATGATGTCGTTATCATCTTCCGATGCATCGCTATGAGATTTCGAATCGGATTCTTCCGGAGTTACTCGTATATTACTCTCTTCGATGCTCGTCTCGGTATCGTATAATATACTATTAGATTGTTCTGTCAGTTCGGGATTGTCGTTGGTTGAAACATCTTCACGTAGGAGAGGATAGAGAGGGGCATCGCGGAGGAGTTCCGCGGCTTCTTCTAAAGGGGGCGAGCGTTGCGAGCTGCTGCGCTCCGCGAAAACGTAGGGAAGAGAGCCTGCCAACAAAATATAACTTATTTACACAAATGCCTACTGTAAACAAATAGTATTATTAAGTAGTAAAAAATAAATTAAATAAATGAATTATCCCTTAAAGATTGAAGAAGTAGATAAATTTCATAAAATATTTTTAAATAAGGGATGTTGTTAACTTTCATGTCTCAAATGACAGAAGTATTCAATTTTCCACCGAGAAAGTGTAAAAAATCAAGTTAACACAATCATGTGACAATCAGCTGGCGCTGTGGGAGAGAGGCGGGTCGGCTGAAGCGGTTGCCTCATTACGGGGGAATACTTTATAAATAATTCGGTCGCTCGTCGGCTCTCAGCCCTCAGCCCTCAGCCTTCAGCCGCGGCATTTACAATGCAAACCGCTTCGTTAAACATCACATTCAGTTCAAATTACAGCACCGAATACTCTCCGAGGAAAAGAAAACAGACGGAATAAAAATGTATATTCATAAAAACAAAGTCGAGAACACATTAAAGTCTTATCGTCCTGCCAATTTTACTGTTTTTTTTCCTTTTGTGTTTTTGTCTGAATCCGCATGTCGTGTAATACTCGAACGTGCGCTAGATAAGGTATTGGGGAACATTATACAGAGCGGAGAGAGAGAGGGAGAGAGATGAGCGTCGTTCAAAATACTTCGATATTATCATATTGATGGGGCCGAGCCAATAAAATCAGCTTTGCATTATTCATTAGCCGCCGCCAGAACCCGCAAGTTACAGGAAGTCTGGCCGCTTTGATGTTTACCTTATTTAGACCTCACTGCTTTTCATTACCGTTTTGTGTATTTAATTTGTTCATCAAACATTTACAAATAAGTCATCATCATCATCATTAATGAGTTTACGTATTTATATTGTTGTTTTCGTGAGTGGAAGATGTTTACATGCATACATTAAAATAACAGATTTAACACTAATATTATAAATACTTTGTACTCGTTTAGTAAAATATTTAGATTGAGACTAAAATGTTATTTATCAAAGAGCTGATGACCCTGATCAAGACGTGTTTCACAGCAGCAAGGTCAGCGTGCGGTCTGCGGCCGACTCTCTCCTTGTATCGAATATGCTAATGTTATTAGCATTGGATTAGTCAACTTCTAATTAAAGCAAATCCTCTGAGGCAATTACATCTCGAGCGATGTTCGTGTAATACATCAAATTATTATTAATGAAGATTATCTGTGTTAGTATAAGCGAAATTAATCATAACATAATAGAGTGACAACGTAAGCTACACTGCACTCTGAGTGCCATCTCACTGAACGTGTAGCGCTGTCAACTGCGTCGCATTGCAATGTCCATTCCAACATATCTCTCACTGCCACTGAAAGAACAGTTTTAATACTGTCTTACACATTCTTTGTTTCTATTTACGTGCTGTAAATGAACAAACGTCCCTTTACAATTGATTGTAATATGGTGCACACAGAAAAACAATATTCAAACGATGAAAATATTTTATCTAAATTACTTATTCAAGTTACTATTAAATTATATCACACAAAGGATGTATGAAATCTCTTCAGCTTAAACTATCGCATTCCATTGGGAAAACATAACAAACTTCTCTATGATCAGCTATATTTGTGTTTGCGGAACTTTATCCAATCGGGAAGGTTTGCGGAGCGCAGCGCTACAACGATTATCTTTTATTTGATTTGAAATTCTCCCTTTGTTCTCTGCACTATCACTACAATTGCATCAAATAAATTGCTTGTTTACGTCCCGTATTAAAGTTTGACGTAACTTATTTTACAAATATAATAATATAATTTGGGTTGAAGATAATTTTTAGACCACTCGTTTTTATTAACCTAATTATTTTTCATTCATGTTTTACGACGCGCGACGTCCCAATGGTGGCGAAGCCGAGGGGGGCAAAGTCGACGGCGGCGTAGCAGCGTACTGGGCGGCGGGTCGTCGCATTATGCAGATTGAGGCAAATTGGCTTCATTAACATTTCCTGCAGGTAGCGGCCTCGAACTGACGGCACTATCAGCCACTCCTTTATTATCTTTATTATTATTTTATAGCGATTACCTTATTCTTTCCAGACTTTCTTTTAACTCATTATCAAAATGCCGAATATCTTTTTGATATCGAAGCGAAAATGATTAACTCTGAAGCACGTTAGACGATAAAAACCAGAAAAATGGATAAGAATAAATTTTTTATCGATCTAATACAGATACTTAATTCATTAATTAATTTCTTTTCACATTGCAGTTAGTTCATTCAGTTTAACATTGAACAGCTACAGTACAGTTTAGTTACAATACGCGGTAATGTTACTAAATCAGTTGACTGCACATGGCGCGCTGCAGCCTTGCCCAGCCTTTTACCGACGCAATGTCAAAGGTAGTTGCTCGCCGCGACCGCTCTCTACTGCTTTGTTATGATGAAGCGCTTTCACTGAGCCTCACAACACAAAATACTGTCTTAATAGTTGCCTCCATTTATCTCACAGACACGTTTAGTTAGGTACAAAGTAATTTTGTAGCAGCTGTATAATTCAACGAGTCAAAGATTTCTTTATTTATTGTGTAAATAATTGTATTTATTTATGTTACTATTAAGAGCTATTAAAGTCAGTAATACAAACTAAGAAAAAATTATTTCTGATCCTAATCTGAATAACATTTTCGATATTTAAAAGGTTCGTGTCATATTTGAGTCGCTGTGTCTGCGCCCGTCAGGTAAATCAAGCCTGGTGGAGGGCGGGATTGTGTCCGAGGGGGATGGCGGGGGGAGGACGTGACCGGGTATGTTGTCTAGAGCCACACATGGCTGACGAAGATCTTATCTTCTCTTATGTTTTTTAAAACCGATGATTCAAACAAGTAGCCAAGTCATAACATCTAACATAAGAAAAAAAGGAAAAAAGTATAGAGTCAGGGAACTCAATGTTTTTATTAACATTTTTATTCTATACAATTATAAAAGCATCTAAATACTGTAACAAAACAGTACAAGTTCGATTTTCCGATTGCATGCAATCAAATAAAGCTCTCCGCAGCTTTGAGCTTTGAGCTCGTAAGCCCCGCGCAGAGAGCGACCGAATTCACCGCGAACTGCCACTTTACATAACATACAACAACAATGCTAAATGTTCATTTCATCTCCTATATCACTCATTCGTGTATTAACATTACTATTTTAAAGAAACTTGTGATATTTTTTGGTTTTTATGTTATATATAAAATTCTCGTGTCACAATGATAGTTACCATACTCCTCCGAAACGGCTTCACCGATTTTGATAAAATTTTATATGCATATTCTGATCTGAGAAACCGTAAGTATTTTTTTTTGTAATCCAACGCGGACGAAGACGCGGGCATACAGTACTACATAAAATAATAAATATTAAAATAAACCTAAACAGATGCATAAACTAAAAATGCGAACATAATCAACTCATTATCAAGTTCATAACTAAGACAAAACTCTTTCTATATAAATATTAAATTAAAAAGATACGACGATACGTAGAATACAATATAGTATAAACATATAAATGTAATTTAGGTACATAAGCTGCATCTCTACTAATGTTAGCAGTATTGCAGATTGAATGTGGACGTGATCAACGAGTCAGCTGCGAGACATTAACAGCTCGTCTGTCAAACTCACTGGAGCGGAGCGAACAGTTGAATCTATATGTACATGATGCACAAATCACATAAACATATTATATACACATAACATACATGTCAGTGTTCCAGTAACGTATGTCATTTGACCTAAATCCCAACGGACCAATTCGTACGTCACGTAACTTGCAATAACTCGATGCGCATCGGATATTCCAATCGAAGTGTAAATTTCATTTGGTTAACCGTTGATTTATTATATAATTGGATTCATATAATGATCACATTAATTACCTTATTACTATTATTAGGATAGTTTTAAGAACAAAATGGATATAATTTAATAGATTCCTTGCGACCTGCACTGTTTCGAAATAAGCTTTTATCAATCCATTTAATAAAATAAAGTATTAAAAAAACGAATAATTTACTAAAATATATTATTAAAAGGAGTCCCTTTAGGCAAGGTCCCAAAGAAACTGGCAGCGTTCCCCCTTTGAACAGCTAAACTAATTCTTTGTCTGAGGTAGCTGCCAGCTCTTCGGTCCCCTGTGATGTCGATTTGGTTTTATTAGATTCGTACTTGTCCCAAGAATATCGTAACTGTAATGATTAGGTAAATAGTCAATACAGTTAAGTTTAAAAAATACCATATCAATGACTATTTTATTTCGTATACTTATGAGTGTAGCAAACAGACTTAATTAAAAGTTCAGTGATATTCAGTAAAGCGATGAATTCCTTAACGAATGAAATCTGTCATAGATTGTCTAATCATTTTAATACGACAGCACAAAAGTTATAACTCGTTGACAGACAAAGTGACGTCATGACGTCGTAGAGGAACAGAGTATGAAGTGCTCTGATAGCAAAACTTCAAACTAATTTGATAACTTATAATTTGAATAGAGGCAGTGTTTCTCAAGTTAAATCACTTTATAAAACTATAATAAACGTATTGTCTCTTTAATCCATAGACATATAATTAAATTAGGTATTTATAATAGATGTTATCGTACAAAATGGTATATACAGAAAAATAAAAGCTTCACATCTCTTCCATCTTATCTAAATTTACCGTCAGTTTCCACTGTACAAAAACATGTTTTTAATAATAAAAGGAAGTGCCAGCAAGCTTTGGGAATTGTTGTGACGACGTAATATTTAAGACTTCAAAATACCGATGTATTATTAAAGAAATAAAATAGATCGCAAATACTGTCAAATTAATCACGTAGCTTTAGTCTCCGGGGGCGCGGGGGGTTGCGAGGGTACACAGCGGGGCGTGGGGGGTGGGGGGGTAAGGTTTGTGTGAATATCTCTCTAATAACATTGAAAGTTTAATACGGCAATGCAATTTGTAGAGCATTCAATATCAGAATGATTGCTCACAACTAAACCATTCAGACTCCATTGAAAATGAATTCATTTGAAGCTGTACTGAACTGTATACTGGTTTAAGTTCAATTTATTTGCTTCAAAATAATTTGTAGCAATTTTATGAAAAGAAATGATATTTATTAAAACTGTAGGTCATGTAAAAGTTTTAATTTAAGATATTGAATGACAATGTTTTAATTTAAGATTTTGAATCATTCGACATCGTGTCGTTTGATTAAACACAAAAGACTGTCTGCTGCAGTTGTCTCAGAATTTTCCTCGTCTTCTTGTTTCTTTGACTGATAATTACAGAGTCTGTGAGAAAGCGACAATTAATTTCAAACTGTAATGAACAGAGATTTCAACCAAAATTTGCATTTAAATAAGTGACGTTTTAGTATTTTATAGTTTTTACTTATACATGTATAATTACTTTTAATTAAATGAGCAAAAAAATAAAGTTTAATTAACTGAATGTACCGAAACATTCGCGTGATATTTATGAATAGAAACTTAGATTTCAAATAACATTTTACATGAGTTTTGTAAAGTTAAATGTTACTTTATATCAAAACAATTTATTACATTTTTATGGAATTTCGAGGTAAATTTAAATATATTAACGATGTCTATTTAATAAGCGCATCCTCAAGCTTCATTTATGAGAAGCGGATTTACAAATTTGAAATATTTTAAAATCTCGTTGCAATTGTCCAATTAGGAAATTGTCGCCTCAAGTTAATTGAGCGAAGCATAAATAAATCCTCGCGTGCAGTAATTGCAGCGCTCTGCGGAACTGCAGCCAAATGAAATGCATCAGCGGGAGCAGTTTTACTGATCCTATTATTCTCCAACGACCGGAACCATTGTGCTCTGTCTGAGTGTGCGCGCGCGTGAGTGTGTGTGTGTGTGTTTTTAGTCAGTTAATTAGTGAAATTTAATTACAGTAAAAAACGCAAACAAAATCCTTTCGTCCCGACGATCCCCTAAGGATATGAAACTAGTCTACTGACTAGGTACTCTCTAGACGGCTCATATGTTAATGTTAAATACCCATAAAGTTATAATATACTAGCGGACCCGACAGACGTTGTTCTGTCTACACGTCTTTAATTTGAATAAATTAATATGAAGTTAATATTTGATGAAAATTGTGAATCTTAACCATTCCCAGATCCCCTTGAACACACACAAAAAATTTCATCAAAATCGGTCCAGTCGTTTGAGAGAAGTTCAGTGACATACACACACTCACAGAAGAATTATATATATAAAGATAAATAAAACTTACACGGACCACGAACGACGAGCTGTGTCGTTGCGTTTTCTCTCCGAAATGAATACATATCTTTGAATGTCATTGCTGACATGTGCAGGTGACATCACGATGCTTTCCTTCGCCGTAAGAAGAATATCCATGAATAATTTTTACTAATTCATAGCCCTTAGCTATTGTAAATTCTCAAGATGTGCGGCGTGGTGTGAGCTGAGCAGTGTTAGGAAGAGTTGTGTAATCTCATGACCTTTGTGATATAACAGTGACGTGTTGCCAGTCACGCAGCGTGTTCTCCCGCTCCGAGTTGTCACGCAGAGCACGTACCACGTAGCACGCCGCCGCCGCTCCCTGCTCTCTGCAAATCTTATAAGACACGATCCGCCGCCGCCGCCGCTCGGACGCTGTATTTTAATGAACTAATCAAAAGAAATGTTTATATGTATTTTGTAACACATCCTATGAATGACAAAGTAGAGCTATGTACAAGGTCTTATATATTTTTTTTTTTGTCTAAGCAAAAATTTCCAAAACAATTGTTTCGGTAAATAGCCTATTTAAACTTGTCCTTTGTTGTTATGAACCTTTTGTATTCCTTTTTGCGTCTTCGTAAAATGTTATATAACTTGTATCAATTTTATCCAAGCATTATTGAAAGCGTAATGGAGTTTTTCATAACATCTATTTAGTCTGTAATTGTTTAGACATTGTAGTAACGTTTAAACGTATAATAAAACTTGACTGAAGTAGAACATAACATTCTATGTTATTGCTTCTTCGCTTCCATTCCAAACTGAAAGGACTATATTAGATTTAATTTTCAAATAAACGAGGAGCGTATACGCATATGAGGTATTCAGTGAGATGCAGCAGATGTTAGCTATGTTGGGAACAAATTAAACGCGCCCGGCGGAGCCTCGCCTCAGCGGACAACTGGGGCTCACAATGTTCTATCGACTGAGATTCCTCTCGAATAAGCTTATTGAATGCTTTCAGATGGAAATACGGACATTTCACGAGCTGCATGATTTTGTAATTTTACAGTGAAATGAATATGGACAGATTTTTGTAACATTAAAGTAAAAAGTCAAATTGTGTTCGCAATTTCTATTCGAAGATTTTTTAATGTTTCTAATTCTTATTTAGTGCATTATGTAACAGTTATTTTACGGTAATGTAACACAAACAAACAGCACTTAAATAACATCTTGTAAAACTTCTCACCGAATCTGTTTTGAGCAAATTGAACAATGAACGCGTAAGCAGCGCGATGTAGACATGCGGGATCATTTGTGACGCCCCCCCCCCCCCGAGCCCTCCCATCATCCCGACTCGTGCCAATTCCAACGCCTTAAACAAGCTAACATCTTTTAGTTCGAATTTAAAATCATATTATTAAGCACTATAGTAGCTATTCTTTTATATATATACATATAGCAAATACAATGGTTACAATATCCACTTAAGTCTATGTATATAATTCCATGAAAAGAGTTACATCTCTTATGAGAACCCTAAACAAATATAACTCTTTCCCGACGTATGGATCGACGTATCGAGACTAAGAGAGTCTATATAATGAACAACTAATTGCGATAATAAAGCCAATGAAGGTAACCAGCGGAATTACATCCGTTGTACATAACAATATTAATTAGGTATAATAAAGCCAACAGAACCAGACTCGATCCACAGGATTTATGCCCACACTGTATCAACAGCCCGGAGTATCAACTCAGGGCTGCCTCTACTCCGCAACACTATTTAAAAGTCATTTTTGTACATAAAAAAGATATTATAAGTTCATTTCAGTCTTTTAAATAAATACATGTCAAGTCTTTCTCCACTTATCCTTGCCGTATGATCTGACCAAATACGTGCTAGTTGATATTCACAAAATAATACAAAGTACTTGTAAGTAGACAGTTTAGGATTGTTAACTTAGTGAAAGCAAAGGGTAATTGTGTCAGTCAGTATGTAGCCGCAACGTGACACTTTAATTTGCAGTCTTAGTTGCATCGTCACCAGCAGGACTGAGATGTATTGCCTCTTCACTTTGTGTCTCTCTGTACTTCACTCGCTTTAAGTAAGCACTATGTATTGCACTTCTTATAATGGAAATAATTGTTATTTTAATGTAAGGAGAAACAGGAAAATGTCCGCGGAGGCATAACATCAAATAAAAGTTTTCCAATACTA
>NW_013532866.1:40086-40324 GCF_000836235.2 Papilio xuthus | reverse complement strand
GGGGGGGGGGGGTGAGGTCGCGGGGTCAGGGGGGGATGGAATTCTGTTGATTGTGCGGATTAGCCGGAGATGGGCGCGATACTGCCAAATCCGATATATCGAGTCGCGCGAATCTGAACCTAAAATCCAATGCAACAGTATTAAAATTTCCATGACAAGGGCGTTCAGTGCGAACATATCCCGAATATCTTGCAATAAAATCGCTCGGAGTGGAGCGTGGCGGGGCGGAGGGGGAGGG
>NW_013532866.1:23056-40071 GCF_000836235.2 Papilio xuthus | reverse complement strand
TCATTTGAGGCGGTATAAATTCTTGTTTAGATGGAATCGGGAATGGGGAGCTCTTTTTCTCCTCCTCAGGAATTCTGATCGAATTTATCTGTGTTGAGAATTTAATCAAACAAAATTTAACGTTCGGCAATCAGAGCTAACAAATAGCTCTCAACTAAATCTACCCCTCACACCCCCCCCCCCACTTCTTCTCTCCCAACGGTGCCTCTCTCGCGGCCACTTTGTGTTATGCCATTAATTTGTCTCCTATTCTTTTAGGGTACGCGAATTTGTGCCTGAGGCTATTACTATATAATATATATGTGAACGTATATTTCCTTCGTAGTATGGTTTGGAAAAATATTCAATGAATGAACAAATAAGCTGAGAATATGATTTGCTGTATTAATCAAAAATACATCGAAAGAAACGAATCTTACAAGTTTTCATTATTCTAATTATCTACACATAAATCACTACTTACTTGTATAAAATTTATATCTCTGTAGAGTTGGGGGAGACAGACGGGGAGGGTGCTGCAGACAAGATGAACATAAAACTGGGCGACGTCAAATATTGCATCGTAACTAATGAATCCGGATAAAGCGCTCAGTTAACGCTACGTCATTACTCAACTCGTGCGAGCTCTGAGCTCTGAGCACTGAGCAGTGAGCAGCACTGAGCAGTGAGCAGCAGTGAGCAGTGAGCTGCGAAACTCACGGCGCACATACAGCTGAGCAACGGTTCTTTTGTGCTTAGCCAGCGGACTGCACAGACACGTCGTAGGGAAACTCGCTACGTCAAACTGACATTCACTGTCTACGCAGCTGCCTACGACAATGTCACGGCTACGCTACTCTCTACGCGCTAACTCTACGACGACTATGAGACAATCTTTTCTTTTTCTTTGAATGTACTGTTCTGTTGTTATTAAAACTTAATAGATATTTGGATTTTTAATTATACATATAACTTTATGAATTAAAATCCCTTCTAACCATTAAGTAATTAAATGAATACAATTATCTTTAAGTACGATTACTGTTAAAGCTGTTGGTACATTAACAGCGCCAGACGCACACTCGAGCACACAAGTGCCCCCATGACCCCATGCTCCCACGTGGTTGTGCCCCCCGTACTCCTATGCCCTTCGAGGCGGCGCGTGGCGACATACATCAAGGCATTGAGGCGAACAAGCCGCCATTAATCACAGGATCATCTCTACTTAATTAAACACCAATCATGTAATTCGCGTTACGCTGAATACATTAGCCCGCATCTGCGCCGGCGTTACGACCGCAGTTAGGACAAACAGCTTAATGTAGACCGAAAAGGGACGAAGGGATTTAATGATTTTGTTGTTTAATTGGATTCACTGAAGTGTATAATTCTTTTATACTCTGAACAGTAAAATACAATTCCTCGCCACTTTGCGGAAAATCTTCGATACTAATTTCTTGCGACAGTGACTTCATAAACAAAAATAATAGCAGGACATTGTCTTTGTTGACTGGCGTCGAGTTGTTAAAGTATTTTACTGTAATGGCGATGTCATTTTTGATTATCTTAGCAAATTGATCTAAAATACTAGATTTTCTTTCTTAACTCACTAGATATATTGAGGTAAATGTAAAGTAAGCAATATCAATGGAGATTGTAGCACCCTTGTTACAAGGTTTTTATATTACGAGTATTATTATCTCTCATAATCCAAACATAATCTCATCATAAAGTGGCCAGCAATTTACTGAAAAACAAGGTTTAAACCTTATTTACGCTAGAAAGAAATCTGTTCAATTTCATTTAATCATGGATGCACCATAAAGCTAATAGAATTACATGACATGCCACTCCGCTAAACGATAAATACCTTTACTATGGTTTTCAGTTTTTAAACTCAAAATGTTTTTAAAATCAATATCAGAGGTACAAAGATGATATAAAATATTTAGAGCGATCATTATCCTGCGAGCGTCAGAAGTATCCTCTAGTAAGTAAGAGGAGGTCACATGTGGCCACTCTCAGAAGTGGCCACTCAGCGCACAGAGTAGCCAATCGTGCAGAGTGCGGTCAGTGCACTTCATAGCTACTCTGTGGACTGAGATTACGTTAAATAGCTCCGACTTTATACGTAAGTAGAGAATTATCGCTGCATTATTATTATTATTTCAAGTCTTATTATCTTTATTTCTCCATCAGAATTATATTTACTATGACTATTTTTTCAATATGAACGTTATACATCTTATAGTTATTGTGTTTTCGCACAATTATTACTTCGAAAGATTTTAGAAACCCCAAAAAAAACTCCTCATTCTGAGGGTACTTGCGGTACTCGTGACAGTTATTGTGTTAAAGAGGTCACGTAGCTTATATTTATGTAAGCAGTACATAACACAATTACATATTTCCAGTACAGATTGGCCGCGTGCGTGACGAACTGACAGGTGACCTTATTCCATACGAAATTCAGGTCGGAGGTTGATTTGATATTTTCCTTAACGAAAAACTCGCGTCATTTTACATCGGCTCGTGTGCGATAAGAACATCTCGAATGTGCGCACCTTTACATATTTATGATGGATAACGTGAGAAAAAGTTTTGTAAGGACAAGCAACAATTTTACCGCCCGCGAGGGTATTTTTCATGTCATTCTGTAAGACACGACAAAACGTTTTCAACGAAAACATGAACATTTCATTATTTGCTCTAAACTTTATACACTTAACTATATATTATTAATGTTATGAATAGAATATATCAAAAAATATAGTTTTGTATGCTCGTCCTCTAAATGTCCATATAACATTGGACAGATTTTTATGAAACTTTGGTGGGATAATTTGATTTTTTTTTTACTTTCACAATTCGACACCTGTCGAGTTCAGTTAGTGAGTAAGCATATAGAAATATCTCCCCAGTTGTAAACTTATTCCTCAGAAACAACTATAAAGTAAATCCGAGTCCCGCAGCGCGACCGCGACTTGTTTCAAACAAAAGAATAAAACTACATTTGTGCAGCAATTCTAAACTTTTACAAAACTAACTTACATCTCTGTAAAATGCACTAGCGTTAGACAAAGAGGATATTATGTGTGAGAAAGGGACGCGACAACGACGACGTAGAGTCGCGGTGAGTGACGTACAGATAAGGATGACAATATAGGAGGAAAGAGACGAAGCGACAAATTCGTAGAGTTGTCGACGAATACAAAGTTGGGGAAAGTTTCGTAGACAGAACTAATGTCACGAATTTGACTAAACTCATGACAAGAATGGAACACTACTCATAATTCTGCACTATTCCGCACACATGAGACATCGCGACTAACATGGAAATGTGTTAGTGTTATTTTGCCAACATTTTAAGTTACAAAGAGCACGCAATTTGCACTTATTTTCAAAGGTTACCTTCCCTAAAACTTTTGAAATGCAAAAGGTCGTAATTTTAAACGTACGCAGATCCACGTTAAAACATTGTGGTAATTGTCGGTCCCGCGGCGAAGGTTGAAAACATTCAGACCGCAATTTATGGCAATCGACGGCGACAACTAAATCATTTAATTCCCAGGTCGAGTTCGGCGCGGCGCAGCACAGCTTTACATTAATATAAAATAAAACGAGTACTTATTTATTTTGTTGAGTTCATTGTGTTTTAGGAAGATAAGGTTCACCAACACAATTGCTTCATTACAACAATCATTTGATGAATTATTTTGGAAGACAGAATCCATTCAGAGAGAGATCGGAACATTAACGTGCCGATAGAAGTTAGTGACTTTTATCGTATTTACAATTTTATCACACGTCGCTTCAAAACAAAGCTTAAATTAAAAAATAAAACAGGAATGACTTTAAAGTGTTCCTCTGAATTCGCTCACTTCTTGCGTCGTTTCGGCTCACGTCCGCAAGCCACGTAATTAGCTCCGTGACTGTGACTGGTGGCGCTCACAGCTCAAACAAACAAACACCTTATTAAGAATTCCCTCCACCGCCTCCTCCTCGGCCAAGGACAACCGTTCTACTACCTACTACCATAAAGAAAAGTTTTTGCGCTGATTTCAAAATTGCTAGTTAATGGCCAATTAATTTGATACATCCCAGCTTCGTAATTTTAACGAAAACCAGAAGTTATCTGTGGAGTGCAGTGCAACAGATCATTCTCAAGTTTCAGTAATAAACTGCGTATTATGAAAACTCTGCGGCTGACAAACGAGCCGCGGTCGGGATATTGCAGCGGAAGCGGAGCCGATAATGGCCGAGGGAAAGGGAGATTTATAGCGCACATTTTATTCGACACCGCGTCCAATTTGACGCCGGCATCATAACAATGATCGTTTATTGTTTACACTTTTTAACATCTATCAGGCGCCGCCCGCCCGCCCCGCCGCCCCGCCGCCCGAGTCCCCCAGGCGAAACAGTAAATCTTATTACGTTGAATATATAATTAATATGTATCAGTGACGAGTTGGTCAATGATGCTTTGCTCAGATCACCTCAGATCAAAACCACAAAGTTATATCTTCTTATATGTACATAAGTACAATAATTCACTATTGTAATAATGTAAGTAAAAACTCACCAGTGAGAAGTAAGAGGTGCAGCATTGAGAGAAGGCGATGCCGGTGCGTGCGCGGCATGGCGCGGGAGGGAGAGGACGCGAGCGCGCCGCGGGGAGTGCGAGCGAGACGGAGAGAGGCGGGGCGGGACAGGCGGCGCACCCGGCGCTCATCTCCACGGACGTTCCATCTGTGACAAACAACATGCACCTCTCATTGTGACAAAAGTCAATTGTCATAAAAACCCAATTCAATTGTCATAAAGACAAACTCCAATTGTCATAAACGAAAACCACTCAACATTTACGAGTCGCTATACTATTCCAGTTAATTGTATTTTAAGTATAAATTGTTGTCTAAACATAACAAAACAATACGAATATTCGAGCTTCGAAATCAATGAAAGTAATTTCAGTTCGTACTTTTCTTTTCCTTACTTTGAAGACGATAGGAGAAACATAAGTATATCAAAATATTGTTATGAGACAACATATGTATGTATGCACGTAGCCATAAAAACTTCATTTAGAAAGCACGTAACGAGGAAAAAACAAATATCATGAGTATGTGTTTATTGACAAAAAAACGTTAATGTTTTGTGTGGGGAGGTCGGGCCAACATGAACCAACACGCGCTACGAGGGATTGTGTGTCGCCGCGCCGCGCCGTGCCATGCCGCGTGCCGCCGCACCGGCAGCGAGCGTATCGAACTTAGGCCAGTCTCCCCGCTCACTCCGCGCCCCCTACCTCACACTACACATACTATGATATAGGGTTTTCACCTATAACCACTATTATTGGTAGTTATAAAATTACAAACATTATTATAATTTCTACGTCGTTAAAATGGTCTACTTTTGTCGACAGACAAAAAGTCAAGTTAATTATTTTATTATTATTGAAACAGTTCAATGAATTCGAATGTATGTATTTATAAAGAATAGACAGCCCTAAAGGATAAGAAATGGTTGTGTTTCGACTAAAAGTCCACACGAGCCGTTACCCGCGCGTGTGTGTGTGTGTGTGTGTCCCGCGTGGTGCGGGGTGCGGTGGGGGGGGGGGAAGCAGGGCACGTGTCTCACATTGTCTGCCATTTACAGAGGGACGGGGGGGAGGGAGTCAGTCAGTCGTTAGTCAACGCGACCTAAACTTTACTAGTGTTATTACATTTTTATGCAATTCAGATTTTTTTTTCAATCGGAAATGAATTTTGTAACGATGTATACCAGATAGGATATGATGTTTACCCGAAATATAGACAATTTTATTTTGTTAAAAGAAACTAGGATTTTGGGAAAAAAATATTACTCTTGTTTCTGAATTTAAATCCTTAGTTTTCCTTTTCGCAATTCGTAATTTCGTAATTAAATATACAACAACGGTTTTTACTATTTAGTAAAACAAAACTGTGTCATTTTTAAAAGTAAACAAGAGAACAATCACATCAGTATTGAAACTCCGCTGCAAGTAAACCCGCATCTCTGCACTACGCTGCAGCATACACTGCAAACTAAGATGCAGTCAGAGTAAACTAAACTTTACCTGAACAACAACAACAACAACACATATAACTATAGCCATTATTTGTATTTGTTTCTCATACGTTAGGTAAATGATCATTACAGTAACTTCTACTATCACCTGAACAAAACATTGTCAAGTATTTTAAATTCTTCTTCTAACATATGTTTACTTGGCGTTTTAAAAATTTAGCAATGTTTCTTTGTATGTACAATTGTGTCTGCACTTGTAAATGTGGTAAAACATTTTATATTAAACACATGAAATAATTTGCAGAGATCCTGTACAAAGCAAAGTGTTAGTCTGCAGTTCGCATGCAGTCTGCAGTGCAGGATAGCTTACTGCACTGCACTGATTTACACGACTTGCATATAATGCATACTCGTATTATTTTCAAAATTATTTCTTGA
The DNA here is from genome assembly GCF_000836235.2 of Papilio xuthus. Classification (NCBI taxonomy): domain Eukaryota; kingdom Metazoa; phylum Arthropoda; class Insecta; order Lepidoptera; family Papilionidae; genus Papilio; species Papilio xuthus. Next base: position 33,603 of record NW_013532866.1, on the reverse strand, counting down.
TGTAGTTATTTATGAATAAAAACTAATTTTGGATACTATTAAATAAAACCCCCAACTAAAACTCAGTCAAATCAATATTTCCAAGATGCAAAGTTCTAAGTTTTTGCATTTTTATAATGAATTTGTGTTTTAGTCGCCTATTTTTATCTGATTTCGACGAGAGTTTTAATAAATTTTAAAACAGTACTAAACTAAACTCTAGGTTAACAAAGTTGAGTTGAGGCCACTTGTGCTGCAGAGTTTGTAACTTGAATTGGAACTAACAAGTCGTCCTCGTGCATTTAAAATGCACCTTTATCTATTCAAAGAATATTATTAAATCATTTAAACAATATTAAGGAGGGAATACCTTCAGTAAAAACTATTGTCTGTATTTAGAAACTTTTTCAGAATATCTAAGTATTTCTGGTTCACGAAAATTAACACAATCGCATCTCGAGCACAAGTACCAATAGAGTGGTGAGCGTCTCGCGGGACTCTACGTAATGTTGCACTTGAGTTGGAGATATTGCGGCCGGTCAAGTGCTGCCTTCATTGCCACACACTTGCGGCCTCGCAGTCACCAATCAGCAGTCAGCAGTGATTGGCTCCCACATAAATAAGGATAACTCACCCCTTACTCCATTCCCTATCTAAGTTTATGGCTTTGAAGTCAATTGCATTAGCAATTGCCGACTTTACCCCTCGCTGGGACGCCTTCCAATTATAATAACGTCAAAAGGTTACGATAAAGTTTACTTGCTCACACAAAATATACAATACTTCATCAGGATCAGTCGACAAACACATCATAAATGTTATAAGAAATAGTTTTTGCTTACTTTAAAAAAATCTCTGTTGTAGGGATACATGAATATTGTTTATTTAACATTTCCATAGTTCACTTAATTTTGATACAAAAATATCCAAAAATAAAACATGTAAAGAAACGAAATATAAAAGTCCCTCATATTTCATTAATAACGTTTCAGAGTTGTGTAGTGAATGCGTGCGACAGTGATTGAGCGCTCGTCTATAGCCAGTGGCGTCCTCCGGCGTCCTCCGGCGTCCTGCGGCGTCCAGCAGCGTCCCTCGAGACCTCTCCCGGCGTCCTCCGGACCTTCCGCCTCCGCACACCGCAAACTTATTTCGTATTTCAAATAAATTGTCCGTCGCTATCACTTGCCATCACAATATGTCATCGCCTGTTGTCACAAACATTACTTACATATACAATGTAAGGACTTTCGTAATGCTATGTATTATTACAATACGCTGGTTTAGTTTTAATGAATAAAAACATTTCTAAAAATTACAAATGTTTAACAAAAACTTCAAAAAAGGTATTGGAATCGTGTAGACAATGCGACGTCTAAAATTGAGAGAATTTCCTCCCGCTTGGGTCAGACTCACGCATCTAATCCAGTTTTTGATTCTCTGTCTCATAGCTCTCGAAGTTCATATACCTTAGCAGCGACAGACAACATTACCAGTCCTGCCAGATCATCACCGGTACATACTTTATAGGATAAAGGATTTTCAAAGCTTATTGATGTAACCTTATTAGTTTACTGTCATAAAAGAATGATTAGATTTCCCCAGCACTTACATATTTACAGATTATAAATACTTTATAACCACGCTTATTTATTATTTGATACTTAAACCAATGATGTTAAATCTACAAAAACTTACATAAGTCCTTTCTTGTAATAATTTTATTGTAAAGACGACCAGTGAGGGTCAGCATGACCGCAATCAACTCGCAGCGTCCCCCAGAGAACGGGGGATAAATTGTGCGGCGCAAAACTATCATTTTTAGTCATGTTTTTTTCTCATATTACAAACATAACTTTAATGTTATGAAACTAACGTATTGTGACTACAAAGCAAAGACTAGGTTTTAGAATCTACACTTTAAAGTAGATATTTAACTAATAAATATTCTTTTCAATTTTACAACTGCACCAGGCGCAACTTGTCGCGCAGCAATAAAAACGATTGCTATATTTCATTAAGAGAATGGTTACTTGATTAGACATGTTCTGAAACTTATCGTAATCCTTCTATTGTGATCCTCCCCTCAGCGAGAACACAGCGCCTGGCCTTCTCAGCGCGCCCTCTCGCAGGCGAGCTGTGAGTCTTAAGCCAAGGGATTAACTCTTACTTAGGAACTGCTCCGTGACCAGAATATTGGAGGCAGATTAACACTGATTATGCCGGCGTCAAGTGGTAGAAAGCTGCACGTATTTCATTTAATGTCTTTAATAAATGAAAATATAATATAGTTTACAACTGTCCTATTACTACAGTAATTTTATTATAATATTAGAAGTTATTTTTCATTCTCCTAATAGAACATTTTTGTCCAAGAATTGTGATATATTTTTATCTCTATTTTTTTATTCACTCGCCTGTCTCCTGTGTGGTCGTGGTATTTCACCGGGCGAGCCGGGAGAGCCGGGCCAAATAGTGCGAAGATGCTAAAGCGGGCTCAACTACTGTTAAATACCACTATCAATTTATATAAAACTAAAAGATTCAGTTTTTCAGAAAAGAAAACAACAAAGAGGATCAGAATGTTGAGAGCGTGATGTTCCCTCATTCCGTAAACGTTGAAAGCACTCGTCTATAGGAAAGGGATTTGAACATAAACGGCGGCGGGAGAGCCCTTCAATGTGAGCGACAGAGTGATGAGCCACTTACTCAATGCAATTTATTGAATTGGCAAAGTAAACTGCGAGACACACACACACACACTAACGTATTTGCATAACGATACACACACTTAACTCACAAAAGTACTACATACTTTATAGAAATTTTTAATGCCGACTAAAAGTTTAAAATGTAACATGCAATGTATATACTCGTATATATGTCAGAGCTACAGCGCAATACTGAAAAACAAAATAATGTCAACAGTTTTTGTGCTAACTTTGCTACATGTCTTGTATGTACATAAGTTGCGATGCAATACGCAACATGTAAGGATTTATTGTACTCATATCCTAAATGTTTTTATCGCTACATCTCTTGTCTCACATAAAAGTATATATCCTCGCTAGGTATAGCCATTTCTCCCCTTTCTGTTGGAGAACATTTGCAATAATTTCGAAACATTCTACTTTATCGATGTGCGATATTGGTATCGTAGTATTAACTTTTAATATTAACATCATCTGCAACATTTCCCTTCATTTAAAAATTACGTTTCATTAAATTCAGTATAAGATATTCATTTTCAATTTCATTGATAAAATAACAATTTACTGATTTTTATAAAAATATTTATGAAATAAGTACTTTAATTGAGTAACAAGTACAAGATAATATTTATACATTCTATAATATTGAAATTAGCTTTTAATATTAGGAGGCTATCAGAGCACTATATTTGCTATCGTCACCGAGACCAATGTCGCGCACTGTGAATCGTATTCTGCATCTTTTTCTTACTGCAAACATACAACAGTAGCCGGACTCGAGAGACGAGACGGAGGACACGACACAGAGACTGCAAACTGTAGTTTTAATATCGTGTTTATTGAAATTGAACACTCGACATATCTCGGGGATATACAACTAACAATTTTATGGTGCAACGTAAATAAAATCTATGTGATAAATGTTACAAGCTCACATGAGACTTGTTCCAAAAGAAATGTCTCCTTGCACCTCCTCCTCCACCTCTCCCCGCCTTCACCCCTCCCTCGGGGATCCCTCGCCACCCCCACTCCAACCAACTTGAGAATAAACTATCATCGCATCTCTTTGTGTTAAACAATATTAGTTTTATTCATGTTTCATCGTTCTAACATTTGTTTTTACTTTACTTCGATATTAAAACATGTGTTGGCCGCTAACTTTACAACATGTCAGTCGTTGCTCAACTGCACGCCAAAGTTCCGAAACAAAATGCATGCAACAAAAAATAAGCAGCATTTGCAACTTAAATAAGACGTTAGTCATAACAAAATTACCGCAAAACGTTACGTTACTTGTTGCCAAATTAAAACACATTTACTTTTGTGTATAATACTTTTGCAGAACGAAATGAAAACATATCTGAGTACAGTCGTGTGCGCAAATGTTATCATTTAGCAAAGAATTTCTGTAATGATAAAGGTTTGCGTTTAAACTTTTCAACGATGTGCTGTTTTAATTTTTTAAAATTTTGTGCTTTTACTTACGGAAAAAGGATAAAGTTTTTATTAATTTGCTTGTATTATGAGCAGTAATTGAAAATGCGGGCGTAAAACTTATCCATTGCAGGGTATTTGACATTGAACGTGAACATTTTTCAAAATTGATATTTGTTTGAAGGTATCTCCAGAATGGCTAAACGGAACATAGTCTTGAAGATCATAGGCTACCAATTATGTTTTTTTTTAATTCCGAGCGCGTCGCGGGCATCAACTAATTTAACTATAATTTTGCGGGGTATACTAAACTAAACTATAATGCGCTGTGAATAAGATGCCACGAGTAGATCTCCTGATCTCACCTCGAGTGGTAGTCATCAATAAACTAAAAAGCTAGTTCTGCCTGGCGCCGTAGTCTAGCTACGAGACTGTACGTTACTAAAACGCAAAGTATAGTAGATAAGGATGATATCGTCTCAACTCTCGCAAGATCCGCTTCTAATCCAGTCACCTTATTTCCGCGCGTCATCTCAATTACCTTCCCCATCCCACCACGATTTACGACCTCCCCGCTTCCCCTCCCCCGCCCCCACCACCGGAGGGTTCCCGCTTAATCTGCCCTTTCCTCGCCATTTACAAATTGAAATATTATTTTAATTCCCGCTATTTTTCACTTTTTATTTTCCTTATCTTAGAAACCTAACTTTACACTAAAAGTTTGTGAGACATAAAATAAGATGTTCAAGTAATTTCAGAGCATTCAGAGATAAAGCTGAATGCCAGAAAACGATTTCAGAAACCTGGAAGTTACGTTGCTCTTATATCTCTGACTTATAATTATCTTATATAAAGTTCTATTATCTTGAGAAGATGAATAAAAAGAAGTAACTCAGTTTATCTGGGAGAAAAAGGATCTAGTGTGCTTCCTTGTTACTTTATTCAGGGGCAGAGACTAAAATAAAGTACAGGTTAACTCGTATATTTTGCTCCAACGTTCTAACATTGTTCCTTGGGAGGTTCCATTTTGTTTAAGGATCGCGCGCCGCCAAGAAATTGCTGTTATAAAAATAAAAAGCTGCGCGTCGTCTGACATCCGACAAATAAGCAGCAAACAAGACGCAAATAAAATTCTTGTCGCATCAATGACAGCAAGAGTCGGCTGCGGCTCCACCCGACGCTGACGAATGTACCACATCTAACTCACGTACAAGAACCATTCCTGTAATTCATTGCTCTTGTCAACTTTCACAATTAAATGTTTATACTTTTTCTTCACTCTGTTATAAAATACGAGTAGAAGCAATCATTCGGGTGCTCGATAAATAACTCAATCATCAATCAATAAATCAATATACGCAGACGTTTGTCGAAAACCAGACCTCATGGGGCACAAAAAAGCATACCATCAGGTTTTTTTTACCTCAAGCAACAATATGCCAGTGTTCAGTTCAGATCATGATTGGGTACTGTTACGTTCCGTCAGGATTTTATACTCTCATCATGTAAGTGGTCGAAGTCTGCCGTCCGAGCAGAGTGTGTTGAGAGGTGTAAGCAAGGCGGCACTCAGCATGTAGGTCAGCGGCGGCAGTTGGCGCGGCGCGGGCAGTACATTACAGCGCACTTTGCGGAACAAAAGCCATTGTGTTTGCCGCACAAATGCATTGGAACTGTTGCAAGCGTAAAGCGAGTTCGATTTCTTTGCTAAATGCACCGCAACCGGCTCGTGTAGTCCCACTCTATAGCACTCAATGACATCCGCAGTCACCAGCTCTTGTACTAGAATCGTGTACCTACTATTTTGTATTGTTATGAAAGAGGTCAATGAAATATCACAACTCGCATGAAATAGTTTCAATTCACAACCAAAACATATCATCCATCCGTTCCCGATACTTTTTTGACAGTATATTTGAGCGAAGTCGCGATACTGACTGTCAGCCGACACAAAAGTAATAACACAAAGAAGTTCCAAGTTTTATGGTGGCAACAAAAAACGACTCTAATTTAAAATTCACGATCGCACTTCTATTCCTCGCCGACTTGTCTTTGCAAACAGACAACACAAGTATCTGCTTTTTATTATGAACCTGTAAAAACTTAAGATTACCCAAGATCTACTTTAACACTTTCGTATCAACCCTTCCGGCTACAACTGACATATAGTTGAACCATACCCTAATGTAAAGATAAACTTTGAAAAAAAATTTATAATAGAGTAAGTAACAGTACTCTTAAGTCTTAAATACAGAAATAATGAACTAGAAATACTTTGCGGAATCTCGAGATGAGAGCCGTCTTTAAGTCCATCAAATCTTATAAGACGCGGAGGATAAAGAGCTAAAAGAAGTCTAACACAATTGGGTCAAGCAACGCCCCCCCCCCCCCATCTCAGCCCGCACACCTCACACCCCGCGGGTCCCAGCGACAGGGCGACCTCTAGGACAAAAGCCACAGTCGCGCTGAATTAATCGCCTTCCTCAAAATGTTAGCCATTAGTTACGTGCCGAGCGCAGATCGTGTGAAATTGCAAGCGATACAAATGTATCTGCGAATGAAATCTAAATTAAAACAGAAATAGTTAACCCGAATGACGTTGTTCCCAGTTTTAATTTTTGTGTGATGTGAGAAAACAACAGAAATAGCTGCAGAAGAAGATAACCACGCGACCAGATTGTTTTGTTCCTGCTCGAGATCACTTATAGCTTGGAGACATTGTTTTAACCCTCTCTAGAGACATCTGTCATTTAATTTTAGAATTTAACAAGAAATGAGTAAGATTCAACTGCGAAAAATGTTTTTTAGGGAAATTCTTTGAGGTTCGTTACTGTGCTATAGAAACTCAAGCTAACTTTTGTGTAGTGATTGATTAACATTTCAATATAATACATTGCAAATATCGGCCATGAATTGATTTAAATAGAACAAAATTAATATTGTATCGTACTAATATAAATCACAATGAGTAATTTATGTATGTGGGTCGTCGCTTCAACAAACAAAATCATTGTACGCCGTCAGCTGTTTGTTTTGCTGAACTGTTTGACAAACATTTGTAACAAGATTGATTAAATGTGGAAGAATTTCGCTAGAATTAACAGAAATACACCAACACGCACTTGGCCAGCATGGTTGACTATGACCAAATCACCCTTAACTTAGGGTAGGCTCCGAGTCCCTCGGTGGGGACGTATAGTGAGCTGATGATGATGATGATGAACAGAAATACTTGTATAAATCTGTGTAACCTTTACGCGTAATACAACAGAGAAACTTGCCTGATGTTATACACAATCTGACGTATTGCATGTGTATTAGACAATCTAATCTGCGATGTGTCCAGGAGGGACAAGGGTTAACGTCTGAAGATATCCGGACAATGTCCAGCCGGGTAGCGGTCACCCGGGTATGTTATATTTACCCTCGGGATATTCAAATTGAACCCGAACGCGATATTGCTCGCCTCTGCCTCTGCCTCTGCCTCGGGGGATCTTTCGCATATATTTTTTTTCCTACAGATTAAATTCTAAGAAGCGTAATCTCCATTACTTATATATTATATATATATTTTTCTTACATAGAATTTTAAATTTCTATATAAACGAATGTGAAGAGAGAAAATATATCGCTGTCTGGAGTCAAGGATTAGTCTATTGTGTTATATATTTCATGTCAGCTAATGATATTTACGAAAACAAAAATTTATATGGCTTAAATAAATATTACTTTTGGATCTCCTGCAAAAAAAAACGTTTTTTTTCGCAAAAATTTGATTTATTCGTTTATATAACCAATATATAAAGTACACAAACAATATATCTAGGACTTAAGTGAGATTCTAGAAGTAGGATGCACGATGTGACAAATACATCGAACATTTATTTATCTTTGAACTCATTACAACCAGCATTCTTTTATATAAACAGGACTTAACAATTCTAAAAAGAGCTCAAACGTGTACCTGGTTTATTTTCCTTAGATTTTAGTAAACGTGTCTATAAACTGAATTATTTTCCTTTCAACAAAAGAAGAAATAAGAGGAAAAGGGTTAAAAGTAAAGCTCCCGACAAAGGGTTGAACACGTCATAAATTGGTTAAGGCATTGCTTTACCATGTTTTTTTTTTCCCTTCTAGAAACTTAAATTTAATATACACGTTTAACATTTAAAAATTAGGACGTACATATTAAAATAAAACAAAATTTCTTAAGACAACACAAAAGATATACGGCACATCGTGTCAGTATTGTTTGATGCCAAACTTCATTCATCAAACAATGATAAGGACAATAACAGAGACATACTCACCGGTGCGGAGTACGCGGCGCTGGACTAGGCGAGACACGCGCGAAACTCACATGCGACCACACCGGCCGTCGCTACAATACTGCCCCCTGCCCTATAGGATTGAGCAGAGCTCCGTCACCCTCCCCCCCTGCACCTCAGTATCATCCCCCGTACCCTCCCGACAGGCACTATGTAGCGGGAAAGGAGAACAGGGGCAGTAAATCGGGATTCGGGATCGGGCGATCGTTACGCAACGACCCAAACCTATTCCACAACGACTCGATATCTTTACATCAAATTTTATCTAATATCTAATTCTTAGCTACCATAACCAGTCACTTTCACGAGGTAACATTGCAGATTGCAGCGAGGAACTTTAACACTGGATACTATAACAGAACCTCTTTGTCATGCTAAGAGGTTTCTTGTTGTGTCGCATGATAATACAAGCTATTCATAAAAACGTAAAATACGTAATATTATACAATCAATAGCAGTCTAACATTATTCTCTTCTTATGTTTCTATCTGTTACCTTGAAACTGGAAAACCTAAGAATTATTGAAATGATAATTAGCAAGTCTTCTTTTGATATCAAGTAATATAAGTATGCAGGCGCTTGCTTACCTCACACTAACTGTAGTTAGTACTGGGTTAGTACTTGTAGTTTATGCCAATCAATCAGTCCGTCGGTCAGCATGTCGCAGCCCACTCTGGCCTCGCTCTATTCTCTTGCATTGCCGATGCTACTGCTTCTACTAGTAAGACATTCATCTTAATCGACCAATGCCTTCATCTTAGCTTTATAATTATGAATACAAAGATGTTTCATCGCCGCCACAGAACAATCTCATAAAAATGTTTTTTTTTTTTTTTCAGAGCAGTTGCTGCGATGCCAATCCTTTCGGCTTCCTCAGCCTATTTAATCCGGTGTAAGATTTCATTTTATAATACTATTTTACTGCAGCAGCAGGAGACAAGGTGACACAACATCGGTGCACGCAATGTTATTACCGACCACTCTTAAAACCTCTTGCTTGAGTAAACGACGCGTCAAGACAAAAAGGGACATATATGTAAATATTTCATGAGTAACTTTTTTTTTTTCTCTTGTTTATTAAGTACGTCACTTGACAAGTGAACGTCACTGGTCTGACAGGAAGTATGTATGAGGCCCATAAAATCAAATACAGCAAAACGCCTTAAACGTGTCGTTAAACAAGTTAACTATGGCGCCATCTAGTTTAGTTAGTTGGACACGCTTCAGTGTTTTCATTTTAGTAAATGAAACAAAATTCTAAGCAAATTCAGTTCATTTACTGAATAATTTACAGACTTGGATTTACCTACCTTTGATTTATATGTACGTAACATTAAAATAATTAAAATGGTCGCCTATGTCATAGCTTACATTAAATGTACGTTGCAGTGGACTGGCGAATAGCACGTCGCTCCTGGGCGCCCTGGCACTGGCGCATGCTGAGCACACTGTGGCCAAGCTGAACGCGCTCGCCGCACTCGCCGGCATCTTCACCAACGGCACCCTCGGTCACTACTTACTTGTTATTAAGTTAATAATTAATTTCGTAATTCTTTTCTAGTAATATTAATTGACATCATTGATCCCGTCAAACCCGTCAAAAGTTAATTGTCAATTCTATTAATGATTCAAGTTAAAAAAAAAGAAATTAAATAGTTTACGATTGTCTGTCGGTTTAAAATGCGATGTATTATAAAATTACTAATATTTAAAGTTTGTTGAGTTGTGTTTTCTTTCTAAAATTACAATAGTTCATGTAATTGTAACGATATCTGTATTTTTTTTTTTTGCAGGTTTCTTCGGCTAGTAGACAACGTCACCAAGAACAGTTGCCGCCATCTGTTGGGTTGTAGGAGTTACTCAGTTTCGTTAATTCGAGTTCAATAAAGTAATAATCGAATAACAATTGTGTAATTTTTTTTTATATCGAAATCGCTGAAATAGCGAAGTAACCGTTGCCCATAGACATACGCAATTGCATATGCGTTGCCTACCTTAAATCGACGGAGGAGAGGATGCACAGAAAGAAAATATCTTCCCTTTCCATGCATCCTCAAAATAAAATACAATAAATTTGTTGATGCTTAGAAATGTATAAACA
>NW_013532866.1:21548-22461 GCF_000836235.2 Papilio xuthus | reverse complement strand
ACCCTATGATGAAACCCTCCTCAGAACACGAGAGGAGGGCCATCCGCCACAATCGGCGCGCGACAGGTCCCCCGACCCGTCGCGCGTGGCACTCTCTCTAATTTGGTTGTAGGGCCGCCGCGTACCTCGCACGCCGGCGGTCCCTCGCTGGAGCCCTGCGGGGCGGCAGCGTCTCGTTGGCGCGTTCGTGCTCCCGCAGGGCCTCTCTTTTGGCCATCATCACCTCGCGTGCGAAGGAGGCGAGGCGACGGCGGCCCAACTCTGTTCGCTGCCGACCATCGCACGTATGACGGCCGGCAGCGACAGACCTCGCCTTATTGTGCCAGTGAGTGTGGCGCGTTGCGCGTCCCAGCCCGTGCACACGGCGAGCGTGTGTGCTCTGCCGTGTCCACGTCGCCGGACGCGCAATGGTGGCACTCGGGACCCGACTCAATCCCCACAACTTCACACAGGTAACGGCTGAAACAGCCGTGCCCTGTGAGAAGCTGCGTCAGGAAGTAAGTCGGTTCCTGGTGCCTCGCTCCACCCACCCACTGGCGCAGGACGGGGCGGACGGCCTCGATGAGGCGACTGCTCACCGAGGCGTCCGCCAACCTCTCTTGCCATCGCCGGAAGAGATCGTCGCGACCTTCCTTGCTCCAGCGTACGATCTCTTCCGGGAGGGGCTCTCTCTGCCGCATCAGGGCTCTTCTCCGGTAGACCTCCACTAAGACCCCGGCTTCGAGGTCCCAGGGGAGGCTACCGGAGATAAGGCAAGGCCTCGTACGACACGCAGCAGGACCATGTTGCCTTGGCTCAGGGGCCTCGTCGCCCATATGGGCGCTCCGTAGAGCGCCTTAGAGCGTACCACACCATCGTACAGGCGGCGGCACACACCGCCCCCCCCCGCCCCCCGCAGTTGGGAGCAGCTTGG
>NW_013532866.1:21210-21529 GCF_000836235.2 Papilio xuthus | reverse complement strand
TGGGTCTTCCGAGAGCACTTCCGGCGTTTGGCTCCGAAGCTGGTAGCCGCCGCAGGTGCTCTCGGAAGGGTCCTCCCAAACCTGGGCGGCCCCGGAGGGGCATGCCGCCGCCTCTATATGGGGGTGGTGAGATCTATGGCGCTGTACGGGGCGCCAATATGGGCGGAATCCCTCAGCGCCCGTAACCGCACCCTGCTGCGACGTCCGCAGCGGGTGATGGCGCTGAGGGTGGCTCGGGCGTACCGTACGGCGTCATACGAGGCGGCGTGCATGATCGCCGGTAGCCCGCCGTGGGCGCTCGAGGCCGAGGTCCTCGCGG
>NW_013532866.1:13460-14733 GCF_000836235.2 Papilio xuthus | reverse complement strand
CTAAGCAGGCTCTCGGACCGACTCAACGCTCGCATAGACGGGCTAGAGCCGCGTCTTAATCCAGAGCCTCGCTTGCGACCGGCACTGGCTCACGACAGGCGTGAGGCGGAAGCCAGGAGGAAACCCCCTTCAAGCCGCCCACGCCAAACAACGGCTACGACCCAGGCAGAACTGCCTGAAGTGCGCCTCCCTGAACCGGTCCAATCGGGCTGGATCAAGGTCGGCGCAAAGGGAAAGGCGATGGCGTCGACCTCTACATCGACGCAGGCCGCTTCTTCTCCTTCTTCCACAGCCCCAGCCGCCCAATCGGGCAAAAAGGCTAAAAAGAAGGCCAAGAAGAAGAAGAAGACGGCGAAAAAACGGGAGACGGAACGTCCCCTCCCGCCGGCGCCAGCATCCATGAAGGAGACCATGGCGTCGGTCGTGAAGAGGGGCCTAAGGGAAAAGGCGCCGGCGGTCATCAGATCGGCGCCCATGCCCAAGAAGGAGCAGGAGAAGGCCAAGCCTGCGCCTAAGCTGCGGGCCCCCAAGACCTCGGCAGTCGTGGTGACTCTACATCCCACGGCTGTGGAGAAGGGGGTTACGTACGCCAAAGCGCTGGCTGAGGCGAGACAAAGGGTGAACCTAAAAGACCTGGAGATCGAGAGCGTCCGCTTCAAGCGCGCAGCGACCGGGGCCTCAATTATTGAGGTCTCCGGTGCCGATAACGCGCCAAAGGCGGACCTCCTCGCCGACAGGCTCCGCGAGGTTTTCGGGAACGGCGGCGATGTCACCGTCTCCCGACCAACAAAAACGGCGGAACTGTTGGTGGCGGGGTTGGATGACTCCGTCACCAAGGAAGAAGTGGCAGAAGCGGTCGGTACCAAAGGTGGTTGCGCGGTAGACCGCGTAAAGGTGGGACCGCTCCGGCAAGAGAGGTCCGGCCTCTTCGCGGTCTGGGTGGCATGCCCCGTCGAAGCTGCCAAAAAGGTAGTTGAGGGCAAGCTGCTCGTAGGTTGGGTCTCGGCCAGAGTGAAGCTCCTTGAACGCAGGGAGCTGAGGTGCTTCAAGTGCCTTCACTCTGGCCACGTCAAGGCGCGGTGTACCGCGGTGGTCGACCGGGGGCTTCAATGCTACCGGTGCGGCCAGATGGGACACCGCGCCGCTGACTGCAATGCTGCCCCTCACTGCACACTGTGTGCGGAGGTTGGAAAGGCAGCAAACCATCGCTTGGGGAGCAAGTCATGCTCGGCCCCCAAGAACAGGATGGTCAGGAGGGTGTTTGTTGCGAGCA
>NW_013532866.1:12904-12981 GCF_000836235.2 Papilio xuthus | reverse complement strand
GACAGGGGGCTTCAGTGCTACCGGTGCGGCCAGATGGGACACCGCGCCGCGGACTGTAACGCTGCCCCCCACTGCAC
>NW_013532866.1:9376-12730 GCF_000836235.2 Papilio xuthus | reverse complement strand
AGTAGGGCTACCAAATTCTTACAAGCCAATATCAACCACTGCGCCAGGGCTCAGGATTTATTGATCCAGAGCATGGCGCAGTGGTCGATTAATATAACGGTGGTGACGGAGCCCTACCTAGTTCCCACAAGGAACAACTGGGTGGGCGACGAAGACGACCTGGCGGCAATTGCGGTGTCTAACGGCGCCGCAATAAGAAAGTCGCATAAAGGTCGAGGAGTCGTCGCGGCCCTGTGCGGCGATGTGATGGTGGTCGGGGCGTATTTTTCGCCAAACCGGCCACTATCCGATTTTGAGATATTCCTCGGGGAGATGGACTCGGTCCTGGCCTGGTGCCGCCCATACCAGATCGTCGTGGCGGGCGATCTGAACGCCAAGTCCACGGTATGGGGGTGCCGCGCCACGGATGCGAGGGGAGAGTTGGTGGAGGAATGGCTCGCCTCGAACGGGCTGGTCGTCCTGAACGTGGGGGACACGAACACATGCGTGCGGATGCAGGGGGGCTCAATTGTGGACGTGTCCTTCGCTAGCGCGGACCTGGCACGAGGCGTCCGGGATTGGGAAGTCCTGGAGGGAGTGGAGACGTTGTCGGATCACCGGTATATCCGGTTTGACGTCTCCCCCCTCTCGGGCGGTTCCGGTCCCGGGCGTGTCGTATCGGAGACTGGCCCGAGGTGGGCGCTGAAGAAGCTGGACAGGGAGGCGGCGATCGAGGCGTCTCTGGTCGCCGGCTGGAACCCAGCACCGGACGTGACAGCGGTAGAGTCCGAGTCGCGGTGGCTCCACGAAGCGGTCACGCACATTTGTGACGTAGCGATGCCCCGCGTGGTGCGGCCTCCGACTCGGACGGCGGTGTATTGGTGGTCGGAAGATCTAGGCCGTCTTCGTGTGTCCTGCGTGTCGGCGAGGCGGCGATACTCTAGGTATCGTCGTCGGCGCGGACGAGGCGGGCACATGGAGAACGAGGAGAGGCGCCTCTACACCGCCTACCAGGACGCGAAGAAGGCGCTCAGGGTGGCCATCGCAGAGGCGAAGGAGGCGGCCTGGCAGGAGCTGCTCGAGTCGATAGACGTCGACCCCTGGGGTCGGCCATATCGGCTCATCATGAGCAAGCTCAGGCCCTGGGCCCCACCTCTAACGTCGAGCATGGACCCTGAGACGCTGGACAGAGTGCTGGAGACCCTGTTCCCCTCGATGAGGGAGGACTTCGAGGCACCGAGAATGGTGGTAGCGCCAGCGACGTCAAATCGTGATGCGGACGGGGAAGTCCCGGAAGTGGAGGAGAGGGAACTGTGGGCGGCTGTGGCACGGCTTCAGGCCAAAAACACCGCCCCAGGCCCCGACGGGATCCCCGGACGCATATGGGTCCTGGCGCTACGGAACGGAGTGGACAGCAGGTTCCGAGATCTACTCTCTCGGTGCCTTAAGGACCATACTTTCCCAGGTGACTGGAAGACGGGGAAACTCGTACTGATTGGAAAGGCGGGAAGACAGGCAGATTCGCCCTCGGCGTACCGCCCGATCGTCTTGCTCGGGGAGGCGGGGAAGCTTTTTGAGCGCGTTATTGCGACTCGTCTCTCCGAGCATCTCGACCGAGTAGGGCCGAATCTGGCAGACTGTCAATACGGTTTCCGGCGCGGTCGCTCTACCATCGATGCTATCGCACGGGTGAGGGCCGTCGCCGAAGAGGAGGTCTTGACGGGCGGCGTGGTGTTGGCGGTATCTTTAGATATCGCCAACGCGTTTAACACGCTGCCTCACGCTTGTATAATGGAGGCCCTGCGGTTTCATGGGGTCCCATTATACTTGCGTGAGACGATCAAGGCCTACCTAACGGACAGGACAGTGGTATATCCCACAACTACCGGATTTGGACAGAGGAGAGTGTCGTGCGGCGTTCCACAAGGTTCCGTTTTAGGGCCACTATTGTGGAACGTCGGTTACGACTGGGTCCTGCGTGGCCCGACTCTCGGCGGCGTTAGTGTCGTCTGCTATGCGGACGACACACTGGTGTTGGCAAGGGGCGGTAACTATCGGGAAGCGAGTGTGGTAGCTACCGCCGGAGTAGCCCAAATAGTGGGCAGGATCCGGAGACTGGGCCTGACGGTGGCCTTGGAAAAATCCGAGGCCCTGTGTTTTCACAGGCCTCGCCGAGCGCCACCGCCAAACGCCCACTTGATTGTGAGCGGAGTTTCCATCGGCGTCGGGTCCACAATGAAGTACCTGGGAGTTGTGCTCGACAGCCGGTGGAAATTCAGAGAACATTTCCGGCGGTTGGCTCCGAAGCTCGCGCGCACTTCGTTCGCCCTGAGCAGGCTTATGCCTAATCTGGGCGGACCGAGCGCGAGCTGTCGGCGTCTCTACGCCGGGATTGTTAGATCGATGGCTCTGTACGGGGCCCCTATCTGGGCGGATGCCCTCGAGCGCCACAACAAAGCCCAACTGCGCAGGTCGCAGAGGGTAGTGGCGCTCCGAGTGGCACGGGCATACCGCACCGTTTCTTGCGAGGCGGCATGCGTCCTGGCTGGGACTCCCCCATGGGAGTTGGAGGCGTTGGCGTTGGCGGACATCTACTGGAAGTCCGCCGACGCCAAAGGCCGGGGGGAGGTTCCAAGTGGAGAGGAGGTCAGGGAGTGGCGACGGAACGCAAGAGACGCGGTCGAACGCTGCTGGCTCGACCAGCTGAGCCAGCCGGGAGCGGGTCGCCACACCATTGCGGCGATTCGCCCCGTACTAACAGAATGGGTGAGTAGACGGTGGGGTGCGCTCTCCTATCGCCTAGTGCAGGTCCTCTCGGGGCATGGCTGCTTCGGGAGGTACCTGTGCAACGTGGCCAGACGGGAGCGCACTCCGCAGTGCCGTTCATGCGGCGCGGTGGAGGACGACGCGGCACACACTCTGATGCACTGCACAGCATGGGCGGAGGAGCGAGCCGCGTTGTCCATTATTATAGGAGGAGAAATCTCGCTGCCGGCCGTCGTGTCTGCGATGGTCGGCAGCGAGTCTGGTTGGAGTGCCGTCACCGCCTTTTGTGAGGCGGTGATGAGGAAAAAGGAGGAGGACGAGCGACGCCGGGAGGACGATCCGGAGGAGGATCCCGTGCGCCGCCGCCGACCGATGCGCCGACGCCGTGCCTTTGCACAGGCGTCTTAAAATATGTCCTGACAGAGACGCATCGGTCGGCGCCGGGTTGGGGGACCCGGTCGGAGGTGGATGGTTGGCCACAAGGGCCACATGAGACGTGTCCTGAAAGGACGGACGCCTGCCGGGGACAAGGATAAGGGCAACTGTGACCTTATCTCCGGCACAGGCGGGATGGCGGTGAAAGAGGAGTTTTGGTCGGTAGTAGCTGCC
>NW_013532866.1:0-1657 GCF_000836235.2 Papilio xuthus | reverse complement strand
GGATAGTGTTCGCGGGGCTATACCGGATAGGGCTACCCATACCGGGCAGGCCCGCGAACACTACGGGGCTCTTGTCGGGTCCTGCGGTTAGCGCAGACCCTGGACGGGGCCCAATGGGCGGCGTTGGGTGCGGCGTGCACCTAGGTGCCGTCGTGCTGACCGGAGGGGTGTTTTCCGCGGGGCTATGCCGGATAGGGCCTCCCATACCGGACAGGCCCGCGGGAAACACCAGTGGACCCTTAGGGGTCGGAGGATGGCGGCCTGCTAGGCCGCGAAGGAGGGGGACCTCACCCCGTATCAAAGGCGGTTTCCGGTGTCCGACAACACTGGAAAATGGATGTAATGGCAACTCTTAATTTAGTATTACCCCAGGAGGGTACCTCCAGCCTAGCTGGAGGAGAATCCCTCCCCGCGGCCTCGGCCGCGGGCTGCCCCTCGTATTCTGGGGGGGGCAAAGACTGCCTTACGACACCACCGACGACCACGGCAAGAAATACGGACTTGGAAGCATGCGATTTGGTTACAGATATGACGAGGCGCCCTTCACTGGACGACGTCATAATGAAGGAGGCGAGAGTGCTGCTGGAGCGCGTTCCGATCGCGGTGATGAACGCCTCGCAGCAGCGCCTCCTGGCAGCCTGTGACACCCCGGACCCCGCTGCGAGAATGGAGTGCGACGATGGAGCGGCGTCGGACTCCGACTGCAGACCCAGCGTCGCGTTGGAAGGGTTTGGCGCGAAACGGCCCCGTCTCAGTGATTGCTCCACTGACGACGACCGTGCGGCGTCCCCTGCGGCGGCAAAGTGGCGCCAGCAGGAGAAGAGGGCGGCGGCCAAAGCTCGGGCCAAGACCAAGGAAGAAGACCTCGAAAAGGAAACTGGGATAGCTCGATTCCGAAGGGAGACACGGGCCGCCCTGTTCCCTAGACCGACCGGAGGATCAGGACAAAAAGATGCAGCTCAGCTGCAGGAACAGGTGCGGGAGGACTTGGAAATGATCACGAAGGTGGCGACCAAGTCCTCCAGCCTGAAGGGCACCTTTGTGCGGGCCCTAAAGGACGCCGCGGCTTCCATCAAGGATGCGGTGGAAGTCCTAGGGGCTCGCACACAATCCGAGGAGACACGGCGGCTGCAGGCAGACAACGCCCGCCTGCGCGCCGAGATGGACGCTCTCCGCAAGGAGATGGCGGAAATTAGGGAGGACCTGCGGAGACGGGGTTCCGCGGGCCACTCCGACCCGGATGCGACGATGGAGGCCGCCCCCGCATCACGGCCCCCACAATCAACACCGACCGAGACGCCCTCCGTGGAGGAGATCTGTCGCGCAGTGATGGTCCAGGTCGGCGGGATGATGAACGCCCGCCTGGCCTCACTGGAAGACAGACTTCTCCCGGAGAAGAACCTGCGGCCGCCTCTCGCGGCCGACAAGAGGAGGGGCGAGGGCACCTACGCTGCCAAACTCGCCCGGCAGCCACCCCAACTGGCTGCTCAACCTGGCCCCAGCGGCACTCAACACAGGGCCCCACCGATGCCGCAACAACGCTCGTCGGGTCCTGCCCAGAGCCGACCTGCGACCCAGGGGACGTCTTCCCACCCTGGCGGAGAAAAGAAAAAGAAGAGGAAGAAAAAGAAGAAGCAGAAGGACTCGCCACCCGGGC
>NW_013532865.1:0-967 GCF_000836235.2 Papilio xuthus | reverse complement strand
CGAATAATTTTTATGGCACTAGGATCTTGCCATTTTGAGCTATGTCGGAAGGATAAGATAGATGGGTGTGGCGCAAAAGCCTGGGAGCTAAATCTCGAACTGGGATTGGCTCCCGCGTTTTCTCGCCAGAGAGACAAGGCGCGAACACGATACGTCGCATACAAAAATAGTAAGAGTGAATTAATTGTAATACCGTGCTCCTTTAATTTAATATATTTCGTGCGTAGCAAAATATGCGTTTTATTATTGTTACTTCACGTTATTGACATTTACGTTCATGGGTATATCTTAAACCTAACTAAGAAAACCCATATTGGTGACCCCGAGAAACTTTACGAGTGCGTGAAAAATTTTACTGTGACGATTCGTCGGCTGAATGTATGTCGCCCACTGGTGGTCGAGGCCTGCTAGAAGCACCTTTGACCGTTTCTGCTGGTGACCAGCGAGCTCCGTGCCTCCTGCCTGCTGCCCGTCTGTTTCCCGCCAACGGCCTGCCCGTGTCGTCACGGGTGCCCTGCAATTGCATCATCGCCTGCGCCGCCGGTTCCTACAGCTAAGCCCAAAAATACTTTTCTTCGCAAACTTTCCATTCTTACAAAACAATGTGTGTGTTGTGTTGTTTACAGAAACAAATAAACGTATAACGTAAACGTATCACACTTATCATAGTAATGTGTAATATAAAAATTTAAGAACAAAAGTTATCATTAGTATATTCAAAAATACTAATAATACTAGCAGTGGAAATATTTTAATAGTTTTTATGTTATGAATAAAACATTTGTGTTTATTTTAAAAGAGTACCTATGTGTTCTCACTTGTAACTCACTTTTGATTTTAATAACCTATTCTTCCATAGTACGGATTACTATTTGTTCTCACTTGTAATTCACGTGTGTTACATGTATGTTACTATAGGTTCTAATTGTGACTATTTTTTTTTTTGTGAAATTAATTTAAATTTTCT
>NW_013532864.1:0-728 GCF_000836235.2 Papilio xuthus | reverse complement strand
GGGCTCCCGTGGCTCTACGTAAAAATCTGTTCTGAATCACCTGAAGTCGATGTATTTGTTTCGGAACTATGTGCGCGAATACCGGACTAGCATACGTCATGACGGGACGTACTACTGATTTATAGAGTGTCACCTTGTTCCGAAGGGACATTTTGCTCTTTTTATTGAGTAATGCGGAAAGACGACCTAGTATAAAAGCCGCGCGGTTTCTAACCCGGGTTACGTGTGCGGAGAAGTTGAGTTTAGAGTCCAGGATGACACCTAAGTATTTAACTTTGTCTTCCCATGGTATTGGGCTGTCCATGAGTGTGACGGATGGAAGACGAGTCACTTTGCGGCGGGAAAAGTAGAGCGCCGCGCTTTTGGTAGGGTTTATTTCGATCCTCCATTTCCGAAACCAGGCACCAAGGGTGTTGGCTGCAGTCTGAAGGCGTCGACAAATAGCTTCGGGCTTACGACCAGACGTGTAAATACAGGTGTCATCGGCAAATAATGCTAGTTCTACACCATGTACGCGCGGTATATCGTTGGTGTAGAGCGTAAATAGGACCGGCCCTAACACCGACCCTTGAGGCACCCCGGCTCGAACGGGGTGCGATTGAGAACATATTCCCTCGACGCGGTAGTGGAACGTGCGATCACTTAGGAAATCTCGTATTATGTATACGAGACGGTCGGGTACTCCGTACTCATATAGCTTGTATATGAGCCCGTTGTGCCATACTTTA
>NW_013532862.1:0-1621 GCF_000836235.2 Papilio xuthus | reverse complement strand
CATTATCGCCGATAGTAATAAACCTAATATTCAAGAAACAGTTTAAACGATCGGCTACACTATAGTGTACTTAATTTCCGATAATTTTTATTATTTTATGATTTCTCCTCTATAGAGGAGAAATCATAAAATTAAGTAACACGGAAAATTATAATAATATTAAATAATCAAATTATTAAACGTTATCCTTTAAAGTATCAAATCAAGAGAAAATTGTTTGAATTTGTCTTCACAGTCAGCAAAATTATGAATTGACTAATTAACTTTAATTCGTCCAGAAATAATTATCCGTTTGCAAAGGTTATTATTCAATCTAGTAAGCAATTCTCCAGACATTTTGAATTTTAACAATAAAAGTTTATAAATACTTTTTGGTTGTAATATAAAATTTAAAATTGCTTTTTCCTATAATAACTATAGCTGCAATACAAATTACGTTTAAACTTTGTCATTTAAGATTTATGTACATTTGAGATTTTGAGAAGGTTTAAGAAATCCGTTCATATAGACTTATCATACTTTACGTTTCAAAAGTAATTAAATTGATAAGCATAAGTTAAGAGACTTCAAAAGAACACGTGTAATTCATTATTACTAACTTTATTAATTTATCCTATTAATATTAGCAAGAAAGTTGTAAAGTTATCCGCACCAAAGTTCGTTGCAGTCGTACTTGCAAAGTAAAATCACTTTAATACAAAACTTTATATTAAATTGCGAAAGTTCCATATATACTTTTAAATTAAAAATGTATTGTACATAGACATTTTATTATAATAACGATAAGGCAATTAAACCCATTGAAAACCAAAAGAAAACTACAGGTAAATCCTACTTATCTTACTTATATTGTACATGCGAAAGTTTAGATGAATGGATGGAAGGATGTTTATTAGAAGGTATCTCCAGACTTCTGAACGGGTCTTGGTGAAATTTAGTATAGACGTAGAACACAGTATGAAAGAACACTTAGGCTTCCTATGATCCTGTAAGTGTGTACCATCCCCCTGGTTCATATATTTAATTGTTTGGTTCAGATATAGAACATAATCTCTAGTTACACATGAGATACATTTCTTCCTTTTAAAATAAAATACTAATGAAACTAAAGAAAATATAATGTTCTTGATCCTCTTAGTTACAGAATTCTTTATTAGTATCATCATCATCATCATCATCAGCTCACTATACGTCCCCACCGGAGCTCGTAGCTCGGAGCCTATCCTAACTTAGGATGATTAGGCCATAGTCAACCACGCTGGCCAAATGCGGGTTGGTTGACTTCACACATATCTTTGAATTTCTTCTCAGATATGTGCAGGTTGCATCACGATGTTTTCCTTCACCGAAAGAACGTCGGATAAATGTACATATGTAAATCGGAAATCGAAAAACACATTGGTACATGGCGGGATTCGAACCCAGGACCTGCAGATTGCAAGTCAAGTGCTTGACCACTGAGCCACCGACGCTCCCATTATTAGTATAGTAGTTTTAAATCATAATATTTACGTAAACTGATATCATTATCGCCTCTGCTAAATGAGTATGGTACCATTACTAGGAAGCGTCAAGCGTGAAATGCTGACAGTGACGAAAATCTAGTTGCCTCGTCGCAAAA
>NW_013532861.1:0-881 GCF_000836235.2 Papilio xuthus | reverse complement strand
TGTTTAAACCCTTCATTTTGGGGTGATGTAATGCAAGCAAGGCGCCACGGCCGGTGCAGCGTTATTTAACCTACGTAACGCCCTCTAGCGAGCGGACACGCGGCCGGCAGCCTCGTCTGACTCATTGGAAACTCTGTAAAACCCAAACACCGATGTCAGCACCAGCCGGGGATGCACACCCCCCCCCCCCCCCCGCCCACACCTCTCGATCCCTCTCCCCGCATACACGAACTCCCCCCCCAATATTACTCATGACACACTGATGTCAACTGCTTTTCATGGAAATATTTTTTCCAGTGCTCCAAAAAAAACCTGACTGACATCAATAGGATACGATGAAAACCCGAGTATGACTGTAGAGTTTACACTTGCAAGATATACTTTTATTTAGTAAAGAAAGAAGCAGCTGATCGTGAAAGTGCTCGCTTCATATGTCAATTATATCTAGCACTTACAAATATCATTTTTACTTGTATCGACTAAGTTGTTCGCTCCGAAAAGCAAGGTCGTCTCCTAGAAGTGTAAAAAATAATATAAATATATATCCTGTCTATATATTAGATATCTGGAGATGTCTACACGAGACGTGCATGTTATGACCATCATAACTTTTACAAATTACATTTCCATACAATGGAAAGATGGGGAACTTTCAAATTTGATTTATAATTATATTTTGAACGATTTCATCAATTTTCTGTTTATTGGGAATTTATGTAAATTTGAATGTCTTCATTACGAGGTGCAAGCTGCACCGCGACACCGATGTCCGTACAACCACCCGACTGCCCGCCGCCCGCGCCCGCCGCCCTCGCCGCATCTGCTGCATACCACTTGCATTACGAAAATTTTCACAACATGTAGTTGCAACACGATTTCAT
>NW_013532859.1:0-1154 GCF_000836235.2 Papilio xuthus | reverse complement strand
ACCGCATCCGCCGCCTCACCTGCCTCGCCCGCCTCTCCGGCCAGCACCCGACGCACGCGGTACTCCTCGGCCTCGCCTATACGGTAAATGTATAGCCGAAAGAAGAGTTCTAAAAGACTGTTCTATTAGCGTAATTATGCCAAACTGTTGCTGTTTGTTATAAAACTTTTTGTATTCCATCTGCAGACAACTGCTGAACTCTCCGCTGCTGAACCGGCGACGCAACAAGAAGCCGTCGGAGAGCTCGGACGACGAGTTCTCCAACGGCTACAGCGAGGTCAACGGCAAGAACTACAGAGACCTCGAGAGCTTTCAGAAGGCACAGCTCAGGAACAAGGTATAGGAATCAACAAGACATTTTTATATTAAATTGTACTGGGGCCCTGCAATAGTATGTTCTATACTATTGCAGGGCCCCAGTGTATTCTAAAATCATATACATCATCTCGATGTAATGTATACCAAAATATAAAAGGGAGATATTTTATTAATTAATTCAAGACATGCTAAAATATTCCTCAAAATGATATACATATTCTCCTACCACAACTCAGCCAGCTAGTTTATTATTTGTGTGCAAATATAAGATAATTACGCAGCTGAAGCGTGCGGGGGGCGTGCCGTCGAGTGCGGGGGGCGGGGCCGGTGTTGGAGGGAGTGGGGGCGCGGGGAGCGGTGCGGGCGGTCAGGCGCGCCGGCAGCTGCTGATGCACAACAAGGCTCCCATGTGGAATGAGAACAGTCAGGTGTACCAACTCGACTTTGGCGGCCGCGTCACACAAGAATCCGCCAAGAACTTCCAGATCGAGTACCACGGGAAACAGGTAACATTAACAAGATATTGTCTTAATTTATAGCTCTAGTATCAATAAAATTCAAAATAACATCGACTTAACATTAATTCATTTATTTACTATAGGTGATGCAGTTCGGTCGCATCGACGGCAACGCGTACACTTTGGACTTCCAGTACCCATTCTCCGCGCTGCAAGCGTTCGCTGTCGCGCTGGCAAACGTCACCCAGCGCCTCAAGTAGACTACCGTCTAGCCGTAATGTAGCTTAGATCCCTTTTCCACTGAACTAATAGCCGGGCGACTGCCGCGACAATGGAAAAAGGGTCTTAAGAAACCACGAGTAGTATAGCTAATAACTT
>NW_013532858.1:0-814 GCF_000836235.2 Papilio xuthus | reverse complement strand
TAACTGACCAACATGTCATGTATTTGGACTATTTTATGACCAGAGATCGTCTAGAACTACTTTTAATACAATATATTGCGTATCTCTCTTCAAGACATCCGACACATGTAGATGAGAGAACACGAAAATGTAATCAACCACTAGGTAACAAGTCTAGTTTGACAAGTATGTGAAGCGATTTATCAGGTTTTTTTATTTTCATGTTTTCTTTAAAATTTTAGAGTGCATTCATTTTCAGAAATATTTTTATGAAATTAATTACTGACGCCCGCGACTCCGTCCACAAGAAATTAAAAAAAAAACTTATTTAATAGCCTATGTGTTCTTCCTACCTATGTTCTAGATATATGCCAATTTTCAGCGCGATTCATCCCATCCATCTATTCCCATTTATAATATTAGTAAGATAAAACCTTGATTACAAAGAAATGTAAAAACATTGTCACTTAAACCTTGTAATTATTATTCATACTTAGTTAAACACAATGCAGTCACATTTCATTGCGCAAACATTAATCTTTACTGAGCTTTGAACCTCGGACCTATGATCAATTTGACCCCAAGACTTTTCGTAATACAGTGGTAATATTGGAAAGTTAACTTCTAACCTATTGAAAATGACATTTTGCTTAAAACTGTAATAAATATTATAAATAAGTCATTAATATTGTGAAGATGTGAATTTTTCAACCATTTTTTTATTTAATTATTATTTGTTTGTTTATTAAGAGCACAAAAACCGAAGTATGCTTAGATGTATGGATATAAAATAAGAGAGAGAAGTGTGTCAGGAGCGCGTCAAATGGAGGTCTGT
>NW_013532856.1:0-580 GCF_000836235.2 Papilio xuthus | reverse complement strand
TTAGAGATGTTTTCCTGATTCCTTCTTCTTTTATTTGATAGAAAATACGGTTTTCTTTATTGAAAATAATTCCTTAATCTATTATTTTTAATACTTTCGTGTAGTCTGTAGCAATAATAGCAGAAGCTTGTGTCAAATTAACTACGTAATTTGTCAAATTAATAAAAACTACTACAATAAACACAAATTAAATCATAATATTATTCATTTATCGTATTTTCAATGAAATATATTTCAAATATAAAATAAAAAATACTACAAAAATATATTATATAAAAATAGAGCACCACCGCCTGCGAAATCCCCTGATTCAAGCAACCAGCGGTCAGGGTTGCAGAGACAGGAACCATCTCATTGTTTCTAGAATTTGTTGTTGTTGCCTTTTGTATCGGGCCCTGTATTTATTATTTTTATTTAGTTAATATTATATTAAAGTCAAATATACCTCTTAATAATACATTTTTGTTGATTAAAACATAAAAGTTAATTTTAGTTTTTGGTTATTTATATACTAAAATACTTCTATAAAGAATCGATTTCTTTTTCACATCACTAGGGCTGGTATTATTACAAAGTTATG
>NW_013532854.1:0-1544 GCF_000836235.2 Papilio xuthus | reverse complement strand
CCCCCCCCCCCCCCCCCCCCCCCCCCCCCCGCCCCGCCCCGCCCCACATGCGAACAACAGAAGCGGACGCCGCGACGTGAGCTTGTTGATTAACTGCACAACACAGCGACATCAATTCATCTCTCGAGCGCATTTCATATCATTCACGAGCGACTCGCGACACAAGACGTGCGACACACGACCCTCGACACACGACACGCGACACACGACACACGACACGCGACACACGACACGCCACATGCGATAGTCATTAATCAAATCTCAGTCAGTGTTGCTGTGACAAGTATAAAGTAACAATAAATATTTAACAACACATCAACTATTTCTATTTGTAAAAAGATTATTGGCCAGTTGAGATTCCGCACATCATTATTAGAGGTACATTTTAAAATGAACGAGTGCATCGCACACTTGCACACGAGGTGCACCCCAGCACGGGGCACTTTGCACGCACCCCTTTGTCTGCGGCTGGCGATAGAGCAGGCACCGAGATTGTGTCGCGGCGAAGAGCTTTTGTAAATAATGGATGAGGCGCCTCCAGCAACTATTGATATACTGTATTAGTGCATATTGTGTATGAACACATTGAATTTTAAACACATCGTTAAAGTAAACCAGGTGTCCGGAAAAAAAATATTCGGTTTAAAGCTATTGTACGGGAAAAGCTGCGGCGGGCGGAGGGCGGCGGCGGCGGCGGCGGCGGCGGGCGGCGGCGTCGTAGTATCTAGGAGAAACGAGCGCGTCTACCCTCCTCACTGCTAACAGTGAGTGAGTGATGCCGCTTTTGTGAAATATTCATGAAGGGTTGTGATCAATCTTTCACATCGAGTTTATTCATACATACCTTCCTAGAAACTATTAGTCGACCAAAGTTTAGTGTTTTTTTTTTGTTATTAATTTTAGTGCAACAGCCAAACGTCGTTGAAAAGCTTGAATGTACATTTTACTTATTGTCAATTGTTTCCTATTTCATGATAGATATTTTAACATTAACATTCGAGGCGAGGCGAGGCGAGGCGGGGCGAGGCGAGGCGAGGCGAGGCGAGGGCACCGGGACGCTTTGCGAAGCCAACCAGCCGCGAACCCGAGCGCATCTTTTGTTTCAAAATTATACAAGTAGACAATTCACAGTCATTTTTATTTATAATAGCAGTAACACGTCGGCCTCCGTGTCGGTTACAGCCACAGGCACTGCTTCTATTATTTTCAAAAATTAAAAAAATAATCAAACTACTCGTCATCTATCCATAGATTTAATGACAAACATCGAGACAGGTGAAACAAAATAAAAGTTTATATATTTTTTTTATTTTCGTACTACCTACTGTAACTGATACTGCTATTAATGTAAATGAAGCTCTTTTACATCTTGATTAAATTAAAATAACTCGCGTATTAACTTTGTATTTAAACTTCAAATATTATAGTATTGTGTTGTAGTATTGTTTTCATAAACAAAATAATCAAAAAAAACAATCGCTTTTCCCAACAATTGGGATCTGCTGCGAGTAACATTTGCCTCCCTCCCCCCCCCCCCCCCCCCC
>NW_013532853.1:0-1004 GCF_000836235.2 Papilio xuthus | reverse complement strand
ATAAAAATGTTTCCCGCCTCGAATGTTTTTATTACGATAATAAAATATTTAATCGCGACATGTATTTTGATATTTTAATCGTCTGTTGCGTTTTATACGTGTTCATAAAGATTCACATTACATGAAGATATAACTTTGGTTTACATTGCCCGCTTTGTTTTTTTTGTTCGATATGTAAAGGCAAAGGAAATGGATCTATACAATGTTATAATAAATGCGATTGTTGTCAAAAAATTTTTTTCTAATCATAAAAAATATTTTTTTTTTTTTTTAATCTCATAAGTAAATATATGCATTTTATTATTAGTCTAAGGCCCTTCGTACACAAGGCAGAGTAAATCTTCGAAATCGATATAGCATTGAGTCGGAAGAGTCGCGTGGGCTCGAGCTCCACATAAAGTTGAATGGTCGACGCGATTCGTCTATTCCAGTGGTTCCCAAACTTATTTTGTCTACTGCCCACTTTGAGAATAAATTTTTTTTTAGCGCCCCCATATTTTCACATATTTAAAAACTACTATAACTTCAAATTAAATTAATTAATTATTGTGACCTACATATCTTTATTAACGGAGAATTCTAAACGAAACTTTCACTATGACCCGCAACTTGAGAACTGCAGTGTCCACAAGGGGGCGTTATCGCCCACTTTAGGAAAGACTGGTCTAATCGGTCAGTACAGGTATAGCGACATATCAACTGAATAGATTTGCTCCGCCATTTTGAAAATCGCAGATACTTTTCTCTCGATAATCTCGACAAACATGTTGTGTGTTACTGGTTTTAGCGACTAAAGAACCAAATGTCGACGACGCATGTTCGTATCTCTATATTATATTTCGTAAGTTGCTTACCAATAAAATTGACAGGTTTCTAAGATTTAAGTTGTTTTGTGTACGAAGAGCTTAATTCTTTGTTAAATAAATGAAAACTCTATATATACTAAATGTTTTAAAGAATTATTCAAACTTTCGTGAGACATTATACTAAACTGATGAGTGAGC
>NW_013532851.1:0-621 GCF_000836235.2 Papilio xuthus | reverse complement strand
TGCCGCTGCTAATTCCCCCCCCTCAGCCGGAACAACCCGGCAGATCGCCCCGGCCCCACCAAAGGTCGTTAAAATCGTGGCCCCAAAAACCGCGGCCATAGTGGTGACCCTTAAGAAAGGGGCCACCATGACCACCGCGGAAGGGGCCACGATTGACGCGAAATACTCGGAGGTCCTGGCAAAGGCCAGGTCCTCGATATCCCTGAGGGAATTCGGTTTGGAGTCGGTCAAGATCCGAACGAGCATGACCGGCTCCAAACTGATGGAGGTCGGGGGGACCACCCCCGAAGAAACCGCTGACCGTCTCGCCGCCGCCCTGGTGGAGGCAGTAGGGAGCTGGGCGGACATCACCCGCCCAACCAAAATGGCCGTCCTCAGGATCACCGGTCTAGATGACACGGTGACCACTGAGGAAGTGGCGGCCCAATTGGCATCGGTCGGCGGGTGTCCCCCCAGCTCCATGAGAGTAGGGAATATCAGGCCGAGCTTCTGGGGCGGCGGCTCCGCCCTGGTTAAGTGCCCAGCGACTGCCGCCAAGGCAGTTGTGAAGGCAGGTCGAGTGGCCATCGGATGGACGATGGCCACCGTCAAAGCAGTGGAGGCCCAGCCACTCAGGTGCTA
>NW_013532850.1:0-508 GCF_000836235.2 Papilio xuthus | reverse complement strand
CTATATAACAATACTATGTATATGTATAATCATCGTCCGAGCAATAGTATGCACATAAAGCCAATTGTTGTAATAGATTCAAACATATATATTTTTCTAAGTAAAATAGTTGTGATGCCGCGCTGTGTACCGCGCTGTGGGCCGCGCTGTGAGCCGGGCGAGCGGCGCCGCTGCGGTGAGGCTTCGTAGCAACAGCTAGGCTGTGCTGGTAACATGTTTCTTCAATAAAATATCATAAGTTACATAACTATGTCTTTTACTTACCATCATCTACCACTAACTTGTTGCCAATAAAAGTAGCAGCGGCTCGGAGCGGGCCACAACACCGCGCTATACAACATATTGAAAAATCAATTTATATTTTTATTAACATAATGTTAGTCTGTATAATGAAATTTACTGCTGTATATAATTGAAAGTACATAATACTTGAGATTTATTAAGTTCAATTAAACACTTGCTCGAATTAAACATAACTGGACTTATTAATCGTATTTAGTTAGTAAAT
>NW_013532849.1:0-858 GCF_000836235.2 Papilio xuthus | reverse complement strand
TATTTGTTTCCAAATTATTTTCAATGCAGGGAAATCGAACATTTTTCTCTTAAATTTGTGAATGAAAAAAACAAATTAAACACATCTTTTTATACAACATCACTTATTAAAAAAAGTAATTTCACTTTATCCTATAATTAAAAAAAAAAAAAAATATCAACGGCCGCTTGTTATGGAATTTGACATTTCTCGTGACAATTTCTTATCATTGTATTCCTTCTAACTTCTTCATTTCAGAACTTTAAAATTAATTTGCAAGTTATAATGAATTTATTTATATCTTAAAGTGCCGTCGACGCCGGTCCTTTAGGGAAACAATTACATCGCCCCTGCTACAGATAACGTTATCTATTCGCTCCACTGACCTGTGACTTCTGATGACCTAACAATGAGGGGTGACTATTCTATAAGCAAAAACTGAAGGCATAAGGACAAAGAGAATCTTTCCCGTAGCTATACGGAATTAAATTATTCAAAGTTTTGTGAGACATTATACTCACGTATATTCGTCCGGTGGCGGCACCGACTAGTTTCGAGCCCATCGGGGGCCCTATACGGAATTAAATCAGAGATATATTATGTTTTTGATCTCGTTTCTTAACTGTAAATATTTTAAATAATACTAGAAAGGGCATAAATAGAACATGTCACATTGAAGACTTAATAAAGTATAGAATAGAACATAGGGTTAATAAAAATAGCCAGACCTCAGATAAATAGGTATCTGAGATAGCCAGACGTCGATAATAATAGGGGCTCTATCCCGTCTGCATAACTCAATATCATAACTATGCGCCCCCCCCCCCACGCATAGCATGTTCTTTGTGGTCGATGAACCTTACGATATCCTATGTTGAT
>NW_013532848.1:0-922 GCF_000836235.2 Papilio xuthus | reverse complement strand
CGCGGTATCAGAGTGGGCGGTGAAGGTGGTGGGTGAGGCGGGGCGCGGGGGAGGGCCCGGACTCAATGTGGCGCTGCAGCAGCTCGCCCGACAGCTGCCCTCCGTCGTGGTGCAGGGTCTGCCTAAAGTCTCCAGGGCGGTCATCGCATGTGATGACACCAAAAGTACAAACAGGTAGGATAAAGTAATAAAGATATTTCGTTATTTGTTCAAAAAGTCACCGAACCCGATTAATTATTTGAAGATATTTTTATTCATAAACTGTCTGTGTCGTAGAATTAAACAAAAAACTTAATACGCATCGGATGTGTTTTTCTAGATCCGTTCAGCCGTTCCGGGGATACGTTCAAACAAACGCCTATCTATCTAAAGTTTCACATTTATAATATTAGTAACATTAATGAAAAGAAAATATAAATAAATCTTGTAAAATTACCCTAAACTTGTTAATTTTCTTATTTTACAGATACAAATTGTGCGTAGAAGGAGACGGACTGAGAGATGTTATAGCTACCTACGGCGTGGACGGAACTAAGACAACTTCTAACAATATCCTCGAGGTAAGTTTGTAAATTAACTTTATTACTCATACGAGTATTTACTGCAGTGTATACTTTTTGTATTTTATATTTACTGTTGCGTATACATACTTAGTGTAGTGTACAGATGTTATTGTATACATTTACTATTCTGTATACATACTGCAATGTATACTTACTATAGTGTATAATTCTTTTTGTATACATTTGATGTAGTGTATAATTGTTGTATACATTTACCGCTGTGTATACTTAGTAAGTTGTAACGTGCGTCAGGTGTTCAACACGCTGGGCATCGAGGCTGCGAAGTCTACAATAATAAGCGAGATCCAGGCGGTGATGGCGGGGCACGGCATGGCGGTGGACCGGCGGCACGTGGAGCT
>NW_013532846.1:0-1081 GCF_000836235.2 Papilio xuthus | reverse complement strand
AGGACTTTAAAAGTAGAGGCAAAGAAGTAAGCTTACCTCGTTGGGGGACCGGGACCATCACTGCTAGGCGAAGGAGGGATCCATGCGCTGCGTCGGCCGGGGGAGTGCGGGTCGTCGTGCAGCACCTGAAAATAAAAAAGCAATATAAAATAACTAGCTTTTGGGGCCGACGGAACAGGGGGCGGATGAGAGACTGTTGGTGTCGAACGGTGAGCAGCAAGCTGAGTGGACATGAGGTTCTTCACATCCTGGAGGATGGGGAGGCCTCAACCCCTGGAGACAGACACGCCGAAGAACCACCACCGTCGAGGGGTGCTGCGGAACACATAAAGACTGCTGTAAAAACTTTGAAAACAAACGAGGGAAGGCATGATAACTCATGCCTTCAACCGTTAATCAGAAGAAAACTTACGTGGTCCGCAGCACTCCCCAATCATAAAAGGGCTCCTGGCGCCGACGGCTCTTCCACCGCGACCATCCGGCGATGCTGCCTGGCTTCAGCAAGGAGACCTCGGAGAGTGGCTTGCCTCCCCACTCGTTGGAGGACCGTTGTGGTTGCCTGAAAAAGAAAAGAAAAAGAAGGGATTAGTAAAGTTCTTAAGAATTAACGTACGGGGATAAAGCCGAAAATCTTTGGAAAATTTTTTAGATCAATAGACATAGTAATAGTAAAAGCTTAAAGTAGAATTAATATAGGGACAAATTTGGCAAAAATTCAAAATTGATACTGTGGTGCTTCCTTGTGCGTATGCTTCCATACGCAGAGAGAAGCACCACCACGCACACTATATTAAGGATACTAAAAGTTGTAAAAAACAAAAGTAATAGATGAAACAAAGAAAAATGTAAAATGAAATATGTTAAAAAAGGTAAAAATGTAAAATCTAGATATAAAACTGTAGAATAAGATTAAGATAAAAATGTAAAAGTAACCTAAAAACTGTAAATTTAAAAACAAAATCTAAAATGTAGTATAAAAAACTTAATTACGATGAAAAAAGGCTCTGACCATATATGTCAGGGGTGTAAGCGAGGGCGGCACAAAGCCGCCCTCATAAAAAAAAAAAAAAAAAAAAAAAAA
>NW_013532845.1:0-607 GCF_000836235.2 Papilio xuthus | reverse complement strand
AACTTACCAACTCCCGCACCAGCTAAGTACACAGCAGCAGGACATCCAAGTCCACCAGCACCCACAATTAGTACTTTAGCCTTACACAACTTTTCCTGACCTGCCACTCCGATATCTGGCAGTAATATCTGTCTACTGTATCTGAAATGTACATGGAAGTATTGTCACTTTTACAGTTAGAAGCTTGATACTTAGATTTTTACGCTGTTAATCTTACTAATATTATAAATGTGACAGTTTAGATGGATGGATGGACTCAATGGTCCTTGATGATATTTGGCACAGATGTAGAACATAGTCTGGAATAACACATAGTCTATTAATTATTTTTTAATATGGTATAATGGAGTAGCTGGCGATAACTAGTTTCATATAAATTAACATGATATTCAAAGATTATGAAACATTTGCTTCCGAGGGTACAAAATAACAATAGGGAATAATAAAGATGTTAAAGCGGGCTCTACGACTGTTAACTTAAGTAATTAACAGTCGTAGAGCCCGCTTTACCATCTTCGCACGAATTGGCCCAGCTCGCCTGATGAAATACCACGACCACACAGATGACAGGCGTCAAGTGGAAGCAATTCCGCGTTTCGTCTGATGA
>NW_013532844.1:0-672 GCF_000836235.2 Papilio xuthus | reverse complement strand
ATGTTATAAAAAATCAAATTACAAAAAACTTAAAATACTATCACATTCGTTTTTCCTTATATCTAGTTTAAAACGTTAAAACAATAAAATGTAAAAAATAAAAGGTTAAAAAGCAATATCTATATACAAGTTAAAACGGTTAAAAATTCCAATAAAAATAAAATATCTATATACAATTTAAAATACGTTAAAAAACCAATATCTATATACATTTTAAAACCAATTAAAGACAATAAAAACCAATAAAACAATAAATTTAAAATACTAATACTAGGGCAAAAGGGCAGTAAAAACAATAAATACTTAAACTACGAATGTGATAATCTACAATTTAACTCTTATTCCTATTTATGGCTAGGAGGGCCGACGCTTTGCAAAATTCTAAAAATCTATTTCTTGTCTTTTTCTCATGTACTAATTTGCTAATTGTTTCAATATTAATTTTACTATCTAATTCTATTTCAGCGCCGGCCCTCATCGCACCAGATACCGGGCACTCAGTGAGAAGATGCAGCACGGACTCCTCGGTACCCGGATCGCAAATGCACGAGGGGCTCCCCTTGCAGCGGAATCTGCACAAGTACGAGGAGAACCCCCCGTGCCCAGTTAAAACTTGGGTAAGTACCTGATCCGGGTCAATTTTCCTAATAACGTGGTACGCTCGTACGACAT
>NW_013532843.1:0-690 GCF_000836235.2 Papilio xuthus | reverse complement strand
TTATTAATCTTGACGTTATTAACAACTTAAACTTCAACACCAACCATAGAATGGTTAGAGCTGAACTAAAGACACAGCAACCAAGAAAACCAAGACCCAAGCAGGAAATAACAGCCATGAAGCTCGGAAAGCACCAAGGTGAACAACTAGTTACCATTCTAAAGGATAAGTTCAAAGACTTTCAAAGCACAGCAAAGAGTCTGAAAACGCAAGAAAAGTACAATTGGATAGAAAATATTTTTAAAACACATATTCAACTTAGCAAAACAAATAGTGGATGCGAACCGAGAAAATGGCTATCTATGAAAACTATAAAATTACTAGAACGAAGAAAACACCTGATAAGTACAAAGGACATAAAAGATAGAAGAAAACAAATTGCAGAGATCAGCAAAGAAATTAAAGAAAGTATAAGAAAAGATAGAAAAAAGAGCAGAATGGAAATAATAGAAAACTACATTGCAAAAACAGGAGGCGCCAAAAAAGCATACAGAGAACTAACAAACTCGAAGGATTGGGTGGTGAAAATGAAAAACGTCAGAGGAATTTGGAATCATAATAGAAGAGGAATATTAGAAATTGCTACATGCTACTACAAAAAACTGTACGAATGCACATCTAAGGCAAACGAAGTAACTTTGTCGGACACATCAAATATCCCTAGCATAGTTCATGCCGAAGTTGAGAAAG
>NW_013532841.1:0-760 GCF_000836235.2 Papilio xuthus | reverse complement strand
CAGAGGCTCGCGCGCCAGCTGCACGCCGCACATGTACACCGCACGCCGCACCACCTCCGCCGCAGACCCGCTCGCACCGCACTACACCATATCACAATACATGTTACAACATATTTGCACCAATACCAAATGCAACGGCAAACATTGGACCAAAACTCAAACAAAACACCATATCTCGAATTTTCTTTTCTCATATCTTCGCCGTATCTACTCTGTCTTTTTATAACTAAATAAGATATTACATATAAAAAAAATGATATCACTAGCTGTCCCCGCAGAACTCTGTCTGCACGAAATTAAAAAAAAAATTGTGGCCTATATGTTCTTCCAGATTTCGTTCTATATGTATGCGAAATTACATCGAGATCCATTTAGCCGTTCTAGAGATATCTTCAAACAAACATCCATCCATTCATCCAAACATTCGCATTTATAATATTAGTTAGAAGTAAAATTCATACGTATGGAGCGGCAGCTTCTAGTGGCGGTACAGCGGGTTGCTCCACCTCATGCCGCTGGTAGTTGTCGCGCACGTTCTCCGCAAACTGCTCCGGTGTCAGACCGAACATCTTTACCAAGGGTTCTAAAGAGTAACAACAAATAATTATTTTAACATTAACATTTGCAAGTATGATAGTTTACTAAAACTGAACGCACCAATGCCAGCCTTCCTGCAGAGCTCGTAGGGGCCGGATCTCACGGCGTACTTCATGTCATGCTGTGGCGCGGCGTCATCCGGCAGCGCCGCCTCCACCGCCGC
>NW_013532840.1:0-680 GCF_000836235.2 Papilio xuthus | reverse complement strand
AATCAAAATATAATCGAGTTAAGTCGCGTCTTTTACAAATGTTTCTTTAGTAGAAGCACTATTTTTATTGCATGAAAAATAGATTTAATGTTCACACACTTTCATACATTACGTTTTATCACAAGCTGGTATAATTTAAATCAACTACTAAATTGCGGATCTTCTAAGTTAAAACAAGATATCCGAACAATGTAAAGTTGCATCAAGACCATG
The DNA here is from genome assembly GCF_000836235.2 of Papilio xuthus. Taxonomy (NCBI): domain Eukaryota; kingdom Metazoa; phylum Arthropoda; class Insecta; order Lepidoptera; family Papilionidae; genus Papilio; species Papilio xuthus. The sequence continues at coordinate 467 of NW_013532840.1, read as the reverse complement.
TTATATGACTCAAACTTTGTGTAACACGGGTCAGAGGAACTAAGTTACGGTAGTGTAATTTAATCACTCACCATATCTAGCTTAAACTAAACTGATTATTAAGTCTTCTTAAAGACATGTGATTCTAATTTTATCCTGAACTAGTAACAGATACTTGCTTCACTAAGGTAGTCTTTTATGCGTTCAATGTTTTAACTATACAATTAATTAAAGATATGCTCTTTGTTATATTTTATTTGTACTATAATTACTGTTACCTAGGTACTATTTTATTATACTTCGATCGTTCTTATACAACTACAGTACACAATTTTTTTTGGAAATCAATATTAAAAACCAATTAATATATAATATTATATTTTTCACTAAAGTTAAAACGAAAAACTGAATATTAATTTTAGGTTATGTTGAAAAAATGTGAGAAAATTCTAGTTCAATAACATAAAAGGCTCTGGATATGATTGAAT
>NW_013532839.1:0-612 GCF_000836235.2 Papilio xuthus | reverse complement strand
AGGAGAGGTAAGATCACTTACAATGATCGTTTGCTAATTGAGTTTGAATTATCTAGAAAACATTTCTTTGTTAGGATTAATGTTAATCATAAAGTCTACTATATTTTTAGGACCTGTATTTTTTTATTATCGAGCAAACGAGCGAGCGGCCACCTTAAATCGCTGAAATAGTGAAGTGACCGTTGCCCATAGACATACACAATTGCTTATGCATTGCCTACCTTTAATCGACGGAGGAGAGGATGCACAGAAAGAAAATATTTTCCCTATCCATGCATCCTCTCATCCGGAAAGTCCACTTCCACTTCCCATCCTTTCCTTAAAAAAATAGTGGGAAGGGATAGAGGACTAAATTAGGCCTCCGGGACGCACACTCATCAGACGAAACGCGGATTTGCTTCCACTTGACGCCTGTCTTCTGTGTGGACGTGGTATTTCACCGGGCGAGCCGGGACAATTCGCGCGAAGATGTTAAAGCGGGCTTTACCACTATTTACGTGCCAAAAACACCCACAGATCAATGTTATGGTTTATTAATAAACAGTTCTTGTTTAATTCTTATTGTTGCGGTTTCCTTATCAGAGATTTATTGAGAAGTTATTTTAATATTGA
>NW_013532838.1:10469-13558 GCF_000836235.2 Papilio xuthus | reverse complement strand
TAATACGGTTATCACATCCTCTTTTACAATACTTTTTATTTATATACTAGAAGTCAGAAAATATATGTATATTTTCTGACTTCTAGTATTTTGTTATATTTTGTATATATTAATGTTAATATACAATAATATGAAATGATAGTAATTACAGGGATACATTTGATCTTATGGGATACATGTTCTTTTCCTTTTGAACCCAATAGTCTATTTTCGAACATGCCAATCGTTACGCAAGACAATGACACATTCATCGCTTTCGTAACATCTTGTAACAAGCAATCGTTAGATAATTTCTACTGACAAATCTGAAGAAGGTAGCGCGGGTACATTAGCATTTATTTACACCACACCGATCCAGATCTCAATTCTCACACGTTTCCCCGGCGCGGTGTATGCACCGCACCGCCCGACCACAATGGTACATTAACACATGCAAACCCAACGAAACTTTCTCACAATTCATTTATAAAACATGATTAGAACGTAACGAACAAATGTTGATATTCTAATTATTTTAACATTAGAACACAAATCATAGTAGATGATAGGATGAGCTTTTATTGCAGTAGATCGCCTTTACGCATTTCCGGGGGTATCACGGTGGTCTTGATCGGAATTATGTCTGACAAAATTACACGCTATTACAAACTGATGATATAATTTGTCAAGTCGTGTTCCATCTGCGTTGGTCTTACAAGGGAATTTTAAGGAACATTTTGCGGCTATTTTTAATTTGACGAAAAATTTTATTATATCTACAACAAAAAACTTTTAAGTAACATAGTAAAATGAAAAAAATATTTTACAATAAAATGTTTTAGTCAAAAATTCCATACCAAAAAAGATCGTCACACCTGCGTTAATTAGCTATTTCCAAATTCAAAACACGATAAGATAGATTCCTCACTATGCTAGTAAAGTAATTACAACATGGATGCATCAAGAAATTAAATTAAAGAAGGGCATCGTGTGATGTTCCCACGAATGTTCCTTCCGGAGGCGCCGACCCGTGACCCTACCGTCTTAACCCCACATGAGGCCGAAGCAGCCCGACTAACGCAAATTTTGTCAATAAAATAAAAAAATAAAAATCTTACAATTAAAAACTACAATCAAAAGCTGGAAGACGAGTTTTTTTTCTACATGATACCATAAATTTGATACTATAAGTAATCCGGTATAAACATTCAGTTTAAATCAATTATATATACGACTACGCTCAAACATCTATAATATTTGTATCGACTACAAAAACGAAAGAGCATCGGAAATGGCTGGAATAAACTGAGAAGCGCAAGATGGTATCTCACTTCTTACACAGCATGTTCTAAAAAAAACTTGCGTAATAAATCACTCACACATATACATTGCCAATAAAACCTTACACAGCAAAATATCTTACTTCATTCATGGTGAAGATAATCTTTAAATGAATGAATTAATAAACATACATATGTATCCACTTATCATATAATACTAATTATACTAATATTATAATTTTAGATGGATGTATGTTTGTTTGAAAGTATCTCCGGAACGGCTCAACGGATTTTGCTGACACTTGGCATAGATGTAGAACATAGTCTGGAAAACACATAAGCTACTTATCAAATTTTTATTTTTATTCGGCTCGACGGAGTCGCGGGCGACAGCTTGTCAAAAATAAGTATAGATTGTAGATAGAGCAATGTAATAATGTAACATCGATATCAATCATAAATATGAAATTTTCGTGTCACAATGCTAGTTACTACACCGAAAAGGCTAGACCAATTTTTATAAAATCTTGTATGCATATTCTGTTCAATGTTTTAATCCCGCGCGGACGGAATCACGGGCGACAGCTAGTTGTTTATATGTAAAAAATAATGTGATCTGGATGATTCAGGTTAATCAAGTGACAAAATACAACTATAGACTTTTATTGATTTAACAATACTGGAAGTTGTAAATGCTTGACGGACGCTAAAGCCGTTAGAACTTATTGAAAACTGTCCAATGAATTAAATTTAATTAATTATACTGTTACCATTGAAATCGTGCAATCAATATTTATTAGACACTTTAAATATAGACTCTTAATGATTGCGATTTAATAATATATTTAACAGGGACGCATAGTAAGAGCTGATCAAGATGTTTGCTTCGTTCCCACAGGAGACGATTTGCATGAATAAATTACACATAACGTCTGACTTCTCTTGACTACAAGTTCATTTCATATTCTCCGTTGTCGGCGAGCTGTGGAGCGTGTCACGAAGTTTATTGATGCTCTGTGTTATTGGATACAGGTTACGTGCCCGAAATTAAACAACACAATATAAATATGTATAAAAATCCTGTATACACAAAGTGCCGAAATGGTCGTGTTATTAACATTCTAAGAATGTTTGTCTTACTGTCATAAACAGGACTTTATGGACATATAACAGGACAGGACAGGAGGACCGAAGAAAAGGATTTGTCTTTAAGTATAGGTTGATTTGATAAAATATAATTTAAATAATAAATGAAAAACATAAATATATTTACTTCTTTTTAAATTGTCGAATTTAATCGTTAAAAATATAGTTAGTGCTAATTTTTTTTTAATAACAGAACTAGGTTTTTGTATTCTGTGACTATAAATTTTCACACCAATGTAGCAATTACTGGTAAAATAACCTTTAGCAACTTTGTAACTTGTAAAACCTGAGGTCTTAAACAATTAAGTATATAGCAACGTCTATACTTATTTGTTTAAAACCTAAGTTGCAATCGTAAACTAAGTTATGTATTCATACGCTGACATTTATGCTACAAGTTACTATCTTTACTGTATAAACATATTATATCTACCTTATTTTACATATATTATGTTACATACATTTTTGCAAATTTGTGTCTTTTTGGCCACTTCTTTTCTGGGAAAACGCTGTTTCTCGTATGTTGTGATCCATAATTTTTTTAATTTTATTAATTAATATATGAATAATTTTGACTTACATAAAATGCTTTTTTTTTAAATTGTATCATAATTTTTCGATTTTTATTCGCCACAAAAATTTCTGCATATACTTTATACTTATTAAATAGTATTTCTGATGTCA
>NW_013532838.1:6503-8085 GCF_000836235.2 Papilio xuthus | reverse complement strand
GTTTGAAAAAGGTATGAAGACAATTTTATTAACGCTCAATGGACAAAGAATGTTAACGTGAGCAAAATGAAAGTGTGACTGATTATAACATTTTATACATCAGTGATAGATGTGAAGAAATTAACGTTTACTTCTTACTTATATAAATTTCATACAATGTAGCACGTAAGAGAGCTAGCTCTCTCAAAACCTTACTAATATTATAAATGCAAATGTTTAGATGGATGGATGATTGTTTGAGGGTTACAGCACAGCTGTATAGATCTTGGTTAAAATTGTCATAGATGTAAAACTTAGCCACACATAGGCAACTTATTAAGTTTTTTTTTAATTTCGCTCTAACAGTATCTTCATATATTTGTCAAAGAAGTTATAAAGACATGGAAAAATTTAAACTCATTAATAAAATTAGCATTCAGTAGTCAGATAGTCTATGTTTTAGCTATTATATGCATCCTTGTTACATGTAATTGGTCGAAAGCAGCACATCTTCCATCAGGCTTTTTCTTGGTACTTTTAACTAATCATTTTAAATTACGACATTCACGTATTGTTGCGTGTACCAGAAGCAATGTATTTATTTTCATTATGCACCCGCTTCGTCTGTGTAGTAATTTCAATTATGTAAATTGAATATGAATTTATCAACTAGCAAAAAACATTTGTAGAATTTAAATCATAGAGCAATGGCCATTTTTATTTTTTACTAGACATTGAAGTAATAAGCTAACAGTAGACTAATATTAGAGAATACGAAATACTTTCTAAGACATCGTCAAAACAGAAAGGCAATTTATGTTTGATTTTATCATCGAAACGAGACCGTGAGTAAGTGCGGCATGAACCGCCCGTTCTACGTACGTTGATACAAGTAGTTAAACTGTTGGCGTATCAAACTAATGTACGTCACTGGCAACCGTAACTATCTTCTTAATGGCTACACAGATTTACTGATTAGTCTAGTGCAGTAAAAGCCTACTGACTACAAGGTTGTAAGAAATTAGATTAACTGAAAGCGTTACTATCTAGAATGTCTGGTTGTATTCCAATGCCACAGGATTTGTGACATTAAATTGGTTTAAAGTGGGGAAAGGAAATTCAAATTTAATGACTTCAGTAATTTTTAACAACGTCTGAAGGTTAACTTACGTTTTTTTTTAAATGGACAAAGGAGGTTATGAATACTAGATAAAGCTTTAAATGCGGTTGAAAAACCGTTTAGTATAAAACAAGTTACAATCAGCCTATTTGTTAACCCATAAGTCACGTCAGCGGCGACCCCTGATTCTTGGCATCAACAATGATCATTACAGAAAAAGCTATTTCTAAAAAAGACTCTAAATATATTACAATAAGTTTCAATTTTGAAAAACAAAGATTTGAAGATGAACCGGCCGGAGCACACCGTTATACGTGTGCTGTCCAATATTGTCATAGCTTTGCCTTCTAATGTTTACCTTCGACACAAGTAAATTGCCGCCACTAATAGGTTTTTTACTCTCGTCCGTTATTCTATACTACTTCATAACGTTCGTTTATAAATCAATTGAGACCATTTTTTTTTTTTTTTTTTTTTTTTTTT
>NW_013532838.1:0-3067 GCF_000836235.2 Papilio xuthus | reverse complement strand
CGGAGTGGTTGGCGTTGGTCTGCAGGAATTCACTATGCAGGTGTCCAGGCATTATGACACCTGCATAGCTTCCTCGGCCGGCTGGCTGGGCTGCGCTGGGCTAGGGCGCAGCCTGGTCATCCTCCCTTAAATCAATTGAGACCAAGGCCCTGAATACTTACACCATCGAAGATGGAACGTGGGATATACACATTTAGAGATTTTGTATATCTAAACATCCCAATTACCTAATGCTTTTCTTACACAACCGCGGTAATTGTAGCCTGATTTATTTTAAATCTGAATCTTAATCTCCCCATAAAGTCGTTAAGTGATCATTTAAAAACTTTGAGTGGATAGTTAATATCGAAAGCAGCTAAATGTTAATTTAAATAAAGAACTAACTAATTACTTACTTGTACAGCGCTATTCAAGAAGCAATTGTTCAATCCTGGAGCGTTCCAAAGGCCTTTAGTGGTGTGGAAGATACCAGAATCTCTTGAACCATCTCTTGAGTGTTGTGGTCTGAGTTCAGGTTCCCGTCGGTAAGGTTCGTGCGCTGGAGCCGCCATGGTTGTTGCTACTGCGACGTCACATCCATACACTTTACGAAAGCACCCATTCTATCTGGAAAAAAATGAAATTTATTTGGTAAATTTTTTACACCATGTTGTAAAAATAAAATAAGTCTTCTTAATGTTAAGACATCGCTATTCTTACTGGTAAGATTTTTTTACATTTAAGTGCCTACTTTAAAATTTTTTCTTTTCTCGTACATGAGCGGAAGATTCCGTTTTTTTTTGTTTTGCGTGTTTAAAACAAACCTATGAAAGTTTTCAAGATTCCTCCATCTGAACTCCTCATCAATAAAATTCAAGATATGAACCTCAAATTGTAAGTTCATCACCATCATCATCAGCTCACTGTACGTCCCCACCGAGGGGCTCGGAGCCTATCCTAAGTTAAGGGTGATTAGGCCATAGTCAACCACGCTGGCCAAGTGCGGGTTGGTTGACTTCACACATATCTTTGAATTTCTTCTCAGATATGTGCAGGTAATTGTAATTTACCTACATAATAATATTAACGAATAATTAAGAGAAGCATAAAAAAATGTATAAAGTAATCATTCTCACAAATTTTGTCGGCTACGTGCAATCAGTTTACATTATAATGTGAGCCAATAGCACACAATGTGGAATGGGGTCATATAATAGAGATGACCCCGTAATAAAGTTAATCGCTAATCGTATCCGCCTGCTGAAGTACACCATCTGTTCATCAGTTATCAAGTTTATATTTACCTTATTATCATTAATTTATTTTTGTTATGGTAATTTTTCATCGTACAGTAACGTTTTGATAATATAAACATCCGTAGAAAGCTCTTTAAATAGCGACTTACCCTCATCACAATGGATCTCTATTGATGACCTAAGAGTTATTTTTATTTACACTGCCCGTAGACTATGTAAGTATCAATCTGAACCATATTACACGTTTTTTTAACCCTACCTTCTATATGTAAAATACTTAAATTTTATGAGAACAACGTTATAAGTATTGGTTTGTTACTGTCTTAGATAAAAGTCCCCATAAAATTGCTTTCCTCGTTACTTTTTCGTAACTTAAAGAAATGGAAAACTGTTTAGTCAGTTGCCTATTGGTTGGGTAAATCCGTTATCATGCTAGTTTGAGTAATAAAGAGGCACAGTATTAAATTTGACAATGAATCACAAGCATATGAAAATGATTTCAAGAATATACTCTATTGGTCTCTTTAAACGTTAGTACCACATTATTGAAACAGATTTAACTTTAATTAAATATATACACACTAAGAAGGTTTTAATCATTAGTTAAACATTTGAATAAAGTAAATTAAATTAACAACTCAGTATTAAATAATAAAAAAAAAACACGGAAGTAAATGCATTAGAAATAAGATACTCATTAGCTGTTAGCTAACTAAGGTATCGGATAGATAGGTAAGGGAGCGTCGTGGTCCACTAATGATGTCATGGGAGAAGCCGGGCGCATTCCTGTGACGTTTGTTGATCATTTGTACCCAACACATGTGTTACAATAGTTGAACGTGAACTTGAACAAATGTTTATTTGTAATAGACATGTGAAATCAAGTCAGTAAACAAAGAGTAAGTAATCACTTGAGCTTTAATCAAAGATGTGCAGTTTATTTAGTTTTTAGAGCCTCATTCTTTCCAATAAAATCGTCAAGTCTTATCATAATTTAGGTAAAAATTTGGATTAAGAGAGCGTGCGTTTTTCAATTATTTATTTACATTTATCGCTTTTTAGCATTAAGTAAAATTATCCGAAATTATTTAATTATATTAAAAATAAAATGAGATATGCTTTCAAGTTAATCTAGTCTTTAACTGGGTGTGCCTTATACTGGTATTATTTTCATATAAACTCGTAGGAAGTTATTAGGAATTTTTAAGAATTTTACATTAGTCGATGACAGTGTCGAGTATCCGGTTTTCGCTCGTGCGAAATCGTGGCCTTGTCTCATCGCGACCTCAAAAACATCCTCAACTAAAGAATGCTGATGTGTGAATTCTTTTTAAAACGCACAACTTACAAGAATTTTCATTAAATATGATGCTAAGGTAATATCAAAAATATACTATACTAACTACCGTCCACGACTCCGTCCGCGCGGTATTAAAAAAATGATAAATATAAAATCGATCAATCCGTTTATGGTAATTAACATTGCCACACGAGAATTTGTATATAAGATATGTAAGTATAATCCGTTTATCAATTTGTATATAACCAAGTTAGAAATTGTTTGTAGCACGAATAGAATTATTACAAACGATCACAATCAAAAAGTTCGTAGTTTCACATTTACATAAATCCTTTGTCTTCTTAAGTAAAAACAATATCTGACAAAATGAAATAAATTGCACAGAAGAATTCTTTGTTACTTGCAATATTAGTTCTTTTATAGGTATATTTGTTCTCATACATTTCAATTGCTCTAAAATTTGTGATAATATTGACCTTTAAAGCAAGTAATAAAGTAAATGCGGCCGTGGTTATGTGAATGCAGTCTCTGC
>NW_013532837.1:0-508 GCF_000836235.2 Papilio xuthus | reverse complement strand
TAGATTCTAATAAGATTTTGAAACTGTTAATTAAGATAAGTATTTACTTTCCTTGGTAATGTTGTATAATATTCTTATACATATTAAGAGTAAAACTTTGAGTGAACCACGAGTATGAAATGTAATAAATATTTTTTACCGACTTCGAAAAGGAAGAGGTTCTTAAGTCTATATTTTTTTTTTCATGGTGAAATTAAAATCCCAGCCAAAAGTCCTTGGCGAAAGGTTTGAGGTTCCGGTTCATTGATGTCGGATGCATAAGCAGCTTTTTGTTCAGGTCCGGTCCGTCGCTCCGGAGGTCCGACGGTCTGTTGGTAACGCACGGACATTCGACGTCTGCTAATGAGCGGATAGAATGTCTTATTACACGGCCTTTGCCCAAATAAAGGATTCGCTTCACTGATACAAGGATAGAAGACTAAAAGGGAACATAAAATGCACTAGTATACTTATTTCCTTATGGTTTTTAAGATTCTAATAAGAATAAGTGCAGTATGATTTTTAAAAG
>NW_013532836.1:0-524 GCF_000836235.2 Papilio xuthus | reverse complement strand
TTGTCTCGGAGCAATAATATTTTGGGATCTCAGATAATTGGTCAAACGGTTATTAACAAGCTTTTTAAGCAATTTTGAAAAAGAACTTAGCAAGGAGATTGGCCTGTAATTTTCAATCTGCTTCTTGGGACCACATTTATAAACAGGTATTACAGCAGCAAGTTTCCAAAGTGAAGGGAAGATTCCACTTGTCATGCTCAAATTAAGAATATATGTTAAAGGAACCAAAATAGCGTCCTTAACGTGTTTGATCAATAGGTTTGACCAACCATCAATGCCTGTAGCTTTACCACTTTGGAGAGTCATGATTAATGAGTTCACTTCATCGCAATCTGTAGGATACATGTAAAATGAATTAGGTGGTGTAGTTTTCGCTTTGACTTTTTTAGCAAGGTCCATTTCCGTCATACTGATATCTGTTAAAATCTTATTTGCTAGACGTTGACCAAGGGTGGAGACGTAATCATTGTAAAGGTCGAGGCGCGTCTGGGTGGTATTAGTGTTTTCTGCTAACAATTCAGTGG
>NW_013532835.1:0-726 GCF_000836235.2 Papilio xuthus | reverse complement strand
AAAGGCAGAATTTTGTTTAATAATTAAGGAAACATATAAGTGCAGTGGTGATAGATATATCACATTATAATCCTAACATATTACGCTACTAAGATATAAGAAGAATTGTAGAATAAACTAAGCTACGTTTTATAGACATAATTATTCTTAATAGTTCAACAAAGGCAAGCAGTTATAATACGATTATGAGAATACAATGAAAATATAACTAGACTGCAATGCAAAGGTATTAATTGCACGAAATAGATAGATATAGTATGACAAATGACCCCATTTCGAAGTTTGCCACAATTGAGCGAATGGTGACGGAAGTGAATTTGAATCAAAATATAGCTGGTGCACTTCCCCTCCGGAAGTGACGCTCCTAAACTTTTTACCTGCTCAGAACTTCGCAGCATGACTTGATAACACAATGCCACCTTTAGAGCAAAAATTGTGCAATTTTTGCTCTTAATTTGTTAAATAGGCATTAAACATGTGCATGTTTAATGTCTATTTAACAAGGAATAGAACGCTGGTGGTTTTAATTAAAAAGAAATAGTATTGCTTTTACATTTATTTTATGAGTACCTACGACTTTTGTTTATACGGTCTTAGTTTTGTACTTTGAAAATTGATCATTGTAATAAACTAAAGAATAATGATAATGTTTTTATAAATGTATTAAATGAGAATATTTACCATCGAGCCAACAATGTTTGCTACTTTTTAATTAGTAAAGTAAAG
>NW_013532834.1:292-544 GCF_000836235.2 Papilio xuthus | reverse complement strand
AGAATATTTTAAAACTGAAATTCAGAATTTATTCCATAGATTTCGTTCACGTAACAGCATCAATTATAAACACTCATAAATAGATGCTTATTTGTTTAGGTAAGTAAATTCAATTTAAATTCAACTATAAAATCTAAAGTAAGCATTTGTAAACGCTTCACTCAACTGACTTTGAATACGTAATGTTAATAGCTACCGCCCAAAATAAGATAATACCTCTAAATAATGGACGCCATGATGCGCATTTATATT
>NW_013532834.1:0-193 GCF_000836235.2 Papilio xuthus | reverse complement strand
GGCTCCATCCTCAGGGACGACCGAGGTTTCTGAATATTCATAGAATTATCACAAACCATCTTGAAAGACTTGAATTTCTAATTCATTCATAATAATGTCCCAAATTTTATCAAATTAAAAACTATTTCTTTTACCCAATTCAAAGTAATTTTACTACTCAAGCATAAGATTTCTCGATGTATGATTTCTAAAA
>NW_013532833.1:498-1719 GCF_000836235.2 Papilio xuthus | reverse complement strand
ACTATGGTCACAAAGCGAGTGATTGCAGAGTAAAGAAGATAAGTCATGAGTTAGGATGTGTAACTGAAGAAAGAGACAATTATGAAATGTTTAATTGTAGTGATTTAACAAAAAAATTCAACATGTAATTCTTTTATTTTAGATAGTGGGTGCACATCTCATCTCTGCAAAGATCCTGAAATTTTTGGTAAAGGGGTTTTGCCGTATAATGCGAAATTGAACTTAGCTAGTAATCTGTCGACAGATGTCAAAGGTAAGGGTGATATTTATTTCGTAGCTTCAAATGATCAAGACAAGCGTAAAATTATGCTTCGCAATACTTTGTATGTTCCCAATCTAAGAAGTAATTTAATTACAGTTGCCAAAATTACTGACAATGGTCATAATGTTCTTTTTAAACGTGACGTTGCTTATGTCACTGATAACAAGGGAATTGTCAAAATGACAGCCGATCGTGTGGGTAACTTATACAGAGTGAGAGAAGTAAAGAATAGAATGAACGACGCATTAGTTGCTATGAATGTGGATATACGTTTGTGGCATGAGCGTATGGGTCATTTGAATGCACGAGATCTTGTGAAATTACTGAATACTTACGGATTTGATGTTAAGACAGAGGATATGAATGTATTATATGACTGTGAAACATGTACGAAAGGAAAAATGACTGCACTACCGTTCTTGAAGACGAGAGGCCCATGTAACACCAAATTAATGATTGTCCATTCGGACGTGTTTGGACCAATGAGAACCGAATCTCTAGGTGGAGCAAAATACTTTGTCACTTTTATAGATGACAGTACACGTTGGTGCGAAGTGTACTTGCTTAGTAAGAAAAGTAAAGTATTGGACGCGTTTAAATCGTATAAAATTTTTGTTGAAAAACAATCTGGTATGAAAATTAAAGCTCTTCAGTCTGACAACGGTGGCGAATACTGCAACAAAGAATTCGATGATTTTCTAAGAACCGAAGGAATCCAACGTCGTTTGACGGTAGCACATACACCTCAAATGAACTCTGTGAGTGAACGTATGAATCGTACTCTTACTGAGATGGCTAGATGTATGTTATTGTCTTCGGGACTGTCTAAAGGTTTTTGGGCTGATGCAGTGGCAACTGCCTGTCATATTAGAAATCGTTGTCCGACTAATACTTTTAATGGAGATACGCCGTATAACATGTGGTATGGAGAACCAGCCAACATTGAGTACATGCGATGT
>NW_013532833.1:0-242 GCF_000836235.2 Papilio xuthus | reverse complement strand
CATTGATGTAGTATTTAATAAAGATACGAGATGTGATGATATTGAAATAGTACAAGAAAATAACATAAATGATAATAACGATAATGGCGATGCAAGTCAAAATGCAACTGGTGGAGCAAATGAGGATAAAACAAGTCAGATAATATTAAAGAGAATGCCTGGAAGACCGAAAATACAAGGTCAACGTGGAAGGCCTAAGAAGTTATATAATGTTAGAGAAACCAATCAAGAACTTAATCAAA
>NW_013532832.1:0-656 GCF_000836235.2 Papilio xuthus | reverse complement strand
CCAATCGCCCGATCACCCGGAAAATGCAAAATCACAATATAAATAACACATACCAACAAAAAGCACAAAGCTTTGACTTTTAAAAGACAGGATCTGTTAATCGCGCGCCTTCTTCTCTGTCTAATAAAAACGAATTTGCCTAACTTTCCTGGTGGTGTGCTCATTTGGAATGTCGTGTTGTGATTGTTACTTATATCTTACGCCCCACAGATGTGCTTCATAATTTGTTCAGTAGAACAGCTCTTTGCCTAGTCCTTTACTCTTTAGTCAAAGACATAAAGTGTAAGACAATTTGAATTTGAAATTTTTCGCCAATGCACTATCGTCTGCCCACAAGTCCGTGGCGGAATTAATATGGAATTAAGATTTGTCTGGCGCTCTTTCGAGCATTGCAATGTTTATTACTCTATACATAGAGTTATGAGCTACAAGTTAATTTGAATTAAGTAATTACATATTGGATGCACATTTATAATTCCTTATTTAAACCGTAACGTATTCATCGATAAAATTAAGGTGTAATAAATAATGTTTGTTTTTAATTTATCATTTATGTCAATCCCGCGCTGGCCCTCAAGGCGTAAGGGGAGCGTCCTCCGAGTGGCGGATGGGGGAGTGGTTGGTACAGCATAGCTACGCTACCCGGCTAAGCCCGA
>NW_013532831.1:0-971 GCF_000836235.2 Papilio xuthus | reverse complement strand
CCCATGTTCAGACGAGGGGAGTCGTACTTGATCCTCCTGGTGAGGACCATGGCCTTGGTCTTGTTTGGCGCAAATTTAAGTTTGTTCCTGACTCCCCACTTCTGAACAAGGGCTAGGGCCGCATTGGCTCGGGTTGTTATTTCCGAGGAGCTTCCCCCAGAGAACATCAGGACCACATCGTCGGCAAAAGCCTGGCAGTGTGTGCCCGCGCTATCTAGCTCCACCAGGAGGGGATTCAGCAGCAGGTTCCAAAACGTAGGCCCCCCGATAGAACCCTGCACGCAGCCCTTGGTGGTACATTTCGCGTACTCCGCACCCGCAAATCTGACGCGCACGGACCGTTCGCTAAAATAGCTGTCGATCATGCGCCTCAGATTTGCGGGACATCGCGTTTCCGCCAGTCTGCACCGGATTGCGGGCCACCAGGCGTTATCGAAGGCTCCCTCTATGTCCAATGAGACCAGCACAACGATCTGTTTCTCAGCGAGCCGCGATCGTATGTGCTGGACCATCTCATAGAGGGAGTCTTCGGTAGAGCGCTGCGGCATAAAACCGAATTGGCGCCCGCTTATCGACGGCGCAGTATACCACCGGACACGTCTTACAGCCATTTTTTCTAAAATTTTTCCAAATATCGGCAGAAGGCCTATTGGTCTGTAAGATTTCGGCTGCGTGAGGTCGTCCCTACCGGGTTTGGGTAAAGCTACCACTGCTGCCTCTTTCCAGCTCCTAGGGAAGCTAGAGAGGCTAAGGCACTTATTCGCGATCGCCAAGAAGAGGTCCGGCTCCAGAGTGATTGCCGCTGTGCAGATGTCAGCCGTGAGTCCATCGGGTCCAGGTGCCTTCTTCGGATTGAAGGATGACGCGGACCACTCGAGTTCTGCCAGCGTGAAAGGGGGGTCGCACAGATCATCTTGCGCCCCCTCGTTAACTTCTTCGGCTACTTTTCTCGTTTCTATGTGGCCCGCGTC
>NW_013532830.1:0-752 GCF_000836235.2 Papilio xuthus | reverse complement strand
TATCCCCTTACGATAAGAGAATGAATACATAAGGTTGTAGATTTAAGTTAAGTTAAAGCTTAGAAGGAAGAAATAATAGTATTGAACTACTTTAAAATGGTTTTATTCAAAGTTATCATAATAATTTTACATTTTTCATGTAGCTTTAATTCAACTTAGTGTCTTATATCGTTGTGTAAGCACGTGGCAGTGCGCCGGGTCGGAAGGCGCGCGGGCGCAGGCAGGCCGCCATTGGCCGCCGCCGTCGCCCCTCCCACTGGCGCACGCGCACGCGCATCGACCTACGCTCACGTTCAAACCGATTACAGACAATATAGATAAGATTTATCAATTACCTCTGATCTATTTTCGCGGATATTTAAGTCAAATGTATGAGCCAATGACAGAAAATATTATTTTTTTGGTAAAATAAATATCATTTAGTAAGACATCTATGCATTGGTAATTTATTGAAACAGCAAAGGCATAAATTAACACTACACATTCAATGAAAACTTAAGTAAAGAATTTAAATATAAATCTTAAGTAGATTCAATGTATTATGTCAATGAGAAAAGATAAATCAAGGTGTGAGCTATGAATGAAAATTTCAATGAATAGAAACACAAAAGTCAATTACAAAGCATTGTGATCCGATAACGTCATATTATCTAACTCGATACAGAATTGCATAACCAACCTAATGACCCAAACACGACAAAGATTACAAAAAAAAAAAAACTAGAAGTGTGAGACCAATCGGGCGGTGAGGC
>NW_013532829.1:6134-11054 GCF_000836235.2 Papilio xuthus | reverse complement strand
TAGGCCATAGTCAACCACGCTGGCCTAGTGCGGGTTGGTTGACTTCACACATATCTTTGAATTACTTCTCAGATATGTGCAGGTTGCATCAGGATGTTTTCCTTCACCGTAAGAACGTCGGATAAATGTACATATGTAAATCGGAAATCGATAAACACATTGGTACATTAGAACCCAGGACCTGCAGATTGCAAGTCAAGTGCTTGATCCCTGAGCCACCGACGCTCATATGCGCTTTAATGCTTAATGTAGCTAAAAGCTAAGAATCACTAGGAACTACTTTAAAATATCTGTCTTACATCTGTCGTAACGGCTTAATTGAAGTTTTGAATAATTCGAAATTTGAATTAACAGATTCGAAATTACACTCCTCTAACTGTTAGTAATAATAATAAATTATTTATAATAATTTGTCACTTGTTTACATTTTTAAACTTGACAAGATATTCTTTTGCCGACGGAAAATAATGTACATAATGAAAATATCAAAGATAGGTTACTAAGCAATTCATTTATTCATCATCATCATCAGCTCACTATAAGTCCCAATTCAGGGGCCCGGAGCCTATCCTAATTTCGGGTGACTAGGTATAGTCAACTACACTGGCCAAGTTCAGGTTGGTTGACTTCACGCATATCTTTGAATTAATATAAGGACTTTAATTTCTTATTTTTATAAAGAAATGCTCTAAGTGTTGTTCAAGAATGTTGTATATACTCTTGAGAATATACCCCTTACATTGTAAGTTAAAAACTTATAGAATATATTTATATATCATAAATACAGTAAGTGTCGCCCACGACTGCGTCCGAGGGGTATTAGAAAAAACTTTATTAGTAGCTTATATGTTTTGCTTCCCTATTTCCTACATCTATGCCCAATTTCAGCAAGATCCATACAGCCGTTCTGGAGATACCTTTGTACATCCATCCATCCACACTTTCGCATTTATTATATTAGTAAGAAGTATGATTACAATATTTAATAATCTCTTTGTGCAAACCAAACATAACTAAACTTTTCGGAATCCGTCGTTCCTGGACCTCGGATGGTCGTATTGTCATCCTGCTACCAAATAAATCACGGTCCAAAATCGAGACAGAAGCTGAGCTAACGTCACTGATGTCACAATTTCCAACACCTGAAGCTGAGTCGTCCGAGGAGACATCAAAGGCAACCACTCGTGGAAGCGAAGTGCCGAAGAAGACCGGTGTAGGATCAAAACGCCCCCCCAGATCAAAGTAATCATGTACATATATAATTATTCCTTTTTTTGTGAGTTTAGGTTAATAGTTTTTCTTATCAATCTACGTTTTTAAATTGCTTTCCATGTGTTGTTTTATTAATCCTACATAGATAATTTAAAAGTCTAATTTAAATTGTTTTCTATCAATTCATATTAGTTGTATAATATATTTTTTTTCTGTCGTTCAAATGACGGTACATGTTACATTTCTTTGCGTAAGCAATCGTCGCATTCTTTGACTTTTATAAGACAGGACTTGTCAAATGCGCTCTTGTTCTTTAACCTAATTTAAACAACTAATTATTTACTAAACGGTTATCGGCCACTAATTTCTTAACTTGCAATTCTATTTATTTCTTAGTTTTGGTTTTTCTTTTGTTATGTTTGTTTTAGGCAGTATTCATTTACAAAGTTCTTTCTATTTTAAGTAAGCTTCATGTGAAATTGTAAACTTTTAAGTCAAATCTTCTCCTTCAATATGTGTCAGAATCTAAATAGTATAATGGCTGGCGCAGTAACTTTTGCTTAGTCCTTTGCTCTATAGTCAAAGATCGCAACACTGCGGCGGTTTGTTTACATATTTTTTTTTTTTTTCTTTACAGTACTGTTTATTACCGTTGGTAGGTTGCCACTCTGCACCATCGAGGTGCGTGTACTGAGATATGCATATTGCTATCTCTGTTTTACTTAAAAGAATGTGCGGGATGACGTTTGCGCCTGCTGTTGAGCGTTTGTTACGAAAACTTTTGATTGTAAAATATAAATTGCAATGCACTTTATCAAAATATGCATTCGTATTATAATAGTTCTATTTATTTAGTTATAATCTCTTGACTTTCAATTATGCAATGGTAAGCACCGTCTGCCAGAATTGTTTACTTATCTGTTTTTATTTTTCTACTAGATGTTAAAACGATACATTTATGTTGTTCCTATTTGTTATGTTCTGTTCCTTATTAATAGTGCGTGGGTGTGTGTGTATTTTTTTTTTATTTTTTATACTTATTAACAGCTATATTATAACTGTAATGATGATTGTAAGTTAATTTTATTTAGAAAGACCATAGTTATGTTTCATAATTATCTGTTAGTGTACTTAGGGATTGTTTATTGCACTTAAGTTAACCAAATTTTATTTTATAATTATATTATATACATATATATATTTATTAGTATTATACAATTTTAATTTGTTATAGCAATGGATTGCTTCAATGATAGTTTTTTCTCATGTTCCTCTAGCTCTTCTGACACAGTTTATGAAAGTGCTGGCAGCGATGCTGACTCACCGCTACGTGATCAGCTAGCAGCTCAATTTTCCACCAGCCGAGGGTTTTTAAATGTAGTGCACATTAATGTACAAAGTGTTCATGCACACTACCCTGATTTACTCGGCTCCTTTGACTCTGCTGTAGTCGATGTAATCCTTTTATCGGAGACTTTTTTAAAACCATCCCTGCCCTCAACCCAGTACGCACTCCCGGGCTATAAGCTTATTCGGAATGACAGAATCGGTAAAGGTTATGGTGGTGTCGGCATATATCTGCGCGGCGACTTGCCGTTTACTATAGTGGACCAATCTCCGTCAGAATATTTTGGCTTTGCTGAACATTTATTCATAGAAGTCCTCTGTCATCACACTAAGATATTGTTGGGTGTGTATTACAGTCCCTCACTCCGTATTGACTACTTTAGTAGCCTCGAAATCAAATTAGAACAGCTGTGCCTCCTGTATGATGACATCATTATTCTTGGAGACTTTAATACTTGCTTGGTAAAGAGCGATGAACGCAGCCATAAGCTTCGTTCTCTTGTTAGCTCTGTGAATATGTCAATACTCCCCTTACAACCTACTCACAATGCTCCGAACTCCACCCCGTCCCTCCTAGATCTCATCCTAGTTTCAAACACAGATAAAGTCCTCACCCATGGTCAACTTTCTGCCTCTTTTTCATATCATGACCTGATTTATGTTTCTTATAAATTAAGAAAACCCAAACCTAAAGCTAAATATATACTACTCCGTAGCTTTCAGAGTATTGACATAGATCGCTTAAAAAATGATGCCACTAATATTGACTGGGCTCCATTATTAAATTCCACGAACATTGATGAAAAGGTTACAATATTTAATGACTTAGTTACTGGTTTGTATGATAGGCATGCACCACTGAGAAAGGTAAGAGTTAGGCATAAACCTGCTCCTTGGCTTACCGAACAAATAAAAACACACATGTCAGTACGCGACAAGGCGAGGAGAAGGTTCAAAAGAACACCTAACGACTATAATTGGTCATCTTATAAATCCCTCAGAAACCGGTGCAATCGTCTGTGCCGTGATGCCAAAAGACGCCATATACATGATTCCATCAACTGTCTTGATTCCCCCCACGTCTGGAAATTTTTAAAATCATTAGGTATTGGAACAAGCAATGGCGATGTTACTTTCAATAAACCTAACCTTGATGAATTAAATGTCTTTTTCTCCAAACCACCTTTCTGTTTAAGCGAGTCTACGAAACAAAATACTCTTTCAATTTTATCCTCTACAACTAATTTTTCATACCAAGCCTTTTCTTTCAACCAGGTTACAGATCTTTTCGTTCGAAAATCTCTTTTCTCTATTTCTACTAAGGCTATTGGGGCAGATGGTCTACACTTACAAATGTTTAAATTACTACCAGATGAACTTGTTCCTATCATCACTCACATTATTAATTACTCTTTAGAATCAAGTTCGTTTCCTTTTATTTGGAAAAAGGCCATTGTCATACTACTGCCGAAAAGCCCTACACCTATTTCTCCATCCGATTTCCGTCCCATTTCCATATTGCCTATATTATCCAAGATACTTGAGGACACGGTGCGGAATCAATTATCGCGCTTCCTTTCGACAAACGACCTGCTCAGCCCGTACCAGTCAGGTTTTCGCCAAAATCACAGCACTGTGACAGCTCTCATTCATGTCTCAGAAGACGTTCGCCTAGCTATTGAAAACAAGCTCTTGACTATACTTGTTCTGTTAGACTTCAGCAGTGCCTTTAATTCAGTAGATTTTGACATTCTTCTTGGCATAATGGCTTCTCTCAATGTTTCTTCTCCCGCAATCAGTTGGTTTGGATCGTATCTTCAAGGTCGCTCTCAGTCGGTATTCTTTGAAGATGACTCGTCGGATTGGTGCAATCTCAAGGCAGGTGTCCCTCAGGGCGGAGTATTATCTCCTTTATTATTTTCTATTTTTATTAATGCGCTTACAAATGTAATATCGTCTCGCTTCCACCTATACGCAGACGACTTGCAATTGTACCTTCATTTCAGACCAGAAGATATTGTAGAAGCTGTAAGTCATATTAATGCCGACTTAGAACGTATTTCTGTTTGGGCAAAGAACTTCGGTCTTTTAGTAAATCCAAAAAAGTCCCAAGTTATATTAATTGGTAGCACCTACAAGTTAAACAATCTTAACAATGATTTGTTGCCGCCTGTATTATACGACGGCTGCCGTATCTCTTACACTAACAGTGTTAAAAACTTAGGTGTTCACTTTGACCGGAATCTGTCCTGGAATTGTCATGTTAATTTCATTAGCAAAAAGTTTTATTACTCTCTTCATTCTCTGAAACGCCTCCAAAGGTTTCTCCCAGTTCAAACTAAAATAATTTTAGCGCAGACA
>NW_013532829.1:0-5785 GCF_000836235.2 Papilio xuthus | reverse complement strand
TTGGTTGACTTCACACATATCTTTGAATTTCTTCTCAGATATGTGCAGGTTGCATCACGATGTTTTCCTTCACCGTAAGAACGTCGGATAAATGTACATATGTAAATCGGAAATCGATAAACACATTGGTACATGGCGGGATTCGAATCCAGGACCTGCAGATTGCAAGTCAAGTGCTTGATCCCTGAGCCACCGACGCTCATATGCGCTTTAATGCTTAATGTAGCTAAAAGCTAAGAATTACTTTAAAATATCTGTCTTACATCTGTCGTAACGGCTTTATTAAAGTTTTGAATAATTCGAAATTCGAATTAACAGATTCGAAATTACACACCCCTAACAGTCAGTAATAATAATAAATTATTTATAATAATTTGTCACTTGTTTACATTTTTAAACTTGACAAGATATTCTTTTGCCGACGGAAAATAATGTACATAATGAAAATATCAAAGATAGGTTACTAAGCAATTCATTTATTCATCATCATCATCAGCTCACTATAAGTCCCAATTCAGGGGCCCGGAGCCTATCCTAATTTCGGGTGACTAGGTATAGTCAACTACACTGGCCAAGTTCAGGTTGGTTGACTTCACGCATATCTTAGAATTAATATAAAGACTTTAATTTTTTTATTTTTATGAAGAAATGCTCTAAGTGTTGTTCAAGAATGTTGTATATACTCTTAAGAATATACCTATTACATTGTAAGTTAAAAACTTATAGAATATATTTATATATCATAAATACAGTAAGTGTCGCCCACGACTGCGTCCGTGAGGTATTAGAAAAAACTTTATTAGTAGCTTATATGTTTTTCTTCCCTATATTCTACATCTATGCCCAACTTCAGCAAGATCCATACAACCGTTCTGGAGATACCTTTTGAACATCCATCCATCCACACTTTCGCATTTATTATATTAGTAAGAAGTATGATTACAATATTAAATAATCTCTTTGTGCAAACCAAACATAACTAAACTTTTTATGTAAATCAAAGAGTTTTAATAGATAAGAATAGAATAAGGAAAACACTATGGATTTCCTATTAGAATATTTCGTTGTTATTTATTATAGGCAGTTTGTAATCGAGAGCGTCGGTGGCTCAGTGGTCAAGCACTTGACTTGCAATCTGTATGTCCTGCGTTCGAATCCCGCCATGTACCAATGTGTTTTTCGATTTACGATTTACATATGTACATTTATCCGACGTTCTTACGGTGAAGGAAAACATCGTGATGCAACCTGCACTTATCTGAGAAGAAATTTAAAAGATATGTGTGAAGTCAACCAACCCGCATTTGGTCAGCGCGGTTGACTATGGCTAAATCACCCTTAACTTAGGGTAGGCTCCGAGCCCCTCAGTGGGGACGTATAGTGAGCTGATGATGATGAATTTGAAATCTAATTAGATTATGGTATATATATATATATATAAACATGTATTGAAGGTCATTCCAGTTTACATATTATTACAGCTATTAAATTTATAAAACTTTAAGGAAATGTTGTTTTATGTTAATTAATAAAATAACATCAATTAACGCACGTATATAAGACATATACTATGTAAAATTAATTTATTTAAATTATTTTAAACGTTTATTAGTCGGCCTTGAGTGAACGTTGATGTATTAAGTACATAATTATTATTTAATAGTCGATGAGTTTAAGTTAATTATATTAATAGTTAGTAATAATTAATAATTCTTAAATTACAATTTTTATTGTTAAAGATTTATCTTTGATTGGTATTGGAATATACTTAAAAATTACGATTTATAATTGCTAATATTATAAATGTTAAAAATTTCGTGTATGTATGTTCGCGATAAACTACGAAACTACTTAATTGTTATAAATTTTTTTATGCATCTGTAATTAGGTCTAATATGCGGATAAGACTTTAAAGCGTCAATAGCCTAATGGTTAACGGTACGGATTTCCGATCACGAGGCCGCAGGTTCGAATCCCGTCATTCGACTATTGGCGTAAACCATATCCTAGCACAAGCCTAGAGCTTAGTTGGAATAGTAAAAGAAATATTAGTAAAGTTACAAAAAAAATCTGCTAATAATTTTATTAAAAAAAGATAGGGTACTTTTCTATCTTAATATTGGTTATTGCAAATTAAATGATTATTTAGAACTTTAGTGTGTATAGACGGATAGATATTTGTTAGAAGATATCTCCAGAACGGTTTGTATGGATCTCGCTGAAATTTGGCATAGATGTAGAACATATTCTAGAAGAACACATAGGCTATTAATTAAGATTTTTTAATTCGGCGCGGACGGGGTCGCGTGCGACAGCTAGATATATTATAAATGTCTATCAAATTAATTTATTAAATAAAATGTTTAAGATTTTATATTTTTTGTATAAAATTTTCCTTAGATTTATGATAATCGATTATATATTATACAATTACATATGCTAATATGTGGAATAAGTGGAGCGTCGGTGGCTCAGTGGGCATACACTTGATTTGCAATCTGCAGGTCCTGGGTTCGAATCCCGCCATGTACCAATGTGTTTTTCGATTTCCGATTTACATATGTACATTTATACGACGTTCTTACGGTGAAGGAAAACATCGTGATGCAACCTGCACATATCTGAGAAGTAATTCAAAGATATGTGTGAAGTCAACCAACCCGCATTTGGTCAGCGTGGTTGACTATGGCCTAATCACCCTTAACTTAGGGTAGGCTCCGAGCCCCTCAGTGGGGACGTATAGTGAGCTGATGATGATGATATGCTAAGATGTATATAACAAAAGGTTATAAATCTTTAATTTAAATTAATGTAACAATTAATAATAAATTTTAATTATGCAATTGATGTCGGAATATTTTGTGAAAAAGATTGATTCGTTACAAAATATTGTGAAAAAGACATAAACGCGTTGAGACATATTTTGTTAAATTTTAAGACAAAAAAATTTTTTTTTTTACATCGTTATACTAAAAAAATATTGACAATAACGTTACTTTGTTTGGACACCATAGGTGAAATGTATTAAAAAAAAATAATATAAAAAAAATAAATTAAACTTTCATATCACTTTTAAAAAACTTGTTTTTTTTTTTTAAATAAAATACTGTATTATACTGTTTAAAATAACGGACACATTTTAATACTTACAAAGGACAATGTCATTCTCTTCACGGCTTTTGAAATATTCACTTTATTTGATAAAATATTATATATTACAGTCCTGTTGTCATTTCTTGTTGAATTCTTTATAATTTCTAGAACACGTACGAACGTCGGAACTTTTTAAACTTCGCTCAACTCTCTACAAATTTAACCGACGAGAAAACCATCCGAAAATGTACAGAAAATTCACTATTACAAAGATACTTTGATAATATAAAGAAAAGAGTTAATTATATTTTAATTGCAAGTAATTAAAATTATCTTATCGATTAATACACATATCACAATTGTTTTTTTCCAAACAGTTTCTTACACACGCATCAAAAGTTCGTCAAAAGTTGTACGCTACAAAACGGAACCGCACTGGAGATACGCGCAAAAGGGAAACGAGCACTATCGACAAAGCGTTCGCGATTTTTTTTTTAATTTCGTTTTTTTTTTCATTTATTTATCAACAAGCGGCACACATACAGCCGCGCGCCAAGTTGCACAGCGCGGAATGAAAGCGCGTCATCAGTTTAAAAAATCAACCCCTTCGGTGGTGGGTCCGGAAAAAAACGCGGCCCCCGCAGGGTGGGGGGTTAAGGGGGGCCACCCACCGAAATCCTTGCCAAAGCGATCGCCGCCACTTGTCACTTGTCGAATGAGTATAATAATTAGATTTGTAGATTAGCGTTTTAATTATAAATCGTCATATTTATTTCTGTTTCATGCAATTTTTTTTTTAATTTACCGGAATTGTAAGTCGTACAACGGATGTGATCTCTAACATAGTATAGAATATTTCAGTTGTTAGTCTAATTGCCGCACCTATAGACGTTTAGTGTAGGATTTTGAAATTAAATCTACACTAAGGGAGTCCCACTGTAGCCACTTAACAGTACTATGAGTGTCTTATAGAAGTTTTTAAAACAAAAATTCGCAGTTTAAAACATATAGTCATCTTTGACTAAATAGAGATAAAAATATGTTTTATATACAGATTTTGGTCTCAGAAACCAACGATTAGACTAAATTAATTGATTGCCTATTTAAATATTAATATTATATTGAAATAAACAATTAAAAACTTTCATTTTCATTTTAATATCCGGAATCGCAAATGTTTTTGGCCATGACTTTTTAATATCAAGACATGTTTACGTATTTTTTTCAAAATTAAACCTTGAAATTATAATTTATTTTATTTATAAGTTTTTACATTAAAAATATTGATATAACATTAAATTTAAAATTCCCAAATATGCGTCATAAAATTTTGTTTAAAATTGTTTTAAATTTGGTTATCGCTAATTAAAAATGACGTAGAAATTTATTCCTCACATTCTCTTTAAAAAAGATAAAATGTTTTTGTTTATGTTTATGTTTCATCAGTGTAAACTCTAAACATGTCAATTTAAACTATACACAAACAATTCCATTCAGATACGATAATGTAATATGAACGCCGAAAACGAACTGACAATTTGAAGTCAATTGTCGATTCAACGGTTTTTCGCGGTTTTTTGAATCGTAACTAACACGAAGTTCTATAAACAATTGAAAATTCGTTTATAATACTGACTTCGTTGGTTTCTCACTCGTCGTTTTTAATTTTTTTTAATACTATTTGTTAACAAATAGTATTAAAAAAAACTAAAGTAAAGTAAAACTTTATTAATAAAGTTTCTAAAAAGCTCAGTTGTTTTAACTTTTTACGATATCAAATAAAGGGAACTAACTTAGACCTCCGGTACGTACATTTATCAGATGAAGCGCAGAATAGCTTCCACTTGACGCCTGTCTTCTATGTGGTCTTTGTATTGCATCAAGAGAGCTGGACCATTCGTCCAAAAAATGTTGATTTTGATGACTTCTACCACTGTATTCGATAAAATTTATCTTCTTTACACACGTTTATTTTAATTTGATGTTGGTTAAATATTTTGGCATAAGAGTATTTAATTTCATGCGTTAAAATTTGGTTTGAATAAAAAGTGCTCGAGCGAAAAGGGAAAGGCGAGGAGGGGCAACAATGAATAACGAACGAGTAGAAAAATTATCACCGGCAAATAACATTCGAAATAATCAGCGGTACACGAAAAAATCAGTAATTATTCAGATGAAGTTGGACGAACGACGGGGTATGGGGGCAAAGGCCGGCCAAAATAAAAACTGCGTTGCGTAGGGGCGACACCCCCCGGCCCCCCGACTCGGCTCTACAAATGTTATCTAACTGCGTTCGGATCGCGTCGCTGCCCCGCTCAGAATTAGCGCGCTCCGAGGCTCCAATTTCAATTTGTACTCCATTTTTTCCTCGAATAGTTGTTCCTGATGGAAAAGGCTAGGAGATAGATCGGACTAGAGCGCCGGCCTAAGTCGCGTCGCCGCGCTTGCCGGCCGGCCGCGGTCGCGGGGCATCTCATTACCCGCGACGTAAGTGGGCATTATCGGGCGCGGTCCACACACGCGTCGCGTTGTCAGCGCGGATGTGTGTGTAGATTTTTACTCATTAATTTTAAAACGCTCCGGATTTTTTTTCAGGGCGGGTGCCGGGCCCGTGGGGCGCGGAGGGGGGTAGAATTGGCGATGGCCGCCGGGCGGGGGCGGGGTGTCACCGGCGGGGGTTATTAAATAGATT
>NW_013532828.1:419-633 GCF_000836235.2 Papilio xuthus | reverse complement strand
AATGAAGGAGATAAAGCGATGCTAGTGGCATGTAATTTGTTTATTACTCATGTTTGTTAAACTTGCACCGGTAAAAATAACACTACCTTTTACTGATACTGATTATATTTAAGAAACAAAGAAAAAAAACTGAATGTCAATATCCAAACTACATCAAATTTTTGGTCGATTGCAATAAACATTCCAGTTTGCGTGGGCGCGCACACATATGTAG
>NW_013532828.1:0-190 GCF_000836235.2 Papilio xuthus | reverse complement strand
AAAATGAAAAAAAAAGTAGCCTGAGATTCGAACCGGTAAACTTACATATTACGGCAAACATACTAGAATACTGCGCCAAACTTGTATATATTGTGACAAGGCAAAATTTGATATTAGTTATTACGTATATTCGGCGTGACAAACTTTTATAATATATTTAAGCGTTATGACAGGAGAAGAAAAATATTGG
>NW_013532827.1:1801-3702 GCF_000836235.2 Papilio xuthus | reverse complement strand
TTCACATCTCTGTCTGCTACTTACCAGGGTATTTAACTAACGAGGAGGTGAAACATTATTATAAGAACTTAAATAAGGTTCTTTTGAATTTAAACTCAAATCATGAAGTAATGATTCTGGGTGATTTCAACATCCCGGAGATGGAGTGGTCCTCCTGCCCTACTGCTAGTTACTTGAATCCTGAAAATCTTGCCGTCGCAATATCCAGCAAATCAAAGTATAACGCCGATTCCCTTCTTGAAACCATGTCTCTAGGTAGTCTAAAACAATATAATAGTGTCAGAAATCAGAATGACAGGCTTTTAGATCTCGTTCTGTCCAGTTCTCTAAATGTTTTCGTTAGCAACGCTTTCCCGCTTTTAAATCTTGATAGACATCACCCCGCACTTGAGATAGAATTTAAAGTTCTCAAAAGTAAGCAACGGCACCATAACAATAGCCCACGATACAATTATAATAAGTGCGATTATCCACATATTAAAGCTGATCTTGGCAATACTGATTGGCACTCGGTGTTAACGCAGGAAGACGATGTAGATACGTACGTTAACTCATTTTACACAATACTTAACGACATCATCATGAAACACACTCCTTTAGTCAAAAACAGAAAGAATTCTTATCCTATATGGTTCAGTACTTCATTGATCAAATGTCTGACAGAGAAAAATAAATTCCACAAACGATTTAAAAAGTACGGAAACCCTAGAGATTACGACACGTTCGCAATGTTACGGTCGCGAAGCAAGGCATTAATTAAATCTTGCCGCAAGTCCTTCCTCTCATCAACCGAAAAAAGTCTACAAACAAATCCCAAGTTCTTTTGGAAGTATGCAAACACCCGCAAACCTTTCGCCCTACCCCAGATAATGTTTTACGGGTCGCAATCAGCATCTAATGATAATGATATATGTGAATTATTCTCAAAGTACTTCAGCTCCGTATTCAACAACAATCATAATGCCTCTGATTTTGAATCGGAGCAGTTCAATTCATTTTGTAATCTTGCTAACATTAGCGTCGGTACCAAGGACGTAGAAGCTAAGCTAAAATTGTTAGACGGCAGTAAAGGCGCAGGACCCGACGGAATACCACCGAAATTTCTAAAAGCTTGCTCAGGCGAGTTGAGTTTACCATTATCTCTAATATTTAACAAATCGTTGTCGCAAGGAGTGTTCCCCACTATTTGGAAAACTGCACACGTGGTCCCAATCTACAAATCAGGTAATAAAAACCTATGTGAAAATTATCGGCCAATTAGTATTCTAAATAGTCTCGCGAAAGTTTTTGAGTCTACAATCTACTGTTATTTTTATTTTCACTTTAAGTCTACATTGTCACCTTCACAACACGGTTTTGTTAAAAATAAGTCGACGATAACAAATCTCTTAGAATACAAGAACTTTTTATGCAGCGCTTTTGCTAAAGGAGGACAAGTTGACTCCATATACACGGACTTTTCTAAGGCCTTTGACAAAGTCCCTCACGACCTGCTGTGCGCAAAGCTCAATAAATATTATGGCATACATGGTGCCTTGTTGCGATGGGTAGAATCTTATCTAACAAGAAGAAGTCAGGTAGTGTTTATAAGAAATTCAAAGTCGACCTCGGTAACAATAGCGTCTGGTGTTCCGCAAGGTTCTGATCTTGGCCCTCTGTTTTTTAACATATTCATCAACGACCTTGTCAGTCAGTTACGCTGTCGTTATCTACTTTACGCTGATGATCTTAAAATTTTTAACCTTATACAAGATAACCAAGATTCTAAACTACTACAGGATGATTTAAATCGTATTTTACAGTGGTGTCAAAATAACAAAATGGTGCTAAACATAAAAAAGTGCTTCATAATATCTTTTAGTAACAAAAGAACAAAATCTAAATTTCCATATAAACTTGAT
>NW_013532827.1:0-936 GCF_000836235.2 Papilio xuthus | reverse complement strand
GTAATCGTAGTGAGGTCAATGGGCGATATTGTCAGGCGACGCACACGCCACTTCCGTTACACTGCTCTGATATAACTATGACATTTTTAACCATAGGGACACGATGTAGGTCACTATTTGTGTGCCGCCGTAACTCGGACACCCTGTATAAGGAATACGTACAATGGGTCATATATGCGACAACGATATAAACGATCTTTCATTAAGTTAAAGAGAAGTCTTATATTTTATTAGTTCCTTACCTTTAATTTCATTATCTTTGAAAGAAGATGCAAATTTCTACATTGTTTTAGTAAAAACAGTCAAAGAGTAAGTCAAAAGTACGCATTGTTACATAAAATTGCAGTGGTTAACATACATTTTGATTTGTATATCTTTGTACATATCAATTAATTTGAATGTATTAACATTTAAATTTTGAATTAAGAACATACTTAATTATAAAAGATAGAAGAATTTTTTATTACAAAAACCAGGCTAAAATATAAAGGTCAACCAGTGCTATCATTTAAATAGCGTAGAAAAATGACCAATCTAGTTTTATAATCCCCAAGTTATAGGTCAGTGGGCCAACGAAGCTTTAAACAGGTTTCCGCGGTGAGCTAACATCTACTCTAGTTATGCTAAATCTTTTAGAAAAATACTTCCTGAAATAAATTCAGACTCCTCGCATGATATCTTTTATTAATTTAGTTGTAAAACAACTTATTATTACTGGTATTTAATTTATATTATGGTGCACAACTGAGAAATAATTAATGTGTAATTCACATAGTATAATACATATTTGTTCGTGGATTTTAAACTTATTTTTAGAAGCTGATTTTTTTTTACTCAGTTTCCTATTAAGTATATCTGTTCGCCTAAAACAGTCTTTCCCAAAGTGGGCGATAACGCCCCCTTGTGGGCGCTGCAGGTCTCAAGTTGCGGGTTATA
>NW_013532826.1:0-545 GCF_000836235.2 Papilio xuthus | reverse complement strand
TGGGTCTATTCTCTAGTACTTACATTGAAATTTGACCCATTTAATATTGACAGATTGAACTGTGGGACATTCCAATAGATAACAAGTCTAACTGGGAATAACCTAGGTTATTATATTTTATTTATGTTATACATAAGTCTGTCTATAATTTTACGTAGTTAGCTATAATTATTTAGTTTACAATCATATATTTATGTTTTAAACAAATTATAATAAGAAATATATCATTTTAATTTATTTCTCTCAAGGGTTAGCGAAATAGTGCAGGCCGGCTATAAAAATTAAGCCTAAATATTGACGTTTATAAATCAATGAGTGCCGACCAAATATAGTATATGAATAGTGATCTAGTCATGATGATGATGCTTGGTATAAGTCTATATATCCAAGCGAATCCGGAATCAATTGCCGAAAAAATCTTACCTCTGTTGGTTTGTGATAAAATCACTGACATTTACTCTATTTATTTCCGAAGTTTCTAGTTTCGATTTTATTTTATCAGATTTAGAATTAAATTAAACATTTCAAGTTAAGGACACCTAGAC
>NW_013532825.1:0-646 GCF_000836235.2 Papilio xuthus | reverse complement strand
GGCACTTTGATTGATAAACAAGCGTGTATTATTTTAAAATAACAATATCGCGCGAATAATTCAGACTTACCGTAATTGATCAAGATCTAAAAGTCGAAACAGCAATATAACAAGTATTAGAAAACGGACGCCGCAAACTCGCCTGGCGTTCAAAAAGGGGGGTAAATTTACGTTCAAAACACGGACAAAAAAAAACCGCAAACTCGCCTGGCGTTAAAAAAAAGGTGTAAAAATACGATAAGGACGTAAACGAAAAAGATCACAACAAAAAAAGTTCTTATTGTATTTAAATTATATATTATATGATTTATTTTGTCTTTTAATAATGGTAAAAGTTAAAAATAGAATTTCAAAATAAATTAAAAAAAGGCACAAAATAAATAAATTAACTTTTAGGAAATAAAAGGATCAAAAACAAATATTAAATAATTACATTAACTGTTTTTAAACCATTTTATTTATCTTTTCTGACTTTTTATGAATGTACAAAGTGTTGGCGAGCTTTATGGCGAGTTTTTTTGTCCGTGTTTTGAACGTAAATTTACCCCCCTTTTTGAACGTAGGCGAGTTTGCGGGCACCCATATCGCGCGAATAATTCAGATTTACCGTAATTGATCAAGATCTAAAAGTCGAAACAGCAATATA
>NW_013532824.1:0-697 GCF_000836235.2 Papilio xuthus | reverse complement strand
AAAAAAAAAAAAAAAAAAACAAAATTGAACTGCCTCAAACACACGGAGGCAAAGAATAAAGCTAAAAGTGGGTGCATAGTCTAAGCAATAATATCTCACTAATGTTACAGATGCGATAGTTTGAATGGATGGATGGATGGATATTTGTTAGAATGTATCTCCAGAACAGCTCAAGGAATCTGTAGGAAAATATGACACAGATGTAGAAAATAGTCTGGAAAAACATTAATTACTAAGTTTTTTATTAATCTGTTGAAGCTTTCTTGATCTGAATGCTGCACAGTCCTCCTACCCATAATTTTACATCTAGGTACATCTAAAGCCGCACGAACTTCCAAGCCGCTAATATATTTTAAAAAATAACTATACCTGCTGTTGTGCTAACGCTGCTGCCCTCTGTATGGAAAGTTGCCTCCTCTTCTGCAGCTGAGCAACAAACATGGCTCGCTGCTTAGGGTCCATCTGTTGCAGCTGCGCGTGGGTCTGAGCGTCCAGGTGGATGAGCTGCCTCCCACCGCCGCCGGCCGTCCATTGCACCTGATATATGTATAATTTAGCTTACTATTTACTTGTTTATATAAGATATGAAATTAAATATATGATTGATTTAGTCAAATGCTAGTTAATACAGCAAAAAAAAAAGAATTGCAATAAAAACTCTTTGGAAAATAATGTGTCCATACTGTCTGTGATAGTA
>NW_013532823.1:0-1886 GCF_000836235.2 Papilio xuthus | reverse complement strand
AGAAACGTACGTTTGCTCGTCCAAAAATCAACATATTTTCACAAAAACTTAGAACTTAAACTGGTGTGATTATCAGCTTTCTAAATATGATAATAGTTTTACAAAGTCAACATCATAAGTAACATTCGTAAAATATTCAAATTAAATTAATATCAGCTTATAAAACCTTCATAAATTAGAAAAGAACGCGTCATTGTCTAAATGTGAAACCTTTACCACTAAATGTAGGTTTCTGACACATAAATCTCAGTATAAATCCTCATCTTGGGCAAAACATAGATAAAAATATGTTTTAAATAGAGATTTTGGTCTCAGAAACCCATGGTTTGTAATCCTTAAAATTATCTTTTTATCTATTATATCTATAAAAACCACTGAACTTAAACAAACCACAAGAAAAGCGGAGGAAAATCCCCAGAATTAAGACTACAC
Source organism: Papilio xuthus (assembly GCF_000836235.2). Lineage (NCBI taxonomy): Eukaryota > Metazoa > Arthropoda > Insecta > Lepidoptera > Papilionidae > Papilio > Papilio xuthus. The sequence goes on along the minus strand of NW_013532823.1, from coordinate 1,454 downwards.
CTAAGTCATATAAGGTTTTTTTACATTAAAAAAATAGAAACTCCAATGAATTATGTCAATTTTGATAATACTAAAATAAATCAAAGTTCATATAATTTAGCTTATTAATTGGTTGACTCTAAGGAACAATTGGATGTAAAAAGATTATATTATCAAAGTTATTATCAGAAATAGTTAAGAAAATAACTAAAACTGATAATAAGGTACAAATAAAACATGAAAATACAATTAAATATGTGATAAGTTTTTAAAAGCATTATTACTAATTAATTGTAATATTTATATATATATATATATATTCCTTCTATAAGACACACGAAAAAATCTGTGTGTAATCTTTGTCCTTGAAAAAATACAACATTTTACGGTTCAGTACCTTGAAAGGAAAAAACGGAACCTTTATATGATCACTTTGTTGTCCGTCAAGACCCTTTTTCTTTATAGAGAATCACAGACAATGCATTTTTCAACTTGATTATTTTTTTATAAAGCTAGACCTGATTATGTATGAAAACAGAGTAAATAACTCTCAAATTATTCATATAAAAGTGTACACCATGTAATACATGTAAACCAAATTGTCATTTGCCTTTTTAAATGATATGCCTCTAGTAAAATTTATTTATGAATGAAATTAAGATAAAGAACCCAATAATGCCAATATTGTACATAATTTCAAATACTAATATGTTCTTACGTTCAGTGATTTTGCAAAGGTTTTTATAATCACCATGGGATAATTAATTCAAATTTCATTAAAAATGTTAATGTGTGCAATAAGAGGTACTGTAAATTACTAAACACAATTTTATTATTAGGTAACTTTATAACGATGTAATTAATAATTAACCTCTCTAATTGCGCAATAATTAATAGATTCCTACTAAGGTAAAATGATGGATGAAGAATAAATTTGTCCAAGCTTAAGTACGCTGTTTCAAAATCTAGATTATATAAACAAGTGCCCCAACAATTTTTGAATATGAAAATGAACTTGTATGGTAAATTGGTAGCACTGAATGTGTTAATATTCTTTTTTTAATATTCAGGAATGTTTACAAAGTTTAGGATTTAGTTTCTATAGATGATGTACAGTTGAAGATATTAATTTCCTACCCATTTCTCACATTGCATTAGCTCTTCTGGTGATTGCTGTTAGGTATTTCTAAATATAACTAATTTAATTCTTTGACTGTACATTTTTTTAAAGGTCTTGCTGTATTATTGACTTACCTGTTCATAGCAATATCATCTGATGCAGCAATATTCATTCCATATTCACTCTCTGACTCACTGATATCATTTGTCCTGTCCTGGGACATGTGATATGGCTTCCCTTCTTCCCCAGGACCACTCACTGAATTCCTTGTTTTAGGCTCAAAGTTACCTAATTCTGAAATAAAATAAAAGCATAAATTCACTTTTTTCGTCTATCATTTATATATATATATATA
>NW_013532822.1:0-703 GCF_000836235.2 Papilio xuthus | reverse complement strand
CAGAGAGCATCACCGGCACAGGTCATCGTGATGGGGGACCTCAACGCTAAGTGCGCAGCGTGGGGTTCCTCCATCACTGACTTGAAAGGGGCGCTTCTCCGGGACTGGGCCGTCATGATCGGCCTAGTTCCGGAGAACCAAGGCAACGCCAACACGTGCGTGCGCCGACAAGGGGGATCAGTCGTGGACGTCACGTTCGCGACCCCCGGCATCGGTGCACGCATATCGTGTTGGCGTGTCCTTGAGGAGGTGGAGACCCTGTCCGATCATCTATACATCCGGTTCAGGGTCTCCACCGCGCCCCAGGGGTCACAGGCCCGGACGGCGGCGGCAGGACGGCGAGGCGCTGAGGGCTTCCCAAAGTGGCAGCTCTCACGCCTCGACCCCGACTTGGCGGAAGAAGCCGCCATCGTCCGGGCATGGGCAGAGGAACCCCCCCAAACGGTGGGGGTTGATGAGAGGGCGGCGAGATTCCGCCGAGATTTGACCGCCGTCTGCGACGCCGGAATGCCCAGGGCGCGACGCGGTTTCGCGCCCCGGGAAGGCGTGTACTGGTGGACGCAGGACCTAGCCGCCCTGCGCGCCGTCAGTGACGCCGCCCGACGGGCATTCACCCGGTGCCGCAGACGGCGGAACCAAACAGAGGAGGAGCTGGAACGCCTTCACGCCGAGCTTAGCTCGGCGAAGAAGGCGTTCTCCAGCG
>NW_013532821.1:0-1109 GCF_000836235.2 Papilio xuthus | reverse complement strand
ATTTTTCTCCATAATGAGACTCGAATGACTATCTTTTAGCTCTCAATGGAGGAATATTTTTCATTAGGAATCGTTTAGCTTGTTTTGTGATGGTTCGTTTAAAAGAAATGAAGCAAGATAGGCATTTTAGCAACTTTCATGCTTATTTAGAAGAAACGAACAGCGTATTATCTCTAATTGCGAATGCAACATTATATTGTGAAATCCGTCTAGTTTAATTCTGTCCAATAATATATCAGTGTGTAAAAGTTGTTTTGTTTTATTGCATTTTATTTTTTATTTCTTTGTTATTGTTGTGGCAACACCGGCTCCGACTTGAGTGGCCAGTGCGCAGATAACAATAAGGTTTAAACGGGGTTTCAAAACCCACGGAGTATTTATATAATTGGATACAATTATAAAAGCTTATTTTTTATTAAAAACATATGCTATGTTTTTATTTATCTGTCTATTCATGATCATTTTATTACGATAAATGGCGACAAACATCTCAAGGTCATACATCGCTATCACATTCCCACTTCCTTTTGCCAATATGACATTGTAAACAACGATAAAATATAAATCTGAAACGGAAAGTTCACTCGTATATCTCGTGGATCTACACAAAGTTGTTATCTTTCGCGCAGTTAATACGTTGGCGTAATATTAACCGAGCGGTGCTACTAGACGTATTATTACGTGAAAATCTGTGGGGAAGCAACATTCAAGTGATTTATGCGAGTACTTTATCGTTTGCGGGACGCGTTTTGGCTGCGTTAAGTAACCCGAGTGTTAAGTGCGCAACTCTAACTTTTTATTAGCTGTCATTTATTGTACTGTTATTTATTATTATTAAAGAGAATTTTATTATAATTTTTAATTAATTTTAATAAGTTGGATATGTTTGATAATACGGTTCTAAAATATATAACCTTTATTTTTTATGAAAACGCAGATACTAAACATTTGGTGCAGCAATACTTAATTGAAGTTCTATGGATGAATATAACACGGCCAAATATTCTGCGTGAATCTAACTTCTTACTAAAATTATAAATGCGAATGTTTGCGATGGATGGATAATCGTTGGATGGATGGATAGATGGATGTTTGAAGGTATCTTCAGA
>NW_013532820.1:5192-6629 GCF_000836235.2 Papilio xuthus | reverse complement strand
AAAAACTATGAGGAACAGCCCTGGTTGTGACAGGCAATATAAATCTGAAACAAAAATGTTTACTATCATTTATAAAAGGTTAATTAAACCCGATAAACAACATAAAAATATAAGGAATTGATGAAAGCTCATTTTTTAATTAAACAACATCTTAAAGCTTAGGAATATAAATAATACTGACAGACAAAAATTTTTAAGACTAGTTTGTTTGTTGTAAAGCTTTTCTTCTTAGAAGTTACGAATTTATTTAATTTGGTGAAAATTAACATGCCAAAACAAAGTCAACAAAAATTTTACGATCAAAAAGACTATCGAGATTGTACATTTGAAGTTTGAAACAAAACCAATCATGTTTTGAAACTCATTTTAAAAGGTTCGTATTTCAGATCTGAAATGTACTTTTTCCTTTTTCCAGTTTACAGTTTGAAATGTCATCCCGGATACTAGAATATTGAAAAAGTTTGAGCGAATAACTTTTCAAATATACGAGTATCGAATCTACAAGTAGCTAGTAGCTTACTGGTAGACAGTACGACTTCTTTCAATGTTTACTACGAACTATGTTATGACTGTATTTTGGTATTTTTGTTAAATAGAGGTGAAAATAAACTTATCCCTTTGGATATCATCATCATCATCATCAGCTCACTATACGTCCCCACCGAGGGGCTCGGAGCCTACCCTAAGTTAAGGGTGATTAGGCCATAGTCAACCACGCTGGCCAAGTGCGGGTTGGTTGACTTCACACATATCTTTGAATTTCTTCTCAGATATGTGCAGGTTACATCACGATGTTTTCCTTCACCGTAAGAACGTCGGATAAATGTACATATGTAAATCGAAAATCGAAAAACACATTGGTACATAGCGGGATTCGAACCCAGGACCTGCAGCCACCGACGCTCTATATATTTCGCCTTTGGATATATTTCATTTTAATATCATCAAAATACTTCTTTTTATCATTACAGACATTCAATTTGGTCTTTGATAATTATTTAATAACTTAAAGCGGGATTTTAGTAAATCTTATATTTATATCTAGATATATAAAAATTTCGTGTCACGATGCACGTTCACACTAAACTCCGAAACCACTGAACCTATTTTTATGAAATTAGTAAGCATCTGTAATTAGGTCGAACTTGAGAGATACGGTAGTTTTTATCTCAATTATTGAACTTGTCGAGAGGACGGAGTCGCGGGCGACAGCTAGTTAAAGTGTAAGTATATGACTCGTCTGCCGCGTATTGCATACAGTGCAATAAGTGTTAGAGTTTTTTCATATTAATTAAAAAAGAGTAACTTTATTACGTCTTATTTGATAGCAAAGTAAACCAGCGCGATGGTAATTAATCTAAATTACATTCTCTGCGGCGTATGTATACGTTTCGTAGCAAACAATCAGCTCGCCGCTCGTCTACATTTCTAAATGAT
>NW_013532820.1:0-2091 GCF_000836235.2 Papilio xuthus | reverse complement strand
AGCAATGTTATCAAACGGTTATCGCTCGGCCGACGTAATTAATATGCGCAACCGAAAACGCATCCCTCGTAAATCACTGTCTAGCCGACAGATTCTCGACTTGTTTTGAAGTTGCCAACACATAATTGTACTAAATAATAAGACGTGATACTGTCAGTTCTATCTGTTCATTGTTCTGTGAGATTTTACGTTCTGGAACATTCTATTTTGATATTGTTTTGTTGATAACAGAATTGTACCCATAACGATCCCTTGCGGTTTTACTTTGTGTTTACATGTGGGTAATAGATGTTAGTAAATCAATCGTTATTCGTCATAGTAATTCATTTTTATATATCTTAGTAATAACACAAAGAACAAAGGGACAAAAAGTTCACTTAAAAAAATTCAGCTTTCAAAAAACTTTATTCACAATTTAAAGAGAAAGTCAAGGTTTTTCGATATGCTATATAAATTGTCAATTTTATGATATCTGTTGAAAATGTCGTATCGCCTTATTTGTGCTACACAATCGCAAAATTATAAGAACTTTGTTTTCATTTTTATCACAGATTAAAAGGTCCTTAGTAAATAAACAACATATATATGTTTTTCATACTTTATTGTGAAGTCTGCAAGATTCAATTACATTTATCTTAAAGTTTTTATTAGTTTTTCTTTCCCTTTATTTAGGTCCGATACCACTAAACAGCTAGACGTTAATTTTGTCCATAAAATTCGTGCGCGGCCATTTTGCACACGCCTAGTCACCTATCTAAAAAGGGTTTTACACGAAATGTAGTTTATTAATCTTACTTCTCACTAATATTATAAATGAGAATGTATGGATGAATAGAAGTTTGTTTGTTCGAATGTATATCCGGAACGGCTGAACGGATTTTAAATGAAATTTGGCACACATGTAGAATAAACGTTTCGTCTGATGAGTCATATGCAATTGCGTATGTCTACGGGCAACGGTCACTTCGCTATTTCAGCGATTTCAGGTGGCCGCTAGCTCGTTTGCCACCTTTTTATATAAAAAAGAATGTTTTTTTTAATTCCGCGCGGACGTAGTCCCGGGCGACAGCTAGTATTAATATAAAAGAATCAGTACTTTTATGCTCCCTACAAGTGAATAAGTCTTAAATTTTTTAGATACAATTTCCAAAGAGCACAGTGAAAGGCTGAACAAGGCCGCGTACAACAATAGAGTGAATTATGACGAAGGCAGCGCGCACCACGTCCGGGATACTATTCATAAAGAAGCTTTGTTCCTCAGGTCACTACTCGATTGATATTAGCGTTAACCCGACAAACCTCATTGTGTTTTATAATACAAAAGTAATTGCATTCGAAAACTTACGCATAATGCAAAACCTCAAATAGAATACCAGAGTAAATTGAGTTTTATTAAACAAGCAACATAGCATATTAAGTGTTTATATTGCGTATATTATCTGATACTAGCTCTCACTCGCGACTCCGTCCGCACGGAATTAAAAGAAAAACTTAATTAGTAGCGTATATGTTCTTCCAGACTGTGTTCTACATCTATGCCAAATTTCAGTAAGATCCATACAGCCGTCATCGAGATACCCAGGTCTAATTACAAGAGTTACAAAAGTGACGTTTTATACCATTTGTTTGTTGGTTTATTAAACATATATACTTGTAATTTCTACATTTTTTTTTAATTTTAAAGTTCACTATATCACAGTAAAGTTACATGACATCTTTCTTCTTCTTCTTCCAATGCCTCTCCATTACTGGAGGTTGGCCGTCAGCTCAGCGAACCCTTTCCTGTCCTGTGCCAAGCGAAAAAGTTGTTCAACGCTGGCAATATTGGTCCATTCCCGGATGTTTCTTAGCCACGACTTTCTCCTCCTGCCAACTCGTCTTCTGCCTGCGATTTTGCCCATCATAATGAGTTGAAGAAGTTCATATTTTTCGTGTCGCAAGACATGGCCTAAATATGCAACTTTTCTCTTTTTGACGGTCTGCAATAATTCGCGTTTTGTGCCGACGCGCTGGAGGACCCGCACAATGGAAATCTTCTCTGTCCAACTTATGCGTAGCATTCTACGGTAGCACCATATCTCGAAAGCTTCG
>NW_013532819.1:0-1265 GCF_000836235.2 Papilio xuthus | reverse complement strand
AGACAGTTAAATTTAATATGTACCGTTGCCTTGTGAGTCATTAAACTTTTTTTGGATTCTGTAATTATGTACAGTCAGCGTCATATAGATCGTCACAGACAAGATATGCAAATATATAGGTACATCAAAAGTAATCAATTATATCGGTACAACAAAAGTCCTCAAAATAATAGATACATTCACCCTGCTCAAATACATCGGTACATACACAGCGTCAAATATATGAGTACATGCAAGATGCTCATAAATATCGTAGCAGCCACAGCGTCATAAGTAACGAAGCAGTCAAGGTGCGCAAAAATATCGGTACATTTGACAAAATTGAACTCTATCTCTATCTACTTGTGATACAATTTGGAATAAACTACTTCTCTTACATTCATTTGACACTTTGTATTAACATTATAGGTTGTCCGGAAAGTTCGTTCTGATTTTCGATATAAAGCTTACAATAGACTGTAGCTGAAGTGGATTCATTTTCGGATTTCCACCATTATCAAACGTCACAAAAATTTCTGTATTGTGAATAATTTCATTTCATTGGTTGAGATAAAAACTAATTTTTAAAATTTTAGCCAAAAATAAAAGACGTTTTAGGTATAGAGTCGTACCAATATAATTTAAAAACATTTCCAAAAATTTAAGAGAACAGGGTTTCAATTTTCCTTATAAAGCGGCACGAACTTACTGGGCAACCCAATATTTTTCTTCTCCTGTCATAACGCTTAAATATATTATAAAAGTTTGTCACGCCGAATATGACAGATACGTAATAACTAATATCAAATTTTGCCTTGTCACAATATATACTAGTTTGGCGCAGTATTCTAGCATGTTTGCCGTAATATGTAAGTTTACCGGTTCGAATCTCAGGCTACTTTTTTTTCATTTTATCAATCACGGGGTTATTTTTTCATAACCAGTAAAAATTTGGTAATGTAAAATTTTGCTCGACAATTTTTTTTTTATAATTTTCGCTGTCGGGTAGAAAGAAATTTAAATAACGTTAACAACAATTAGGTCAGACCATCGCGGGTGAAGTGAGTGGGCGGAGCGTGGATTGTCATTGCGGGTTTTATGAATGGTACGCGCGGAAACTATACGTACAAGTGTTATCTACATATGTGTGCGCGCCCACGCACACTGGAATGTTTATCGCAATCGACCAAAAATTTGATGTAGTTTGGATATTGACATTCAGTTTTTTCTTTCTTTCTTAAATATAATCAGTATCAGTAAAAGGTAAAGGTAAAAGTGTTATTTTT
>NW_013532818.1:0-615 GCF_000836235.2 Papilio xuthus | reverse complement strand
TGTGGTAATGATAAGATTATCAATATATGTTAGATTTAGTAAATGGTTGTTTTGAATAACTCACCGGTATTTATCATCTATATATGTAGAAAATGTGTTTGTTTCGATGGAATCATAACGACGATTAAAGTTCTTCCAAATTTATTTCATAGTTTCATTTACTTTATAGAATGTCAGTGGCTCTGGAGTTAAATTTGACTTGTAATCTGCAGGTCCTGAGTTCTAGCCCAGCCATATACAAATGTGTTTTTCGATTTACATATGTACATTTATCCGACGTTCTCATGGTATAAGAAAACATTGTGATGCAACCTGCACATATCTGCAAAGAAATTCAAAGATATGTGTGAAGTTAACCAACCCGCGCTGGACCAGTATTGACTATAACCTATTCACTCCTAACTTAGATAGGCCATGAGCCTCTCACTGGGGACTTATAGTGAGCTGATGATGATTCCATATCTTAGGGAACATACCCATACTAAGTGACCTATTTTATTACCTTAGTTGCGCACCTAATATTAGTTTTTTCGATCCCTAAATTAATAGTGAATTATGGATTATGAAAAATAACAACTAACGACTACGTGACAAAAACCTGAGCCCCCCCCCCCG
>NW_013532817.1:0-582 GCF_000836235.2 Papilio xuthus | reverse complement strand
CACGTCTGCCTTACAAAATATGCAGCTAACCGCTAAGTGGAAACAACATTAAAATTATTCTATTTATATTCATAATTTGTTATAGATTGTAAAGATTCTATTAGATTAAATTATTTAATAAATACATGTAGTTTCTTATACGAATATTTTGTGGCATTAAAATCGAATTCAAATGGTAATTTCTCTTACTTTACAAAACTCCGAAAGTCCACGGAATGGCGGTGATTTTATAACCATGTTTTCCATAGTCGGATCCACTGGAAGGTACAGAAAATGTCCTGAAACGAAAACAAATATAAATAAACCAAAACAGTGCAACAATTTAATATGGTTCCAATCTAAAATAATATTAAAAGAAGTTTGAAAGTAGCGTCAGTGATCGAGAAATTGAGGAGCTGTGGGGGTTATCAGCGTGGTTAAGCATAAATAAAAAAGTAATTAGATGGAAGTGGCATAGTGAACTAAACTAATGATGTTTATTGTTTTGTAAGGTATACAAGTACTAAAATAACGTAAATTTTTTGTGTGTGTTCAAGGGGATATGGGAATGGTTTAGATTCACAATTTTCATCAAATATTAAC
>NW_013532816.1:0-953 GCF_000836235.2 Papilio xuthus | reverse complement strand
TGAACTAGGTACTTCACACACAACAGATTGTGCACACATTAAATAATCATCATCATCATCATCATGCCGATAAGAAATAGGGGGACGATCTTTGAGCCTATCACTCCTTCTCAACTCACTGTTTACTGTGTTTTGATTCGGATCACTAACAGACACGCTATCAGACTTATCCTTAATTGATATTGTATCATGGTTCGTTTTTCTAATTTTACTAGGACAGATATGGTCATCAGATTTCAATACATCTGATTTTGACCCATCAGAGTTTCGAGACTTATTTGACACTGATTTGGAAAAAGTAACATCAGTTTTGTCACGAGAATTTTCAACATTCTCTTCAGGCTTCCAAAGAGGCCTGGATATCAAAAAAATTGTCTCGTCCACAACAACATCTCTGACTACAACACACTTGTTACTGGCCGGGTCCCAAACTTTATAGCCATTTGGTTCATACCCTAACATAATGCCCTTCCATGATTTTTCTTCAAATTTAGACTTGCACGTTTTATTGTGTACATAAACAGTAGAGCCAAATACCTTCAAATATTTAATTTGTGGTTTTTTATTATGCCACAACTCATATGGTGTTTGGGGAGACTTTAAACTTTTAGTTGGCGTTAGATTTATCAAATATACAGCTGTCAGCACAGCATAACCCCAAAAGACTTTATCTAACTGAGCACCATTTATTAAAGAACGCGCTTTTTCAGTGATGGTCCTAACCATCCGCTCGGAAACTCCGTTTTGTTGTGGAGTTCTAGGAACTGTTAAATGATAAGTTATTCCTTTCTCAACACAATAGTTTTTCATTTCCGTAGATAAATATTCTCTACCGTTGTCCGAATATAAATTAACTACTTTAGTGTTAAATTTAGCCTCACTTTTTGAAACAAAATCTTTAAAAGCAGAAAACACGTCAGATTTATAAGTTAATAAGTATGTTACACAGTAAT
>NW_013532815.1:0-770 GCF_000836235.2 Papilio xuthus | reverse complement strand
GAGTAGTTAAGAAGCGTTGCTGTTAGTTCATCTTGTCCAGTGTTTATAGACCTAATGTTTAATAGACCTAATCTCAAAAAAGAGTTGTTAAAGATAGCCATAGCCATGTAGGATACGCGATAAAAATATATTGTTACGTAAATAATATTTAGGTTTTCCTAGTATTCTAGTGCATTTATAGATAAAGTTTTGTAATCCCGAGTTCAAGGAAACAGTAACTAAACTATGTTTTAACTCATCTAGATTCGTTATCAAATTTAAACTTTTAGTCTTGAATGTAGGTGGGACAAATATAACACAAGTTTTTACACTATTTTCATGATACCATTCAATGTATATGCTTTCTAAGCAAATGATAACGAAATATAATAACAACCATACCAAGTAATTGCGCGGCAGTGTGGTTAAGAGCAGTAAGGTACAAAAAATTGATGAAACCATTTTTTTAACAATTAAATTAGTATTTAACGACTTAACAATTGAAATAAATTGTGTATTGAGAAGTGACATAACATTAAAAAATTTACAAAAGTCATCTAAATATGACAATCCAGTGGTATGTAATGAAAACTTTAAAGGTGTATTATAGTAGACTTTGGATAAGTAACAAATATGAAATAAATCGCTTGTGTCCTTAATTAGATAAATTACAAACAATAATATATAATCTAAAAATACCGAATTAAACGAGCTATGCTGAGAAGAAAATATGTAAAGATTTCTAAATGGGGCTAACTGTGATATCACTAAAAACCCTCTCGATGTCTACA
>NW_013532812.1:1381-1637 GCF_000836235.2 Papilio xuthus | reverse complement strand
GTTATCTACTTTACGCTGATGATCTTAAAATTTTTAACCTTATACAAGATAACCAGGATTCTAAATTATTACAGGATGATTTAAATCGTATTTTACAGTGGTGTCAAAAAAACAAAATGGTGCTAAACGTAAAAAAGTGCTTCATAATATCTTTTAGTAACAAAAGAACAAAATCTAAATTTCCATATAAACTTGATGGTCATCCACTAGAACGCAAGAATGTAATCCGAGATCTCGGGGTTATTTTCGATGACAA
>NW_013532812.1:900-1156 GCF_000836235.2 Papilio xuthus | reverse complement strand
AGCTATAGAATGGGACATGGACGTTCTTTAGGTTCTTACGCTGCGAGATGTAAAAAATATAACGTAACTACCTTAGAAATTCGTCGAAAGCGCCAAGACTTATTATGGCTTCATAAAATTATTCATTTGTCTGCTGATACACCTACTCTTCTAGCCGAAATCGACATAAACACGAGGCACGTAACTCGGTCTCAAAAACCATTTCCACTTTGTACTTATAAAAACAACACTTCCTATTACAACCCTATTGTTAGAA
>NW_013532812.1:0-679 GCF_000836235.2 Papilio xuthus | reverse complement strand
ATCATGTTGTGTACATTTACTTTGGCTTATAACCTAGATCCTTAATATTACTTCATTTATTTTTGAATATGTAAATGGTGTTAAGCTGTTTTGTGTACCAATTAAAATAAATAAATAAATAAATAAATAAATATACAACTTATGAGAGTGTCGGTGGCTCATGGGTTAAGCAACTGATTTGCAATATGCATGTCCTGGGTTTAAATCCCGTCATGTATCATTTCGATTAGCGATTTATATATTTACGTCCGTGCGCTCGATCCTACACATATTTGCGAAGAAATTCAAAGATATGAGGGAAGTTAAACCGCACTGAGTCAGCTTTTAGGGTAGGCTCCGAGCCCCTCATTTTGTATTATAAAATAGAGTTCGCCCGCGACTCCGGCCGCGCGGTATTGAAAAGAAAACGTAATTAGCCAAATTAATTCCGTAATTAGAATTCGGCAAAGTTCGTCACAGAGGGGGCATTGTCGCATCCCGGATATAAAAGTAATGTCATATGTAACGTAGATATTTATAAAAATATAGTTCTTCCATAATAATCTTTTAAGTATCAACTAGCTATATTATAGAAGTAAATTTGAAATTTCATGTAAATATATCAGAAACAGCTGAATACAAAACAAAGCGCATAATATATTACGTTAGTTACGTATAATGAAATGTAATACATCTAAAT
>NW_013532811.1:0-2241 GCF_000836235.2 Papilio xuthus | reverse complement strand
AAATTATTTTAAAGTTTAGTATTACAATAGTGTCCGTAGCGGACGGTCGTGTCGCGATATATTTTTAGATTGTTCAAGATAATGTTGCAGTTGTGTTTATGACGCATGTTTGTTGTATGTTCAGTGACGGATTGAATTGTTTGTTTTGAGTGATAGTTAAATAAATGGATATACATACTATTAGACTTTATTAGTTAGAATCATTTGACGCAAGCGCACTTTGGTAACAAAGTCTTGTGTCAGATGTAGTGAGGGGACATAAACGTTGATGTTTTAATAAGGCTAGTGTTGCGATACACCGGCACTGTCGGATTTCCTTCCTAACAGTACTTTATACTTTAAAAGATTTATTTTTTTAATTGATAAAATAACTATTGAATCGATTTCATTGTAGTTAAATCAATCTGTCCCTTTGCCACAATCAATGTTCCTCAATCTTAAATCCAAATCGCTGAAATAGCGAAGTGACCGTTGCCCATAGACATACGCAATTGCATATGCGTTGCCTACCTTCAATGGACGGAGGAGAGGATGCACAGAAAGAAAATGTTTTCCCTTCCCATGCATACTCTCATCCGGAAAGTCCACTTCCACTTCACATCCTTTCCTTATAAGAAAAAGTGTGTGAAGGAAATGAGGACTAAATTAGGACTACGGGACGCACACTCATGAGACTGTACGCGGAATAGCTTCCACTCGACGCCTGTCTTCTGTTTGGTGGTATTTCAACGGGCGAACCGGGCCAATTCGTGCGAAGATGTTGAAGCGGGCTCTACCACTGTTAAAAATTCACTTAGTAACTACAAAACATGTGTGACTTAACTTGACTTTGTGTTTGTTGCTTATAATCTCGGGACCGTGTGGACAGATTTGGACGGGACTTTGACTGGAAGGTGGCTGATGTACACGAGAATGTTATGGACTAGATTTTTTAAATGCTGCAGTGACTAAGTCGAGATTTTTATTACTTTTTAACTTGTTAGTTACATAAAATGATTCTCAAATTAAGTACATATTTAGCAATGTTATAATACGTTACAACGAATGCTATTCAGTACACCGGCTGATTATAACGAGATAAGATAACAAATTACGAGGTTAAACCCCTATTTCCATTAAGCGATTAACCGCGCGTGCGTTGTTCGCATGTTTTTTTCCACTGGTAGTGACTGGTGTTAGTGATTCCAACTTCGCGTGGGACATTTAATATGTTTTATTTTTACATTACTCCAAGTGAAAACTTTAAACTTAAAATTTGACACAGGTAAAATTATTGTGCCATTTTTTTTTGCTATGAATTACGGTCCTATTTCGATTAATAAGCGACTACTAATTATGTTAATTATAGCTTATATTATTAAGTGATAGTTTAGCATTCTAATGTTAAAATATATTTTTAAATCGATCCTATAGTTTTTGAGTTTATTCGTAACAAACACAACTAAAATTTCTTCCTCTTTATAACCTTACTTACTAATATTATAAATGCGAATGTTTAGATGGATAGATGTTTGTTAGAAGGTATCTTTAGAACGGCTGAACGATTCTTGATGAAATTTGTCATACATATAGAACATAGTCTGAAAGAACATATAGGTTACTTTTATGTTTTTTTTTAATTTACACGGGCGACCGCTAGTATTATTATAGATAAAGATAAGCGCGCGGTTGAAATCGCGCGTTTAGTTGTTTAGTGGAAATGTACATTAAGTTAAGTAATAAGATAATGCTTGATTACACAGTCAAATCTGCGTCTAAGATTTTCAAAACCAGCTTAATTTTTATACTTTGTTCGCTCTAATTAAATATTACAGGGAAAATAGTGTTGATAATTTGAAATAATATAACAAATTAATATCTTACTAATATTATAAATGTGAATGTTTAGATGTATGTTTTAAGGTATCTCCTAAGGTTGTATGGATCTTGATGAAATTTGACACAGTAGTCGCCATGCGTAGTGACATCGACTCGCGTCGACGATTCAATGTTGTGTGTGTTGCGCGAAATGCGATTCCCCGATGTCGCCCGCGACTCAGTTTGCAGGGAATTTCAAAAACAACTCTAATTAGTAGCCTATGTGTTCTACCAGACTATGTTCTATATGTATGCCAAATTTCATCGATATTCGTTCAGTTGTTCTGGAGATATCTTCAAACAAACATCCATCTAAACATTCGCATTTATAATATTAGTAAGGGAACGTACCCATATTACGTGACCAGTTTAGGGGGGGGGGGG
>NW_013532810.1:382-576 GCF_000836235.2 Papilio xuthus | reverse complement strand
CCGCAATGTCCAAGCTATACTTATTTCTGAATCCTTCTTTAAGCCATGTCTCCCTTCAAGTTCCTTTTCATTGCCTGGCTTCGTCCTCATTCGAAATGACAGGACGGGCAAGGGTGGAGGGGGTGTAGCTATTTATCTCAGAAGCCACCTTCCATACAATATCGTAGATAAATCTCCCCCTGATTACTCCGAAT
>NW_013532810.1:0-194 GCF_000836235.2 Papilio xuthus | reverse complement strand
GGACCCGTGCCTCTAAACTCTGTTCCTTAGTAAAATCCATGAATCTTAATATTCTTCCTCTTAATCCAACGCATTTCTCTCCTAACTGTGCACCCTCTCTGTTAGATCTTATTATTGTATCCTCGCCTAATCATGTAAGTGCCCATGGACAATTTAATGCTGAAGCTTTCTCCTATCATGACCTAATCTTCCTC
>NW_013532809.1:0-636 GCF_000836235.2 Papilio xuthus | reverse complement strand
CCGCCCGCCCCGCCCGCACCTCCGCCCAGGTTGGTGCGCGTGCACAGCGCCAGCCGCTCCGGCGAGCCCGCCGCCGGGCACAGCTCACACTCCGGTCCCCACGCCACGCCCAGCGTGCAGCAACATTGCGCCCTGCGACATTCGTTTTACACAGATTTTCATAATTGTTCAGATAGGTCACGAATAAAGTGAGATCGTTGGGAAAAGAGAACCCACTTGGTAACTTGCGACGGCAACGCCGGCGTGGAAGACATGAACCTCGGCCACGGCTCGGGCGTGCATCTGCCCGAGACCAAGGATCTATGGCACATTCCCGTCCTTCGATCTGTTAGTGAGATGAGAAAACATTGAATGATACGTAGCAAATGTTGCAAAACAAGGAGAGCGAGGATGAGAGACGCGGCACGGACCGATGCAGGAGTGTCCGTCGTCGCTGCGCTGGTAGCCGGCGTCGCAATCGCACAGGAAGCCGCCCTCGGTGTTGATGCAGACTCCGGGCGCGCAGCGGTCTCGTCGCTCCGCGCACTCGTCCACGTCCTCGCACGCGTCCGCCGCGTCGTGCGGCGCCGACGTGCGCTTGTACCCTGCCGCGCGACAAATCGTACTCGTGAATGCTACAAATGACTCGGACGAGCA
>NW_013532808.1:0-820 GCF_000836235.2 Papilio xuthus | reverse complement strand
CTGAAACGGCGGGTACCTTCGGGGAATACGGTGCGATACAAGAAGATAGCTACTTCTATAAGAAACAAAAAGAACAATTGAAGCAGATAAAAAAGAAGTTAGAACAATCCGAAGCTTCTCAATTAAGCCAGAAGAAAGAAGACAAGTAATAGAGGATGTTCCTTTTCTTTGGTTCCTAATTCCTAAAAAATGTTATCGATTCGAATCCTGTTAACTAAATTATTTTTTTCTGAATATTGACTTGTAGGTACCTTATTTTAATTTCAATTAAATTTTGTTTCACTCTAAATTTCGCTTTTTTTATTTTTCTATATTCTATATATATATAAATATGTGACAAAACTTAACGAAGGAGCGCCAATATCCAATATAATAAATTAGGTTAAGGGTACGGATTTCCGATCATGAGGTTGTAGGTTCAAATCCCGCCATTTGACTTCGCCTAGAGCTAAGTTGGAATAGTACAAGAAATATTAGTAAATTTACAAAAAATCTGCTAAAATAAAAAAATGTAGTTAAAACTAGTTGATCCACCCTAATGGATCACCCCAGTTGGGGTAATTGATTTTTTAATTATCACTGAGATTTTATATAGATTATTTGGTAACAATCTACATTACATTTTACTTTTCAATAAAATAAAAATAAGGTTGGTATCATGACATGGACTTCTGAAATGGCCAAAATTTTACGTTGAATTGAATAAGTCGCAGGTTCTTTTAAAAGATATTCCGCTACTATTTAGTAATTTACATTTTTTTTTAATAAACATGATGAAAACCTTACTTTCCTTAAATCTTAGTACATTAAAAACTTTTTC
>NW_013532807.1:0-2235 GCF_000836235.2 Papilio xuthus | reverse complement strand
TTCCTTCACCGTAACAACATAGGATAAATGTACATATGTAAATGTAACACATTCATACATGACGGAATTAAAACAGAGGACATGCAGATTGCAAGTCAACTGCTTGACTCCTGAGCCACCGACGCTCTCAACCAGCAAATAAAATATAAGTATTTATGCTAAAATTTCATAAACAATTATTTACATGACATGTAGCCTATGACATACCTGCTGTGAATGGTCGAGGAAGAATATTCTGGAATGGCGCAGCATGAAGTAAATCTGTCACTTCCTCTTGACTAAGAGCCTAAAAATACATATTCGTAAATCTTCTACTAGTTTTTAATAATTTAAGGACTCTAATTTGTAGTAGTTTTAAAATGAAATTATAAAAAATAAACTGAGTCCCACAAGGCAACGTAAATCTTCAAAACCTGGCAATTTTAATCGTTAAACGACTTACGCAGTGTCATAGAGTTTGCGTCGCCGACATTTTATTATGTCGCCAACACTAGTATTTTTAGATATTATTGGTTAGAATCATTTCTAGCGCTCCTGTTGCTACGTTTGCGTTAGTGAGGGGACACTTGATATTCTAATAAGACTAGTGTTGTGCCAGTACACCGGCACAGTGTTGGTTTTTCTTCCTAACAGTTGCTAGCAATCTGTTAAAATCCTGAGAAAAGTCAAGGCAGCAGAGCAAATCAATACAGTTGACATGTAGTTACTTTGGGTATCATTATCGTATAGAGGGTTCGCGTCTACGATTCACCGTTGTATGGATCAAGTGTAATTATTTTGGTTATGTAAACTTACCTGTTCAATTAGCATACAGAACAATATAATATTTCCAAGTTCCCTGAAAGCATGGAACAGTTCTGTACGAGCATCAGGATATTGAACGATATCAGTCAACTGAGCGTGATAGTAACCAAGTACACCTGGAAGGTAAATATTTATGTGAAGACCTTAAGGTCAAAGCCAAGGGAGCACCAAACAGATTGCTACCAAATTGATACATGAGAGACAAACTTAAATCTTACTAATATTATAAATGCGAATGTTTAGATGGATGGGTATATAGGCTACTAATTAAGTTTTTTCTTCAGCGCGGACAGATCCGCGGGCGACAGCTCTGTTATAAAGCAAATCAACAAATTGTATACATTAAACATTATCGTGTTCTATCTCGAAGACAGCGCCATCTATTATAAAACTCACCATTAGATCCGTAGTCGTATCTAGGAAGTTTGCAGTGCCTAGGCATAGCAGCTGCAAGAGCTCTAGTGAACTGAGCTAATGTCCCGTGTAGGAGACCTCGGGCTACACCTAGTAATTCCCCTACCACAACCGCCACACCCTGATAACCCAGTAAACGGACGAGGGCGTGAAGATGTTGTGCACCAACGAACCCTGGATAAGTTTGCAGTTTAAGTCGTTGGATTTGTTAAAACATTTCGAATATTATGTAATTTTTTAGATGTCAATAAATTTAAATAAAAAGCGCTAAAAAAGATTATAAAAGTCGAGAACGTCTTATACATATTTTTAATCCTATTTTATTTACTTTCTGGTCTTTAGTTGCACTACCAGACACAAAAATTTTAACAATTACATTTTACAATATGTTTTTGTACTACCTGCATACTGTGCGTACTGAGCTGCATAGGGGAATCCCAATTGCTTGGATCCCCATAACAACGCATGTCCATACTGTTGGGGTCTTTCTCTTTGAACACCTGCAGCGAATTGAATGCCACGGCATTTCACGAACCTAGATATAGTTAAAATACAGATGTGGGTAGATAGAAATTAAAAAAAATAATTTCCTATGATCCTATTATAGTATAGCTTTCATTTTAGTATTGATACTTGTCAGTTGCGAGATTTTTCTTTCTAAGGTTCAACTAAACTAACATTCGATCTACCAATTTGTAGTTTGAACAAGGCTGTCTTTTCATCAACTTTTCGAACATTCAATCAACTAAACTAATATCCTATGAACTAAACTAACATTTTATCAACTAAACTAAAATTTCATGAGATAAACTAACACCCCATCAACTACACTCAACAAACTAAACTAACATTCCATCGACTAAACTAAAATTCCAACAACCAAACTAACACTCTATCAACTAACCTAACATTCCATCAACTAAACTAATATACCAGCAACTAACCGATAATTCAATTGCATCATTCAATGAACTTATTGATAATTGAATCTTCTTACCGATCAGTGGCAGCATTATA
>NW_013532806.1:358-541 GCF_000836235.2 Papilio xuthus | reverse complement strand
ATCTCTCTTTTTGCGTTCTGCTTCAATATCTGGTTGAACGGCGTCGCGTCGTAACCCAGCTTGGGAAGTTGGATTAAGCACTCCGTGGACAGATTTGTCATTGTGAGCATTTTCATCCCGAAGTTGCGGCTCATTCTGATTCTGAACAGCTTCTTGGGAAGTAGCGACAGCTTGGTTTTTAGT
>NW_013532806.1:0-184 GCF_000836235.2 Papilio xuthus | reverse complement strand
GAGTTGTTCCATTCTTTAGCTCCTAGACCTTTAGCAGCAAGGTCCATATCTGACTTTTTGTTAACGTATTTAGCCACATAGAAACCAACAGCCATATAACTGGTAGCTTTAAGCGGCTCCCCTTTAGCATCAACAGGCCACAACCAACCAGAACGTGAAAAAGCGTCCTGCGTGTAGCGAACTG
>NW_013532805.1:0-1017 GCF_000836235.2 Papilio xuthus | reverse complement strand
AAATGCATTACAACTATTCGTTTGGTACTCGTATGAGATCGTCTGAATCACTCATACGTTGTGATATTTAGTGTTATTTTTTGGAACTTTTCCTTTAAATGATTAATTTTAAAGCTCTCTGTCTTAATTTTTGAGTTCCTAAAATTTATTTTTACAATGAGTTTATTATTTCAATGTTTATTTGTAGGATTTATCTATAATTAATTATTGTTTTATAATGATAGAAAATAAAGCAGTTAGTTCACTAAAGATGGCGTTGTATCAAACTCGTTTTATAGCTTTGAGTACAATGACATTTATCTAATTTGTTCTCGCAGACAAATTGATGAATATTAATTTGAGTGCTATTAATGATTTATGTAATTAAAAGGAAGAAACAGAAGATAAAAAATGTATTAGGATTATATTGTTGTAATGAAACAAGATAAATTAAAAAATATATATACTTTATAATACTAGTAGCTTCAATTATATTCTACTAGCTGTCGCCCGTGACTGTCCCGTACGCTGTTAAATAAAATTTAACTTGTAGTAGCCTATGTGTTCTTCCAAACTATGTTCTACATCTATGCTAAATGTCAGCCAGATCCAAACATTGCATTTATAATATTCATCAACATCAGCTCACTATACGTCCCCACCGAGGGGCTCGGAGCCTACTCTAAGTTAAGGGTGATTAGGCCATATTCAACCACGCTGGCCAAGTGCGGGTTGGTTGACTTCACACATATCTTTGAATTTCTTCTCAGATATGTGGAGGTTGCACCATGATGTTTTCCTTCATCGTAAGAACGTCGGATAAATGTACATATGTAAATCGGAAATCGAAAAACACATTGGTACATGGCGGGATTCGAACCCAGGACCTGCAGATTGCAAGTCAAGTGCTTGACCACTGAGCCACCGACGCTCATTTATTTATTTATAATATTAGTGAGATAAAATTGTTTTTAAAAATTAATGACGTTAAATGACATAAAAAGTATCCTCGTCAACAAGGTTGTAATGATAAAACTG
>NW_013532804.1:0-644 GCF_000836235.2 Papilio xuthus | reverse complement strand
CTAGCTGGGACTCCCCCATGGGAGCTGGAGGCGTTGGCGTTGGCGGACATCTATTGGAAGTCCGCTGACGCCAAAGACCGGGGCGAGGTCCCAAGCGGAGAGGAGGTAGGGGAGTGGCGACGGAACGCAAGAAGCGCAGTCGAACGCTGCTGGCTCGACCAACTGAGCCAGCCGGGAGCGGGTCGCCGCACCATTGCGGCGATCCGCCCCGTATTGACAGAATGGTTGACTAGACGGTGGGGTGCGCTCTCTTATCGCCTAGTGCAGGTCCTCTCGGGGCATGGCTGTTTCGGGAGGTACCTGTGCAACGTGGCCAGACGGGAGCGCACTCCGCAGTGCCGTTCATGCGGCGCTGTGGAGGACGACGCGGCTCACACTCTAACGCACTGCACAGCATGGGCGGAGGAGAGAGCCGCGTTGTCTAACATTATAGAAGGCGAAATCTCGCTGCCGGCCGTCGTGTCTGCGATGGTCGGCAGTGAGACCGGTTGGAGTGCCGTCACCGCCTTTTGTGAGGCGGTGATGAGGAGGAAGGAGGAGGACGAGCGGCGCCGGGAGGACGATCCGGAGGAGGATCCTGTGCGTCGCCGCCGACCGATGCGCCGACGCCGTGCCTTTGCACAGGCGTCGTAAAATATGTCTTG
>NW_013532803.1:6135-7745 GCF_000836235.2 Papilio xuthus | reverse complement strand
TTTTTTCTTTTATAAACAAAATAGTAAAATAAGTTAAATCACAATTTATCTCAATATTACGTCGATTACTTAAGAGGTCAAAGTTTCTCATAGAGAATTCTAAGTAAAAATTCTTTACTTAAAAACTTATTAAGAAATCCGTAACTAAAGTAATAGTATAAGAATACTTCGATTTTTGTTTTGCTTTTAAATTTCACTAATCCGTACACAAACATAGAAATATTAACGCGGAAATTAAAACAATTTTTTTAACATTCATATTCGCGTTGAAAAAATAAAGTGTACAATGTTTCGTCAGTGTAAACTCAATGTTTTGAGTACGTGACGTTTTCCTAATTTTAATTTCAAATGAAACATGATCACGAATAAATCCACTGGCAACGTTATTAGGCCGGAATTCAGCGAATTCAATTATCTTAAATGCCTTCATATAATAAATATACTGAGTACGCTGCGTACTGCGTTGTTTGTTTGAGATACGCAGGCAATTACAACTGAAACGTGAATGTAATTAAAGCCGATTCGAATGTTAGTCGTCCTAAATGTCCTCGACTGTACAGTGCTATACAAACTTTAAGGAGGCTCGCAATTTTGTACATATTGAGCACTTAAGTATCGACAGGATAAAAATAATTCGGACCGGGACGTTCACCTGCGCGCTTTCACCCGCAGGGCAACATGTAGCTACAAACAGCGAAGATATTTGCTCGCATCTAACTACGAGCCTCTATAATGTTTGAATATTTTTATACTAACTAAAAGACTAGAAGCTTTCCCTTATATAAGAATGTTTTGTTTGTTTTACTCGTATAAATCGACAAGTAAAGTTTTTATAATCAACCATGATGCTTAAAGTGATCTTAAAGAGAAAGCTAATAATAACGAGCTTCTCATCTCCGCAGACAACATGAAAACAAAACAAGTTTATAAAGTGGATACAACTTGTAGCAATTCAACGAAATTGCTGCGAGCAACAATAATCGTCAGTCGTTGAAAAACTTTTTAATCATCATACACTCTTGTTTGTTTTGGATTTAATTTAAGTTTGAACATAACATAATTTCACTTTTTTATTTGTACACATTAATGTATGCTACTGTAAGACTACAAATGACTTCAGATTTTATTTAAACTAGAACAAAACTGTAAATTATTTTCCATTTTTACAAACGATTTAACACATGACCAAAATACAGTTAAATTATTTTTTGTATCGAGATTTAAAGATTATTTTATCTGTCATTCAAAATAGACCGTATATGTGTATTAATTGCAGCGTTAGTTGAAATATATTACGTAATTTGTACACGATGTGTTTGTGGAACGGGGATTCATTCGGCTTTCATTAGTGACTTTACGCTGTGACGTCACTGAACTAATAGGATTGTGGACGGATAGATTTGCTTGTGGCATTACAAACATCT
Source organism: Papilio xuthus (assembly GCF_000836235.2). NCBI lineage: Eukaryota > Metazoa > Arthropoda > Insecta > Lepidoptera > Papilionidae > Papilio > Papilio xuthus. The sequence continues at coordinate 6,321 of NW_013532803.1, read as the reverse complement.
GTTTTGCTGTCTGCGATTTGGTCTTTATGTTTGTAGCTAATTTTGTAGTCTGTACAAAGTTCTATGTTAAAGTTATATGATTACTAGCTGTAGCCCACGACTACGTTCGCACAGAATTAAAAAAAGACACTTAATAAGTAGCCTATGTGTTCTTCCAGGGTATGTTCTACATCTGTGGTAAATTTC
>NW_013532803.1:5410-6068 GCF_000836235.2 Papilio xuthus | reverse complement strand
ATGCGTTGCCGGCCTTTGAGGTGGTGATAAGCTCGCTTCTTGAAGGACCCTAAGTCGTAGCGGTTTGGAAATACCGCCGAGGACAGACCATTCCATAACGCTGCTGTGCGAGGCAGGAAGTTTCGCGTAAACCGCACGGTTGTGGATTGCCAGCCATCGAGATGGTGTGGATGGAACCTGGCGGTCTGTCGTGTCGTCCGATGACGGAATTCGGCGGCAGGAATCGTTCCAAACAATTCTTCAGAGCACTCCCCGTGGTACATGCGGTAGAAAATGCAGAGGGAACTAACGTCCCTCCGCAGTGCCAGAGTGTCGAGCCGATCAGTAAGAGCTCGGTCGTTGACGATTCGAATCGCTCTCCGTTGTATGCGGTCAAATGGAAGAAGCTGGTACTGGGGTGCTCCCGCCCAGAGATGCGAGCAGTATTCCATGTGGGGCCGAACTTGCGCCTTATACAGCTGAAGGCGGTGGCCCGGTTGGAAATACTGCTTCGCTCTGCTGAGCACACCCAGTTATATGATTATTAGCTGCAGCCCACGACTACGTTCGCACAGAATTAAAAAAAGACACTTAATAAGTAGCCTATGTGTTCTTCCAGGGTATGTTCTACATCTGTGGTAAATTTCATCAAAATCCGACGAGCCGTTCCGGAGATACG
>NW_013532803.1:0-3315 GCF_000836235.2 Papilio xuthus | reverse complement strand
TCAGAAGGTATCTCCAGAACAGCTGCATGGATCTTGGTGTGACAGAACATAGCCTAGAAGAACACATAGGCTTAAGTCTTTATTCCAAATCCGCGCGGGCGGAATCTTTGCGGCAGCAAGTAAGTACTTAATAAACAATCTATGGAACTCGAAGAATCTAGATGAATGAAATTTATTATTTCATCATTTAGTACAAAACTAAATTCCTTAGCATTGTGTTCTTACGTCAATAACGTTTCTGAATGATTTTTGATAATACAATTATTCATTTATTTACTTTATCTCATTGAAAACAGCTGAATAAAGATAAAAGGTTTATTGGTAATAAAGATAAATAAAAACATAATGAAAATTCACATTAAGTCTGTTTATGGTTCTTTTGCAGAATTTATTGGACGCAAAGTGAATAGTCATAAAACAGAGAGGCAGATATTTTGCGGTTTATTGAACCATTATCATAATGAATATTATGTGCAATCGTATTTAACCGCACAATGCCAATAAATATTCATAATTATTAATTAATTAAAATTATGAGCAAAAAATTAATAATATTTGTGGTATATAATGAAATATTATTACATACTTCTCAACTACATAATGCATCCACAACAATAATCGATTAAAAAATTCAATTGATTTAAATAATGTTTAGTTTTTCAACCTCAAACTGACATGACACATATTTAAATATTCACATAAAAATGCAAAATACAAATGTAATAAGATTATTTCTTCCGTACGTAGAAATTTTATTGTTTCCGTCGAAAAAGCAATTCGTAGCGCACCTCGTGCACACTGAAATTGCAAATGTATCGCATCCCCCGCAACCCCCGCACCCTCCGCACCCCGCGCCCCGCATCCCGCGTCCCGGCGTCCCGGCGTCCCGGTGTCCCGAGCGCGTGGGGAATTCGATTTGTGTAAAATTGCGGCAACAGCACTCCGCCATGTTTCACTGCCGCTGCATTGCCTCCTCGCTTTTATACCAGCTTATATTCACGCAAGAATAGTCCTTTGAAGACAGATGGCATCAGCTAGGTATATACTAGTACTACTAGATATTATGCTGGGCCGATTCTAGAATTTCCGGCGCCCTGGGCGTGATTTTTGCGACGGCCGTTTTTTGGTGTGAGGGGAAATAAATATTTCAAAGATTAGGTATCTTAGGGGGCATCGCAAACACTAGAGTAAGATGTGAGGGAGCGCTTGCGAGTGCGCAACACAGCTACTGATTATTTGATTACCGCCATCTATTGTCCTAAAAGAAAATCTTAAATGGAATCAACGTATTCGATTCATATTTTTAAATGAACTTATTCTTAGTTTGATACAAAGCCTCGCTAACTTTGTATTTTTTTTAATTAATACAATTCTATGTTGTTAGAGTCAAAAGCCAGCGGCAGTAATTATTCCCAGCCAGTGTTGTGAGAGAAATAAAATCCAGTAAAAGTCTCTGTTCCCCGACACACGTTCAATGCAACGCTAACGACCCCGCAAAAATACGCAGCGAGCGAACTGAGTAATCGGGTTAACACTATTTTATTCACATATGTATTTACAATTCTTACTTTACAATTCTATTTGTAAAAATAGAAAATGTTAATAAAACATAAATATTTTAAAAACAAAACATTAAACTTACGAGTAACTTTCAAGTTGTAGTTAAAGTGCTAGAAATCTCCAAAGAGCAGCCAAATTTGCCAACTTTAAAAGTTCACCAACTGACCTCCGGCTATAAATCTCCCCTAAATAAAAACGAAAAACTCGTAAGGGTTATTTTACTTACAAGAATCTCTAACCTAAAAACTAAAGCCATTTGAATTTATATTGACTCTTTATAAAGTTGTTCAACAACAATAAAACAATGAAAACTCCACACACTTCTGTCAATATGTTTGTGGTTCTTTAGGAAACTGTACAGGGTAGGCAAAAGTTGACTAGTTTTCCTAGCCCTAGTTGATAAAAAAATAATATTTAAATTAATTCACTAGATAAAATCTGATAGATCTTATTAATTTAGTAGTTTTTTTATGAACGAAATACTAACATGCAAGATTAATCTATTTTTATATTAATACTAGTTGTCGCCCGCGACTCCAACCGCGAGGAATTAAAAAACACTAAATGAGTAGCCTATGAGTTCTTACATACTATGTTCTATATGTATGCCAAATTTCATCAAGATCTGTTGAGCAGTTCGGGCGATACATTCAAAACAAAAATCCATACATTTAAACATTCGCATTTATAATATTAGTGTGAATTTGTAGTCTTAGGCAATATTATTTTTAATTTAATGCTTTTATTTTGTAGTCAGACTAAGTATTTACATAATAATATTATGAGTATATTACGTAATATTTAAATGATAATTTCATAAGATGGAAACAAAACATAGGAATTGTGAAACGAGACTTGGCACTTGACAACATTATTATTAAAATATTTATAATTATTGTTGTTACTAGCGTAGTAGACACGTAGCCACGCCCCTACCATTTACGATTATCTAAGCGCGCATGTAAACTATACATTTTTTTGACAAATATGTCTTTGTCAAATGTTTGACATGTTTAATGAAGATTTAAAAAGACTTCGTATATCTATATTTTAATTATAAATGATTTAGTAAAAAGAGTTGATTGATTAATGATTCTTCAATATTTAATTAGTTTAAAATTGATTTCCAAAGCAATTGTAACTTTTTAATTACCTTTGTTGTTTGGGACCGAATCAAATTAGATTCTCGACAGAAGCGCGTCATTTGCCGTTTGAGAACATTTAAAGAACAAAAGAATTCATGGAGACGATATTACTGTGTATTTTTTTTTATCGCAAAATAAACATTGTTTTCTAATTATTAACTCTTTTTATAGCATTTTAGTAACTATTTTTGTTACCAAAAAGCTTAGATAAATGCGCAATTATTTAAAGTATAAGATGTAATAAAATCTTTAGCCAATAGAGTCGCATTTTACTTTGTTCTGAAATAGCTGGCATTTGAGCAGGATCTACACATCTGTCACGGCACAGAACTCTGGTCTAGATAAAAATTAAAACTACCTTAAATATAATCTAAGATTATTGTAAGCTATAAATTATTTATTACATAATTTCCTAACGACAATATGTATTCATAGTAATAGTAATTTTATTTTTTGTTACACGTCTTTGACAAATGTTTTTTTATTAAGTTTGCGAGTTACAGGTTAATAACATATATTAAAATACAAAAAAGACAACGAATAACTTTAAATATGTAAAAAAAACTTACATATCTTTTTTATATTTATTGTTATGCTCCTTAAAAGGATA
>NW_013532802.1:0-710 GCF_000836235.2 Papilio xuthus | reverse complement strand
ATAACTACCGCGTCCCCCCCGGGGCGCGGAGTATGCATAAAGCATTCCCCTCTGAAAAAAAAGGCTATGTGTTCTTCCAGATTGTGTTCTACGTCTATGCAAAATTTCAGCCGGATCCGTTCAGCCGTTCTGGAGTAACCTTCAAACAAACATCCATCTATCCATCGAAACATTCGCATTTATAATATTAGTAAGGATATAAAATATCATGAAATTAATCTATACTATTTCAGCTAAGAAATTTTTTAGTAAATCTTTTTTATAGATAGACGGCAGATTTCATAATATCTAATGGTCTAGAAAGAGCTTAATTAGTATAGAAATAAATAAAGTTAATTTATAGTTTTATTGACAAATTAAGAACAAATTATGCGAATTCCGGAAGCGAATGTTGTGATACTCTAGTTTTTTGTTTAAAATAAAATCAAAAATAACGTTCCGCCGTGTCCATATTCTGAAAACAGTCAACGAAGTCAAAACAATGTTGTTAACATCGAGTCGAGTTCGTAGCAACACTCGTCCGCGCTCGATGTGTCAGACTTAAGGACGGACAAATTTTAGCAGCTGCGACGGCGTCGACGGACGACGAAAATACGTCGGGATAGGGACGCGCGTGATTTATATCGACATTTTAAAAGTAATGTTTTTCCTTGTTAAAAATACAGCACATTATTATTTTAGTATCGGAAAATATAAAGAGCGTCGGTGGC
>NW_013532801.1:0-711 GCF_000836235.2 Papilio xuthus | reverse complement strand
TTTAGAAATCTGTTGAAAACTCAACAGAAAGTGACGGACATGCTAACACAGATGTTGGCTAAGAGGAAGAAAGAAGATCTACCACTTAGCGTGGAAGCGGCATAATATTTTATACCAGGCCAGATGTCCGTGGATTAAAAAAACTTTATTAGCAGCCTATGTATTGTTCCAGACTATGTTCTACATCTATGCCAAATTTTAGCGAGATTCAATTTGCCGTTCTGGAGATACCTTCTAACATCCATCCATCCATCCGTCTAAACTTTCGCATTTATAATATTAGTAACATTAGTAAGATTATGTTTTATAAAAATAATAGTATGTTTTAATTTTAATAAAATCTCTACATTTTCTCCATATTTTAAATTTTTTATCATTAAAATATAATCCGACTAATTTGTATTGTTTGCTTTCGTATTACCCGTGTAATATAAGTTGATTCAATTTGTTTAACTTTTACAATAATTGGACAACTCAGTTAAAGTTTTAACACGTTCAATACCACATGTTCACCAGTAACGAGAAGAACGCAATAGTAGTATTGAATGTGTTAAGATGCACTTATAAGATGTTGGGGATGATGATTGAGTTAAGATAATTTAAAGGAAATATATGCGGCAATGGATGTATTGATGATGATGATAAAGATAGGTGATGTCGATGATGATGATGACCTACCTGTGATCCGCCATGCTCAGTGTCGATGTACCG
>NW_013532800.1:0-763 GCF_000836235.2 Papilio xuthus | reverse complement strand
GCTACTGACGCGTAGCTCTAAATTCGTTAAATCTAATACTTATTGTAAATAGTTTGGAAAAAAAAAGATATTTCTAAATATAACTATATACATAGGAACGACTGTTATGTATTCAATGTTTATTTATGTACAAGTCTTGTTTTATAAGGTTTTTCTATCATGTCGGGTATAGATTTGGTTATTTGTTAAATATTGTTATATTTACGTGGGCGTTTTAAAAACAAGATTTAAATGTTCCTCTCGGTAACTACGAAATTCCTTTGTCTCCGTAAATGTATTATTCTTTTAAATTTTGGGTGAAAGAAATTCCCCATTCTTGTTTATAAATAGATTATTTTCTATTGAAACAATTTGAAGTTAATTATACGATGTGATAAAATTTTAATAATTATAATAAAATAATAATAAAGTGTTAAACACTGTACTTGGATTTGTTTAGTAAATAATATGTGCGAAACATACAAGTAAAACATATTATGTACTTAAATATACTAAGTTCCAGGCTGGTGCATACCATTGAATGAAATAAGTACATATTCCACTTATATGTAGATCTGAGGAAACGTGTCCCCGACAGAATTTATTCTAAAACTGTCCCTATGTGCATGCAGCGAGCGCGCTTGGCTAGTCGGTGAGTGCGCTTGGCTAGTCGGTGAACGCGCTTGGCTAGTCGGTGAGCGCGCTTGGCTAGTCGGTGAGCGCGCTTGGCTAGTCGGTGAACGCGCTTGGCTAGTCGGTGAACGCGCTTGGCTAGTCGGTGAGC
>NW_013532799.1:0-500 GCF_000836235.2 Papilio xuthus | reverse complement strand
CTCCATCGACCGTCCAGGACAAGACCCAGGTACCTCATTTGAGGCTCGATCCGGATGTCGATTCCACCCACCGTAATGCGCAACCCTGCGGGAGGTCTCCTCCGAGGGCCGTAGAAGAAGAGGGCCTCCGACTTCTGTAGGGCAACCTCGAGCCCTAGGGCCCGGATCCTCCCTACGACCTGGGCTACTCCCGCCGTCGCGAGGATTGCGCATTCACGATGAGTGGCCCCACTCGCCGTCACAAGCGTGTCATCGGCGTAGCACGTCACGTCGACACCGCGTATGAGAGAGCCCCGCAGGACCCAGTCATACCCCACGTTCCAGAGAAGGGGACCGAGGACTGAGCCCTGCGGAACCCCACAAGTGACAACGTGACTGTGCCACCCGTCCCGACCCCTGAACGACACAGTCCGGTCAGCCAGGTAATCGGCCACGATGCGGATCAGGTACCCCGGCACTCGATGATAGCGGAGGGCCTCTACGATGCAGCTCCAGGGCAG
>NW_013532798.1:0-1914 GCF_000836235.2 Papilio xuthus | reverse complement strand
CTTCACTAACACCCACGGGGATTGAACCGGCGCCTGCTTACATTCCGACATCGACCGACACCCGTACATCGAACTTTGCGTCAACCTGTCCGCGAATTGAATATACTATAGGGTTAGTAACGCATGTGTTAAATGATTGCTGTTATCCTTGACGACCCTGAACGACCATTAGTTGCTATCTCCGTCTATTTTGTTAATAATCAGAAGGATGGAATTAATATTAAAACTTATTTTGAATACTTCTACAATAGCCTGCTAAAGCTGTTTAGTACCACTTCTGTTGTTTTGATCGGAGATGTCAATTTTTTTATATCATACGGTGGCAAACGAGCGAGCGGCCACCTGGAATCGCTTAAATAGCGAAGTGATCGTTGCCCATAAACATACGCAATCGCATATGCGTTGCCTACCCTTAATCGACGGAGGAGAGGATGCACAGAGATAAAATATTATCCCCTTCCATGCATCCTCTCATCCGGAAAGTCTACTTCCACTTCTCATCCTTTCCTTATGAGAAAAGGGTGGGAAGGGAAAGAGGACTAATTTTGGCCTCCGGGACGCACACTCATCAGACGAAACGCGGAATTGCTTCCACTTGACGCCTGTCTTCTGTGTTAATTACGTAGCTTCAACAAATAATGACGTAAAATCAAATTTCAAAAACTTATTAATATTACTAAATTGTTCGACCGTGCTTCCGTGAACTAACAAAGTTTCCAGTCTATAACACTTTGGCATGAATCTTTCGCAAAGTACCAGTTGGAAGATCGCCATATCTATCAGTTACACAACTTTTTCCAATTAAGATGTAGAGACGGACAACACAAACATTTGCCTGACTAGCTGGCCATCATCCAACTGCTACTAGTTTGACTTACATTGAATTAGTGTACGTATTCTTAAATAACATATTTATTAAGTATCATACATTTAACGACTTCGTTCCAGATCTGTTTATTTTTATTTCTACAAGTAGGTAAAGTGAGGTTTAGACATCTGTGCATCGGCCATTTTTTATAGAATAAGCCACTAATGTCAAAACAAACTCCTACATGATATCGGTAAAATAGAGAAGATTGTGACAACTTTTTAGTTGCAGATACTTTTTATGGACAAAGAAGATACAGAACAAGAGACTCCCTTTCCTATAGTCCGCATCGTTAACTTATTATATGTAAGAAGGGGAAAAGAACAAGATATTCGCTCCAAGGACACACATAAATAACTCAAAACTGGACATTCCTTACTTCCACTTCACGCCTATGTTATGTGTGGTCGTGTTATAAAATCGGTTGAGCGAGACATCCCTCCAGCTAGTGCTGCGAACTCTGCGGTATATTGCACATGCGCATTTCAATATTTAAGAAAATATATAAAATCTTTGGACTAAACCATCCACAATATTGCTTATATGTGATGGTTTTTAACGAGATTCTGTTTAATAATTGCTTATTATGTGACATTAATTTTCTCCAAGTGTCGTAATAAAATGATAAATCAACTTCCTGTTTATTCGCACGCGACATTACTTTGTTTGGCACATGGCTTATATCACGTGAAACCTTATATTAATGGACATTAACTCGGACGTAATTTACAGGTCAGAGGTTCCGCCTACAATGACTACGCCCAGTTACTTATAATTGTTTTCGTGTTAACTGACACGAAATTATTAACATTAACAAATTAAGTTTAAATTAATAATATTCTTAACACAATTATACAAATAATTTTTTCACAAATTGTAGTATTGTCATTAGAACTATGGAGTGTTCCATATTTCAGATCCATCTATAAACAAGAATTTAATGTAATTTAATTGACCCAAATAAACAGAGCAAACGACATAAAAACCCTACAAATATGATTTGCAATAACTATTTGTTTAAAGATAATATTAAAATCAAATCATTA
>NW_013532797.1:0-2008 GCF_000836235.2 Papilio xuthus | reverse complement strand
ACAAGCTAAACTTCGCACCTTCCAAAACAAAAGCAATGGTGATAACGAGGAAGCTAAACTACGACGCCCCACGCTTGCGCATGGGCGGGGGCGACATTGAGCTCTCTAGGGAAATTAAAATACTTGGCCTAACATTGGACGACAGGCTTACCTTTAACCAGCACGTAGATAATGTATGCAGGAAAGTGCAAGGCCTGTACGGCCAACTATCTAGAGCAGCCAGGGTCCAATGGGGGTTGTCCCCCGGGGTGGTCAGAACGATCTACACGGCGGTCGTGGAGCCGGTGATTATGTACGCTGCGAGTGCATGGTCGCCGGCTACGCGTAAGAAGGCGGTTAGAAGGAGGTTGGAAGCCGTTCAGAGGGGCTTCGTTCAAAAAATCGTCAAAGCCTACAGGACGGTCTCACTAAACTCTTCCCTGCTGCTCGCCGGACTACTACCGCTGGACCTCAGAGTCCAGGAAGCAGCCGCCCTGTATGAGATCAAAAGAGGTGTGTCCCGGCGGGTGGTAGGGGATCGAGAAATAGAAAAGAGAACGTCCTGGAGAGACATGGCGCATCCAGCGGACGGGACGGAGCTGGAGTTCGTCTGCCTGGAAGACGGTGCAATGCCGTCAGAAAATGGTGTCAACATTTTCACGGATGGGAGTAAGCTGGAGGGTAAGGTAGGAGCCGCACTGTCCGTATGGCACGGTGATGCGGAAACCAAAACCCGAAAGCTGAAACTAGAGAACTATTGCACCGTCTTTCAGGCGGAACTACTGGCACTTAACGAAGCGGTTGGATGCGCGCGAAGTTCCTCAGAATGTTGCCACAACATCCTGTCGGACTCCCGATCGGCCTTACAGATGGTCATAAATCCTAGTGCGAATCACCCTCTGGCAGTGCAAGTAAGGAACAATATAAAAGAGATTAGGGAACAAGGTAAAAGAATAAAATTATACTGGATTAGAGCGCATATCGGAACGGTCGGAAATGAAAGGGCTGATGAGCTGGCAAAAGAGGCTGCGTTAAAAACTAAAAGGAAGGCCGATTACGACAAATGTCCGGTTTCATTCGTCAAGCGACAAATCCGAAAGGACTCGCTTGACGAATGGAACCGGAGATATACGGAAGGAACGACAGCCTCTACGACAAAAATCTTCTTCCCAAACGCGATAGAGGCATATAAAATTGTTAGAAAAATCGAGATGGAGGCAACAATAGTGCAGGTGTTCACGGGGCACGGCGGGTTCTCCAAATACTTGCATCGTTTTAAGTGCAAGGAGGACCCGTCGTGCTCATGCGAGTCGGGAACCGAACAAGACGTCTTACATTTGATAGTTGATTGTCCGATATATAATAGACAAAGACACGATGTAGAACACGAAATAAATACTAAAGTAAAACCAGAAAATATAAATAAAATAATAGAGAATAAAGAAACCAGGGAAAAATTTCTAGAATTTTGTAAAACAATAGCGGAAAGAACAATTAAAAGTAATAAAAAGGATTAGTAATATCAATGTGGAATGTAAAAACTTTGGTAAAAATTCAAAATTAGAACTAGTGGTGCTTCCTTGAGGGTATTCTTTAATACTCAGGGAGAAGTGCCACCAAGCAGACCATATTGGTAATACTAAAACCGTAAAAATAAAATTATAAAGAGTAAAATATAGATAAAAATGTAAGATGTAAATGTAAAATAAATCGTAAAATAAATAAATAAAAAATGTAAAAAATAAATTAAAATGTAAAGTAAGATAAAAATGTAAAATATAAAAGTAATTAATCTGTAAAATTCATAAAATGTAAAATGTAAAGCAAAATGGACTGTAACTAAAAATTAAAAAAATGTAAAATGTAAAAAGGTAAAGTAAACTAGATTATAACTAAAAATTTAAAAATGTAAATGTAAAAATGTAATAACTTAGAAAGATGAACAAGGTCTCTGACTCAAAATTGTCGGGGGTGTAAGCCAGAGCGGCACCAAGCCGCTCTTTAAAAAAAAAAAAAAAAAAAAAAAAAA
>NW_013532796.1:0-546 GCF_000836235.2 Papilio xuthus | reverse complement strand
ATCCAAGATAATACCTTTAAATGGGCCCTCGGTGGTTATTTTTGCGATTTCGAGAGTAAATTATATTAATAATTCTATATTTTTTTCATGCAGTTACTCCACCAAGTGTATCAGCGGTTTAAAATTATAAATTATAAAATCACATCGCAAAGAAATTTACGAAGAGTTCTCTTCTGATCTTATAAATATGAAGATTGTGAATCGATTCTTTCTTATAAATCTTACGCATATTATAAATGCGAAAGTTTAGATGGATGGCTGTTTGTTTGAAGATATCTCCAGAACGGTTCAACAGATCTAGCTGAAATGAATGAAAACAGATGAAGAACAAAGTCTGGATGAAATCGTAGGCGGAAGCTAGTGACAATATAATTATTACAATCGTAAACTGATATAAAAACGGCTAAACACTCACGTATATTCGTCCGGTGGCGGCACCGACTAGTTTCGAGCCCATCGGGGCCCTTCATCAGGGTGAGTGGTACTGGTATTATTTCGCGTCCGCAAACCGCCACATATGCCACCACCGGACGAATATACGTGAGT
>NW_013532795.1:0-689 GCF_000836235.2 Papilio xuthus | reverse complement strand
TACTACCATGTTCAAGATAATTTCAGTCGCGAGCTCAGACATCTAGTCTCAAATGTATTTATATTTATATTATTCATGCATTAGTAAAATATTTAATAATTAATCTTAATTTTAATTAAGAGCTGAGTATTTTAAGTGACGACTGTCGTAGTAATTTAACTTGTAGGTAAACTTTTGTTTAATAAAACCACCAGAACACGTACAAAAGTTTTGTCTACTTACGGATCGAATCTCTTAATTAAACTTGATGACCAAGTTTTGGTTTGCTTCCTCTATTAATTATAATTGTTTTTTTTTTTATATTGTGAGGCAAATTATAATACAGTAAATACTGATAAATCTCAAGGAAGCACCTCCAAAAAGCGAGGTAATTCCTCAACACTTATCACAATAGAATTGTTTGTATGTTGGTTTGTCTTTCAATGTAGCTATAAAAATATCGTGATTACTTTTTTTTAACTCAAAGCGCGACGAGACGCAATGCTCGCGGCCGCTGGCAAATGTGAACGCAAAAACAACACGCGGTCACTAACCGCAGTCTGAGTCGTGCAAGGAGCGTGCACTTTATTTTATCTCTGATGCGATGAAGACTCTGCATAGTGTCCATAAGCGACAGGTGTCACGGCGGGGACCGCGCTGTCCGGGCCGACTCGCTGCGGACAACGGTCCAATGCCGCTGCCATCGCATC
>NW_013532794.1:0-526 GCF_000836235.2 Papilio xuthus | reverse complement strand
TCGGGCCCTAACGGTTCTTTTAACACGTTCGCCTTGCTCGACGACGGTTCTACCGCCACACTTCTGGAAGCTTCTGTAGCTGAAAGGTTAGGAATAGTAGGTAGAAAAAGCCGTATTCGTGTAGACGGTGTTAGCGGTATGTCCACCGAAACCGATGTTAGTTTTATAGACCTTCGCGTTAAAGGTCAGTTCTCTACAAAATATTTTGATTTAAAGAATGTTAGATCTATTCCAAATCTTAATCTACAGCGTCAAACTATTCTAAAAGATGAGGTAGAGCGTATAAGTTACGTCTCAGATTTAGCTGACGTTGTCTGTTACGAAGATGCTGTCCCTACTTTACTCATAGGGGTCGACAATTGGGAAATCACCATTCCTCAATGTATCCGTCGAGGATCCCGCCGTCAGCCCATAGCGGTTCAGACTTCCTTAGGCTGGGTTCTTTACGGGTCTTTAAAGGACAATGCTAATTCGTCAGATTTAATCAATCATTGTATTATCACTGAATCATCCCAGTCCCTTGATG
>NW_013532793.1:0-957 GCF_000836235.2 Papilio xuthus | reverse complement strand
CGTTACGGAGATAGCTTTTAACAAACATCCATCCATTCATACATTTCCCAAAACATTAGTAAGATTATAATGAAGAAAGATTTGTTTGTTTGTTTGTATTGAATAGACGTCAAAACTACTGAATCTATAAGCACATGAAAAATACTTTCACTATTGGGAAGCTACACTATTCCGGGTGACATAGACTATATTTATCACTAGCTGTCGCCCGCGATTTTATCCGCACGAAAAAACCAACTTACTAAATAGCGTATATCTTTTTCTAAACTATGCCAATACATTTCTATACATTTATCCCAAATTTCAGCCAGATTCGTACAGCCGTTCGTGATATACCTTCTTACAAATATTCATCCATCCATCCATCCATCTAAACATTCGCATTTATAATATTAGTAAGATATGTCTTATACTTAGAAGTTTGACTAATCATTCCTTATAGGATCATGTCTACTTCTACGGCCTGGACTGGAACAATCTATTGCGAAGAAAGGCTGAGTTTATACCGCAACTAGAAAACGATGAGGATACCAGTTACTTTGATAGTAAGTGTAGTTAAAATTCAAGCGACTTGTTGAGCTTCGGTGACTCAGGGGTTAAGCATTTGACTTGTAATGTAGGTCCTGGGTTCGAATCCCGCCATGTACCAATGTGTTTTATCTATGTACATATGTACATTTATCCGACGTTGTTACGGTGAAGGAAAACATCGTGATGCTGCACATATCTGAGAAGAAATTCAAAGATACAAGAAGTCAACCCGCACTGAGCCAGCATTGTCTATGGCCTAGTCATTAACTTAGGGTACGCTTTGTCCCTCATTGGGGACGTATGAGCTGATGATGAGATATTTGTTGTATAATACAGGTCGCTGTGATCGCTACAACCACAGTGAGGCAGATACAGACGAGGCGGGGGAGGGCGGGGAGCCGGGGGAGGACCCCCTCTTCGCCGCAT
>NW_013532792.1:0-1088 GCF_000836235.2 Papilio xuthus | reverse complement strand
TTTTGATTGATAGAGGTAAGTTATGCACTTTGTTGATGTTATTATGAAGTCATTAATTTTTTATTTGAATTTAAAATTTAAAAATATATAAGCAATGCGTTGGTTATGAAGGAGTCTAAAATCCTTTTATATCAGAAATAAAAACTCGTTTTGTATTGAAAGTAATCTTAAATCTTTTGGGAAGTTAAATTATCTTTAATTTAAGTTATTAAAACTATTCCTTTTATTTTAGAACCTATTTTACTTAGTTTTAAATTCCAAAAACCTTCTACTGTATTTTTTAAGTCTTATGAATAATGATGTAAGTAATAAAAATGTCGCTCATAAATTATAAAGGGTAAAAGTAACTTATTTAATTACATTGAAAAGGGTTTAGTTTAATTTTCTCATACGTATGAAAAATTATATTTTCATTCTGCAAAAAATGACCTACATTTTTTTCTTTATAATATTTAGGTTGTGCAAAACTTTTATTTTTCAATATTATTTGAAACAAAAGTATGCTGCTTTTTTGGTGTAAAGTTGAAGCATTGTGAGGTTAATTATAGTATGGATTAATAAGGAGTAAAAGACTCTAGTTAGTAATTGTCTTTAATCTAGTGCGTCCAATCATCGTCCCTGATTTTTTACACACTCTGTAGTTAACAGAATGCTCTTTCCTTTCTTTCTTTTCATTTTGTCTTGAAAATGAATGGATGGTAAGAAGAGAACAAAGGAAGTAAATAGCTAGGCGTTGTTGAATACAACAATATTATATATATATATATATATAATATATATAATTATCAGAAGTCGGGAAATGTAATGTTATCTTGTATATAAAATTCTCGTGTCACTAATTTCGTTCCCATACTCCTCCGAAACGGCTTGACCAATTCTCATGAAATTTTGTGAGCATATTGAGTAGGTCTGAATCGGCCAACACCTATTTTTAATCCCGCGCGGCCGGAGTCGCGGGCGACAGTTAGTAATATAAAATATTATAAATGTAACATGTTGCAGAGATATAGACGAGGGTCAAAGCAAGTAAATATGAAGTAATATAAAACTGTTTATTATGAATAGTTCAAAGAACATTCAACAGACGA
>NW_013532791.1:495179-495797 GCF_000836235.2 Papilio xuthus | reverse complement strand
AAGTGTACAAAGTGCACGAAGTGTACGAAGTATACAAAGTATACGAAGTGTACAAAGTGCACGAAATGTACGAAGTATACAAAGTATACAAAGTGTACAAAGTGCACGAAGTAAAAAGTGTACGAAGTATACAAAGTGTACAAAGTATACAAAGTATACAAAGTGCACGAAGTGTACGAAGTATACAAAGTATACAAAGTGTACAAAGTATACAAAGTGTACAAAGTGTACGAAGTATACAAAGTATACAAAGTGTACAAAGTATACAAAGTGTACAAAGTGTACGAAGTATACAAAGTATACAAAGTGTACAAAGTATACAAACTGTACAAAGTATACAAAGTGTACAAAGTGCACGAAGTGTACGAAGTATACAAAGTATACAAAGTGCACGAAGTGTACGAAGTATATAAAGTGTACAAAGTGTACGAAGTATACAAAGTATACAAAGTGTACAAAGTGTACGAAGTATACAAAGTATACAAAGTGTACAAAGTATACAAACTGTACAAAGTGTACGAAGTATACAAAGTGTACAAAGTGCACGAAGTGTACGAAGTATACAAAGTATACGAAGTGTACAAAGTGCACGAAGTGTACGAAGTATACAAAGTATAC
>NW_013532791.1:441385-495146 GCF_000836235.2 Papilio xuthus | reverse complement strand
CAAAGTGTACAAAGTATACAAAGTGTACGAAGTATACAAAGTGTACAAAGTGAACGAAGTGTACAAAGTGCACGAAGTAAAAAGTGTACGAAGTATACAAAGTATACAAAGTGTACAAAGTATACAAAGTGTACAAAGTATACAATGTGTACAAAGTATACAAAGTGTACAAAGTATACAAAGTATACAAAGAATACAAAGTGTACAAAGTATACAAAGTGCACGAAGTAAAAAGTGTACGAAGTATACAAAGTGTACAAAGTGTACGAAGTATACAAAGTGTACAAAGTATACAAAGTGTACAAAGTGTACGAAGTATACAAAGTATACAAAGTGTACAAAGTATACAAAGTATACAAAGTGTACAAAGTTTACGAAGTATACAAAGTATACACAGTGTACAAAGTATACAAAGTATACAAAGTGTACGAAGTATACACAGTGTACAAAGTGCACGAAGTGTACGAAGTATACAAAGTATACAAAGTGTACAAAGTGCACGAAGTGTACAAAGTATACAAAGTATACAAAGTGTACAAAGTGCACGAAGTAAAAAGTGTACGAAGTATACAAAGTATACAAAATGTACGAAGTATACAAAGTGTACAAAGTGTACAAAGTATACAAAGTGTACAAAGTACAAAGTATACAAAGTGTACAAAGTGTACAAAGTGTAAAAAGTGTACGAAGTGTACGAAGTATACAAAGTGTACAAAGTGTACAAAGTATACAAAGTATACAAAGTATACAAAGTGTACAAAGTATACAAAGTGTACAAAGTGTACAAAGTGTACAAAGTATACAAAGTATACAAAATGCACGAAGTATACAAAGTGTACAAAGTATACAAAGTGTACAAAGTATACAAAGTGTACGAAGTATACAAAGTATACAAAGTGTGCAAAGTATACAAAGTGTACAAAGTGTACAAAGTATACAAAGTATACAAAGTGTACAAAGTATACAAAGTGTACAAAGTGTACGAAGTGTACGAAGTATACAAAGTATACAAAGTGTACAAAGTATACAAAGTGTACAAAGTGCACGAAGTGTACGAAGTATACAAAGTGTGCAAAGTGTACAAAGTGTACAAAGTGTACAAAGTGTACAAAGTGTACAAAGTATACAAAGTGTTAAAATGTATAAAAGTGTATGTTATTATGCGTAAATAATTAAAAATCAATTATGTGTATATCAAATACTTTCCCAATTCCTTAAAAGTATACGTTAAAAATAAAATCTATTCAATTAACCTGTTAAGTCGAGAATCTATAGTTAATTACACAACTAACAAGGTACTTCTTACTATTATATTATATTTGTTAGAAGGTATCTCCAAAGCGGCTGTATGGATCTCGTTGAAATTCCGCACAGATGTAGACCATAGCCTGGAAGAACACGTACGCTATTATTATTCTTAATTAGCTACTAGACAGCCAGTTGATTTATGAGTAACATGTTGATTGCATAATTTTATAGCATAAAACAGTCCACTCCACTCTCACTTTAAAGTGCAATAATTGATTTGAATTTATCACAGAAGCAATACACATCATTGTTGCCGTATCTCCCCTAATGCAGTGCTTTAACATGTTACGCATGTAAACCCGCTAACATAAACGTAATCTGATAGAAAAACAATCGAGTTACGATAGTTTTTATCAGAGTAAGAGCGACAAAAAATCAATTTCCCAAAGCAAAACGGCAGGGGAGGTTGGGGAGAGTTGGTATCGATCGGGGACGACCTTGGCAGTGAGCGAGGACGACTATTTATATCGCGGGGGAGGGGAAGTTTAGGGGACGGGGTTGGAAGGCGGGGGTTGGGAGGTGTAGAGGGAGATAAAAATCTTCTCGCCTCACAAGCGGTGAGTCGATTTCAACGCTCGTTCCCCGATTTTATTTATAGGTGCAGAAGCTTATTGCTAGGCTTTAATGAAGAAGTTGTGCTAACGAATTTCTTAAGCTAAAATTCACTGTTTTTTTTATTTCAGCTGTTCACAAAAGAGAGATACAATGATACTAATAAAATAAATAAAAGTATACGTAATTTTAGGTTACCTAATTTTACCCATTAAGTTTTTAACTGTAGCTACAAAAGTGCACATATTATAGGTAAATATGGCTTTGTCTTCCAATAGTAAAAGGAGGGAGAAAATAAATTATGTAATTTCATTCGAGCATTCATAGATGGCAGTAAAAAAATCCACGGCTGCCGTACAGACAAAGTTGATTATCAGAATATTATGTTTTTAAGTATATATAATAAGAAATAATAAATTAATTTGTATAAAATGTTTGTTTCTTCAACTCGAAAATATCTCGTTTTTGAGCAACGCCCTCTAGTGGTCCGGAATGAATGTTTTGTGCCAATAATTAATGGATTCACAGATTTACTGAGAAACGCGAAATATACATCGCGAAAGGTAAACAATAGGGTGACCATACTTCATGAAGACATTTTTTTTACTTTTTCTAGAAATTATATCATAAATTGTAAGCCGTTTTTTTATTCTGGCGAATTATTAGTAAAATGTATTTACGTCATATTTATATTTGTGAAAAAAAAATGAAAATTCGTTGTTTAGTTTTTGCATGGTATATGCTCTGTGGTTTTCGATTATTGAAATACTTGTAGAAAACATATTATAATCTATATATATAAAAGAAAGTCGTGTTAGTTACACTATTTATAACTGAAGAACGGCTTTACCGATATGGCTGGAAATTGGTGAGGAGGTAGCTTAGAGCCAGGAGACGGATATAGAATACTGTTTATTCATTTTTTTTCGAATTTATGCCTTGAAGAGCTGCTTTTTATTCAACTTACGAATAATATAAATGCGAATGTTTAGATGGATGGATGGGTGGGCTACACTAATTAAGTTTTTTATATATCCACGCGGACGGAGTCGCGGGCAACAGAAGCAATGTACTTCACACTTAAAGACAATAGTTAAATATCTAAATTTAGATTTTTTTTTATGTATATCACTGCTTAGTTTATAGTGAAACTTTTGTTATAATCATCGTAAGTGTGGTCACATCACATAAGTGATTCTTAAAAATAAATTTTCTCAAAATAGAGCTTTTAGCATTTTATAGGAAATATGTGCTGATAAAAATGTTCACATCTCGTACAGAAACTGACCGTGAGTGGGACGAATGCACAAGCAGTTTCTAAGAACAGATATGTTAGGTTTAATTTTTTTTTATATCATAAGGTCACAAACGAGCGAGCGGCCACCTGAAATCGCTGAAATAGCGAAGTGACCGTAGACATACGCAATTGCATATGCGTTTCCTTATAAGAAAAAGGGTGGGAAGGGAAAGAGGACTAAATTAGGCCTCCGGGACGCACACTCATCAGACGAAACGCGGAATAGCTTCCACTTGACGCCTGTCTTCTGTGTGGTCGTGGTATTTCACCGGGCGAGCCGGTCCAATTCGTGTGAAGATGTTAAAGGGGGCTCTACCACTGTTAATATAAAATTTAACAGTGGTAGAGCTCATTGAATAAACTTAAAGATACATGTTAATATCCTTTGTTATACTGTCTAGTTGTCTGTACCTAGAGCCTTTTCTCTTTACGTAATCTGTCACGCACAGTCGAATATCTTATTAATATTATAAATGTAAATGTCTGGATGGTATTGACAGTATCTTCAGAATGTTGTTGAATTAACGTTGAACCCTGAAAGAACACATATGCTAATAATTAAGTTTTAATTTTAATTCCGCGCGGACAGTCGCGGCCGACAGCTAGTCTTATAAAATAGCTATGTGCACACTTTCGGACTTTATCTCTTTGCATAATAGTAAAATAAATTCCAGCGTGATTACTTCACGCGTCTTGACAGACAGACGGACGGACAACAAAGGGTTCCATTTTTTTCTTTTCGAGGTACGGAACCCTAAAAATGCTTTGAATACTTATTAACCCTTGGTTTTTGACACCAAAATCATATTGTTAACGCTGTCTTTTATCTTTGACAAAACAGAGATAATATTATTATAATATATGTCGTGGGGATTTTGGTCTCTGAAACCCACAGTAAGTTAGGGTAACACAAAGGAGATATTTCAGTTTTACATTAACTTTTTATGCAACATTAATTACAAGAACGGAAAGAAATGTAAAAGACAAATTCAACTGGAAATTGAAATTGTCAAATAATCCATAAATATTCAAAATGGGAGTCGTAAAAATTCTCCAAACCTTTTTCTATAAAAATATTCGTAAATCAAAAGCGAACAATGCAAATTGTCGACCACCCTACGTTCCTGCAGGAGGGTCGGGATTCGATTATTTATTAAATTTCGATGGCACTGATAAAACGTATTAGGGAACATACCCATACTACGTGACCTATTTTTTTTTTAGTTTTTAGGACCTCTCCCAACCCCTCGGTGACCATTCGTAGTACATGCGAAGACCCCTTTAGTTCTTACTTAGTAATTCTTAGTTATGATTTTTAATAATTTAACAAACATGAAAAAAAAAATGGCTCATACTCGTCTTTATTGCATAAGACTGCATGCATACATTTTGGGGGATGAAAAATAGATGTTGGCCGATTCTCAGACCTACTCAATATGCTCACAAAATTTCATGAGAATCGGTCAAGCCGTTTCGGAGGAGTATGGGAACGAAAATTGTGACACGAGAATGTTATATATAAGATTCATGAGTAGACAAAAGAAAAGTTTAGTAACGAGTCGTTAGTTGGGTAACGTCAGCAGAACAAAGTTGATATGATTGAGAAAGTTACCTTGTATAGAGAAAGTCGCTTGAAAACTCTCGCCCGTAATTTGATCGGTCATGACGTGTACCTTTAGTTACTAAGGCGAATAAAGGCAGCCATACACGGAACTAAATGACGTAATAATCGCTATATCGTATGATAACATTTGTTTAGTAATAACAAATGAAACAAAAATAAGTATAGTAGTTTTCAGATGTCTTGACGGCTCTGAACTTTGTGTGAATCGTTGCTCAGAACGCAATTTTAGATAGCGCTGGCGTGGCGGGATGCGGGGGGAGAGCACTGCGCAACGCGCGGGTGACCTTGGGCTGCGAAGATATTTGAAAATAATTATAGCAGACTTTAATTAGTCTAAATGAACTAACAGTATTCCATCCAGCATTTATAGAGATGGATGAATAGTATTCATACATTTTCATACATATAACATATCCCAAAGTATTTAAGTTAGGTTTATAGACATAAACGTCGACATTTTAGTAAGGCTAGTGTTGTGCCAGTACACCGGCACAGTGTCGGATTTTCTTCCTAACATTACTTTGAGTTAGTGAATCAAATTTAAGACTGAACGTATAATTTTACTATGTTTAATAGAAATAGGATAGTGTGGGTGCCACTGTAGGTTAGGGATCGATAGCGGGGAGGAGGTCTGCGGAGCCGAGGCCGAGCCTTCGACGCAACGAGCTTACAGCTATAATTTTTAAATGTATATCATTCAATGATAACACTTTTAACTATGACATTTTAAATAATTAAGATATAGAATACAATAAAAAAAAAACAAATATTTATATTGAGTTGGTACAAAGGTAGAGAAAGACCGTGTATTGTATGGACGGATTGTATGGAAGATTATGCGTAAGAAGGTAGTGAATTTAGATGTAACTGCTGATAGAGATATATAAAAGAGTA
This sequence comes from Papilio xuthus, assembly GCF_000836235.2. NCBI lineage: Eukaryota > Metazoa > Arthropoda > Insecta > Lepidoptera > Papilionidae > Papilio > Papilio xuthus. Next base: position 489,471 of record NW_013532791.1, on the reverse strand, counting down.
GTATGTACTTTGCTGACAAAACGCAGAGAAAAAAGGTCAGGCTGATGTTAATTTTGCAAACGACTGACATTTAAAAAAATGCTTTAATTAATTAATTACCGGATACAAGAGTTAAAAAAAACTAGGCTCCGTTCAGCAATTTATATGCAATTGTGCAGTTTTTAATGTATTTCTTTTTTTTATTAATAGCAAAAATAAGTGTTTGTGAGGTCTTTGAACTTGCACGTTTCTTCGTGACAAAGGGGAACACGTTGATGTACACGTGACAGAGTTTAGATGACTCAATCTTACTTCTTACTAATATTATAAATGCGAATGCTTAGATGTATGTTTGTTTGAAGGTATCTCTGAAATGGCTCAATGGATTTTGTTAAATTTCGGCATAAATGTAGAACATAGTCTGGAAGAACACATAGGCTTGTTATTATTTTTTTTAATTCCGTGAAGACGGAGTCCAGGGCGTCAGCTACTTGAGTTAAAATTGATACCTAATAAGCTAATGTTAAAATAACAAGTTACTTATCGTGATTTTCTGAGACAAAAACCGCCCTTTAAAACATATTGTCATCTCTGTTTTGTTAAATATGACAGGGAATTTTAGTCTCAGAAACACACGGTTAGTAATTTTAGGCTTATATATAAAGTGATGTACGACAGAAAATAAATCACATAAATAGTTTAGAAAGAAATATATTTTTGTATTGATTCGATCCTAAAAACGTAACTTTCGAATCCATATCATCTTAGTATCGAGTTCAGTCGAAAGTAGATTAAATAAAAAATACGCTAGACGAGCAATTTTAAATATTACCAAATAGTAGCAATTTCATTTGGCATGTCTGGAACTAGAATAATCTGCCCGACTTGCCTACTCTAGCGCATTACAATCCTTTCCAAAAGTTTACGAATAATCCCCCTTACCCGGAGCCATGTCTCTTGAAATATGCACGGCTGATAAGAGCCCCTTCACACGGCGCGGCGATTCAACATACAATATGTATGAATCCATTCACTTTCCGGGAAATCTTTGCACAGTCACGTACAAAAAGCTATCGGATCACAACCGTCGTCACAAAACCTAACCGTGTGATACACTGTCACATCGGAATTGAAACATATTGCTATTTCTATTTTTCTTCAAAGAATGAGAGAGACGGCAGTATAAATATTTATTTGCACAAATGTTTTGAAAAAATCCATTAGTCGAGACTAATACTACTTAAAAACAATTATATTAGTTTCTACTATTCATGGCTTTATTATTAATTTATAGCATTTTCTTATATAAGCAACTCTAAAGAAATTAAAAGCAAAATAAAATTTTGTCTTACATTTTAGCTGACTTTATAAAGAAGTAGGTCTAATTCCTCAGTTTTTTGTGTTTTGGCAATGAAAAACTATAAAATTTCAGCCTAGAACCCTTTCACAGCGTTAATTTAAGGGTTTCCATTCGTTTGTCAATAAAGAGAACGTCCTAAAACGTATTTGACGTTCTTCCATTGTTTCTTATATAATCTATAGTTATGTATTTGTCAATCCACGGGGAGGCAAGTTATGTTCGTGGGATTGATTTATTAGCGCTGGTACGTTATAAATCGTCGGGAAGATGAGAAATTGATCCTGTAATGAACACAGACATGGCAAATCAAGCTTTGATTACTGCTAACACTAGAATTATACGTAATAACATAGGTTTTGTATATGTTATTTGTTTAGTTTTTAATGTTTGAAGTATTAGTATTTGTTCGTTTATTATATTACATCCTGGTCACACTATACCTTGTCTTTCTCCCATCGTATCATGTATATTTTCCTCTTTATGCATCGCTAGCTGTAGCCCAAGTCTCCGCGCGCGACGGTATTAATAAAAACTAAATTAGTTGCCTATGTGTTCTTCCAGACTATTTTTTTTTATGTCAAAAGGTGGCAAACGATCGAGCGGCCACCTGAAATCGCTAAAATAGCGAGGAGACCGTTGCCCATAGACATACGCAATTGCATATGCGTTGCCTACCTTTAATCGACGGAGGAAAGGGTGAACAGAAAGAAAATATTTTCCCTTTCCATGCATTCTCTCATCCGGATAGTCCACTTCCATTTCCCATCCTTTTCTTATAAGAAAGAGAGTGGGAAGGAAAAGATGAGGAGGAGATATGTTCTACATCTATGCCAAATTTGATTGAAATCCGTTAATCTGTTCTACAGATACCTTATAACAAACATCTATACATAAATCTAAACTTTAACATTAGTAAGATATTATATTATAAAATAAATTTAAAGTCAGAAAGATTCAAGATTAATACACAGTAACTATTATTTTTTTCCAAGGTCATACGATATTGTTCACGTGACATAATCAATAAAAGAGTATTAAAACTGCAGTTGCTGTGTGAAACAGTATACAATTGGTAAGAAATAACAAATTATGTGAATAAAAATCTGTTCTATGTCATTTAAACTCATACATAAAACTTAATTCAACATTTAAAAGATAGCTTTATTTAACGAAACATAAAAATAACGAGCGACATCCTGGATTGCGTTGACATCTAGGGTTGGTGCAGTGACTGTGGTGAAAGAATAAATAATATATCGCCATTCACCAGTCCCACTGTATTCGCCAGTTCGCGCCGGAAGTTGGCGATGATTCACGCACGTTTCGGGCGCGTGCCTCCATTATTTATGGGGCATTTATTGTCACCCTAGCTAAACGCAATCGACGCCCCGTCGTTAATGTATATTTGTTTTATTACATCTAAAACTGCGCTTAGTATTGAATGTAGGTCGTAATTTTACGATTTAAATTAAAGTAGAGAATTGATTTTTAAACTGTTGTTTTGTGTTTATTTTGAATCGGTTATGATTACATTATTTAAATGTAATTATTTCAGCAATTGAAAGTAGGTCGTTAAATTATTTAACTTGCGACTACGCCAACCTTCGCTAGTCGGAGAGGCACCTCAAGAAGAAGACTATGTTCTATATTTATGTCAAATTTCATCAAGGTAAGCCGTTCCGGAGATACCTTCTAACAAATATTCATCAGTAAGATTTCTTTGAGCTTTGAGAGCGTCGGAGGCTTAGGGGTCAAGCACTTGACTTGTAATCTGAAGGGCCTGGGTTCGAATCCCGCCATGTACCAATGTGTTTTCGATTTCCGATTTACATATGTACATTTATCTGATGTTCTTACGGTGAAGGAAAACAATGTGATGCAACCTGCACATATCTGAGAAGAAATTCAAAGATATGTGTGAAAACCAACCCGCACTGGGCCAGCGTGGTTGACTATGGCCTAATCACCCTTAAGTAGGCTCCGAGCCCCTCGGTGGAGACGTGTACTAAGCTGATGATGATGAATATTTATATGTAACATAGGAAACAATTATAAAATCCCTTTTTTTTTTAAAGAGAAGTGAACTGTTATTCTTTTATCGTATATACATCTGCAGTTACCCGCCGGCAGAGGGCGGTGGCTAGGGGGATATAAATTAAACAAGACAAAGAGCTCCCGGCTCTCTGCTTTTGTCCGGAGTCGTTTTATAAACTTTTATGTCTTTACTTTCCGTCGCAAGTTTCACTTCTAACGACTTCTTTGTTTCAATCTTCTTGTTAACAATTTTAATCACTTACTTTCGTTTATTGAGGAGAATTAATTAGTCAAGTTTTACGTAGAAATTTCCTTGAAATTTTAAAAAGTTTTAATGTATTATAATGAGAATCTGATTCAAAGGTTTTTTATAATGTTAAGTAAATGCCAAACAAATTAATTATTTTTATCAAACAATTAACTTCTAAATATTTTTAAAAGTACCGGAATCTAAATCAATTACTAATATTATAATGCGAATGTTTAGATGTATGAATGGATTGATGTTTGTTGGAAGATATCTCCAGAACGGTTGCATGGACACCGCTGAAATTTGGCATAGACATGGAACACAGTCTAGATGAACAAATGGGCTACTAATTACGTTTTTATTATTTACGTTGCGGGCGACAGCTACTTAGTTTATACAACTCTTTCTTTATGCCCGACTTTCTTTCCTTAACATTCTTGTCGTATTCTGTGTCTTTTAACATCCTCGCACGAATTGGCCCGGCTCGCCCGGTGAAATACCACGACCACACAGAAGACAGGCGTCAAGTGGAAGCTATTCCGCGTTTCGTCTGATGAGTGTGCGTCCCGGAGGCCTAATTTAGTCCTCTTTCCCTTCCCACCCTTTTCCTTATAAGGATAGGATGGGAAGTGGAAGTGGACTTTCCGGATGAGAGGATGCATGGGAAGGGAAAATATTTTCTTTCTGTGCATCCTCTCCTCCGTCGATTAAAGGTAGGCAACGCATATGCAATTGCGTATGTCTATGGGCAACGGTCACTTCGTTATTCAGCGATTTCAGGTGGCCGCTCGCTCGTTCGCCACCTTATGATATAAAAAAAATAAGTAAAAAATCTTGAATTATATTTATTATAATACTATTTTAAATTGAGATCAATACATTATATTCTAAATATAGATATGTAGTTAATTATAAAAAATTCAACTAAACATTTCGTTGTAAATTCTAATAATTTAATATACCATTTAATAATATTAAATTAATACTATTTTATCTCTACATATTATAACCTATAATTACAAATTGGAACATTAACATAAAAAGAATTATGAAAAACTGACAACTAGGGGCGGAGTTATCGACGAACAAAAAATATACAGACAAATTAAGAACCTCCTTTTTGAATTCGGTTTCAAACAAGCGTCGGTAGTACAGGAGTCAAGCACTTGACTTGCAATCTGCAGGTCCTAAGTTCGAATCCCGCCATGTACCAATGTTTTTCGATTTACATATGTAGATTTATCTGACGTTCTTACGGTGAAGGAAAACATCGTGATGCAACCTGCACATAGGGTAGGCTCCGAGCCCCTCAGTGGGGACATATAGTGAGCTGATGATGAATAAAAACAAGTGCAGTGTAAACACTCCTTTAGTTGTATTCTAATTGTCTATTAAGTCCGCCTTAGCGTAGCAGTTTTTAACGGATCTAGAAAAAATGTGTCAAGACCTCGCCAAATGAAAGTCAGTACAGTATGTCACTCTTGTACACGAACTTGAACTATGTTAAACTCGGATTATTTTCGTCATGTATGTCCCAAACGTTCTGTTTTAGTTTCTTGTATTAAACTAGATTCATTATCATGTTCCTCTTCAACACGTAGTAGTATATCTAAAACTTGCTTTTTTATCTGGTTCTGGTATTTTGTGGGCAAACGTTTTGTACTCTGACAGACGCTGGCAAAGAATAAATCTAAGGAGTCGTTGTCTGATGTACTAGGCTCCCATAACTCCTGTTCAGCTTCGGATTGCATCTCCATATCATCGATTTTACTATCTTCTATCGCTGTTCTGTTGTCCCTGTTAAAATAAGTTTTAATTTCTTTATTCATTTATAGTTAAGAACTTCTTTCGACTAAGCGATTGTCCTTACCATAGTAATTAATATTCAATCCTTGAAATCGATCGTAAAATTATTTTAATCTTACTAATATTATAAATGCGTATGTTTAGATAGACGGATGGATGTTTGTTTGAAGTTATCTACAGAACAGCTCCATGGATCTTGGTGAAATTTGTAATTAAAATACAGCATAGTCTGGAGGAACACATAGGCTACTAATTAAGTTTTTTCTTAATTCCGCATGGATGGAATCGTGAGCGATAGCTGGTTATATAATTCCTTACTCTCGTATCATCATATGTGGTAATACAAATGACATCCGATTCTGGAAGCGCCATTTCTTGCACGGCAGACCAGCTTTAGTCCTCGTCCCTTTTCTAGACTTCTTGAGCGCCTGCCGCAAAGAGTCCCGCAATATTTTCCATTCCCGTTTTAAAATTTCACCTAAAACATATACTTGATATTAAAAAATTATAGTTTCGTAATAAAATCTGTTTAAAAAATAATTTATAATAAAAAAAAACTATCTTAAATCTCATTAAAATTATATATGCGAATGTTTAGATGGATGGATCGATGGTTGTTAGAAGGTATCTCCAAAACGGCTGCATGCTGCAAACATAACCTGTTTGCATTTTTTGTCGTCAACTGTCACTAGATGGCGATAGTAGTTTGATAACTTAAATTTTTTTGTTAATATTTTTATATTATAATTCATACCACTTATTAATTGTGGGTTCGTTTACAGACTATATAATAATCACAGCTTATATAACTTAATCTATAATTATAATATTACAGCAAGAAACTTAACAAAAAATATGCAAACTTGTTTAGCTCGGTCCAAATGTAGGTGTTAATTAATTCTCATACCTATTATTCGTGATATTGCAAACGTAGGTACGTACAAATTATAAATATTTTCATCTTACGTATTGTCATTCAAATAGGTTATAAAAATTTCTATACATAGATGTGTTTAACATTTAATTTTTGCACATGACCATCTTTCTAAACATGAAATCCTAGCCGATTACAGCGACCTCTACATTCAACAATAACCATAGCGAAGTCTATAGCTTTCTATATTCTTAAAATAATACTATACAATTTAGAACCTTTTATAAACAATGAATGCTATACAATCTATTTGTGAAATTATCGCGAGCAAAAATAACAAGTAAATAGGTTTGTTGCACACAATAAGCTTACAATTAGCGCCCAGTCGCTTTGATATCTCAGTCCAACAGCGATCCCTGACGTCTATATCTCTGTGATTCTCGTGTCGTGTGTCGTACAACACTGGGTATTTCTTAACCTCGTCGATAAGTTTCTCACGGTACTCTCTCGAGGCTGTCATGACGCGACCTCACGGTGCGATGCCGCGGCGATACTGCGCGACACGAGGCGACACGAAGCGAGACAAAGCTAGCAAAGCGAAAGAGAAGCGAACAGATTTGATTTGCGAGGTTGCCGCTTAGCGTTTTATAGCGCTATGTGGGCGCGGTGGTTTAGTTTCGTAAATGAACATGGCTTCTTAACAAATAAAGAGGCTAAATTAGCTACTTTACAATTGTTTTGCGTTGAATCTGTGGTAATTAGTGTACTTTACGACACTTTTTATATTAAAAAAAAAAATAGATATGACATGGCAACACTTTTTGATACTGTGACATTCTGCCTGCCGGAGTCTATTGGCAGGCGGGATATTATTGTACGAACATGAATCAGATATCATCATAATAAGATTATTAACAAATTGAAGACAAATATAAAGCAGAGAACCATAAATAATATGAATACTGAATAAGTACATAATTTTAAAGGTTATATGAAATTCAAAATCGAAAAAGAACTCAAAAATAAATACTGAATATATTTAAAACGAAGTGTTAACAATTATTAACAATGCAATCTCGTTTTACGAAAAACAAAATTATAAAAAAGACGTTGCATTATAAATTTTCATCCATGACTACGAGTGTTTTGGCCACATATAATTATTTTGATTTATTAATTTAATTCTATTTTTACTAGCATCTATAGTGGAACATGTATTTAATATATAAACTAGCTGTCGCCCGCGACTCCGTCTGCGTGGATATATAAAAAAAATAATTAGTGGAGTCCATCCATCCATCCATCCACATCACATCCAGAGGGGACTTTTTATTTTATTTTTCTGGTGACCCTTGTGACCACCCCTATCATCCCCCTTCCTATGTACGTAACCTTTTGGGACATCCTGTATAGATATTGTGGCAGTGGACACCCAAAATAATATTAAACAAGTAATTCAATAAAATCGATTCTATTTTATTCTAAAATAACTATTCCTAAGTTATGTACAGAAAGGTGACCGCTGTTGGTACTTGTATAGCATGACGTCATCTGTCAGTGTTTGCTTATGACTAGCGGCGCAGCTGACCTAGGACAAGGGCAATACTTGCTACTTAAAACAAATGAAGTTGATTAAATTACCAATTAATTTATTCAGATTCATTGAATATTTACTTAAACAGTATAAATGTATTTTTTTTATATATCATAAGGTGGCAAACGAGCGACCGTCACCTGAAATCGCTGAAATAGCGAAGTGATCGTTGCCCATAGACATACGCAATTGCATATGCGTTGCCTATCTTTAATCGATGGAGGAGAGGATGCACAGAAAGAAAATATTTTCCCTTTCCATGCATCCTCTCATCCGGAAAGTCCACTTCCACCTCCCATCCTTTCCTTATAAGAAAAGGGTGGGAAGGGAAAGAGGACTAAAGAAGGCCTCCGGGACGCACACTCATCAGACGAAACGCGGAATAGCTTCCACTTGACGCGTGTCTTCTGTGTGGTCGTGGTATTTCACCAGGCGAGCCGGGCCGATTCGTGCAAAGATGTTAAAGCGGGCTCTACCACTCTAAACAAAAACTAAAATTATTATTATTGTATTATTTATATGTTCCATATCTATACTAAATTTCAGCCTTTCTGAAGATACATTCAAACAAGCATCCATCCATTCTTCGATCTATCTATATTTTAGCTGTCGCATGCGACACCGTCCGCGCCGAAATTAAAAAAGTAAGTAGCCAATGTATTCTTCCAGACTATGTTCTACATCTATGCCAAATTTCAGCAAGATCCAAACAATCAGTATAGAGATATCTTCAAGAAAACATCCATCCATCCTTCCATCTATATATTTTGTTGTGACGCCACTCCATGCTAAGCGAGGACACATTATCTTATCTACATATTATAACTTGAGTATGTCTCTCTTCCGTATTGAAGACGTCTGCTAATAGCCGCTGATAATAGTTAGGTGATAGTTGTTGCGAACCAACCATAGATTATAAAAATAAGTGTACCCAACCAACTACAGGCTATGGATTAGTATACGTACAGGTAGCGTAGCCAGACGTCCGGTAAATCCTGACGTTTTAATTGCGTGTCCGGCAAAAATAAACAGTGTCGGAGTTGTCCGGTTTTGTTCGGCTTTTTACAGATATTTTTTGTCGTACCTAATTAATACTGAGATAATATCCTCAATAATATAGGGTCCACCTTTCTACGCAAATGTCCGGCCATTCTGGCTGTCCGGCTATTACGTTTGGCGATATGGTAACCCTACGTACAGGAGAGCGATGGGTTTACTTCACGTATATTCATGGATATTACGGAAGGATCGAACCAGTAACTTACGTGACTCTTACATACACAAAACATTAATGTATAAGCAAAAACTAGTAACAAAAAAATAGTATTCGCTAGGTGTGTCCCGCATAAGAAATCAATATAAACGTGTCACCGCAAAAAATACGATTCGAAACTCGCAAGTACCAGAGTTTGGTTTCGTCGCAAAAAATGTCTTTCTGTAATAACTTTAGAATACTGTACGTTATCACAACGGCATAAGATACAAATTAGCGTGAATTATGCAAAATAAATGAGTAGCTTGTCGTAACTTGTCACTAGTGCTGTACACACTCCTAATCGATATTTTACTGTATCTTACTAATTTTATACACGAAGCGACAAAGCTCCGGGACCTGTATAAATGAAGCATAATAAGGTCGGGTGGATCAGTCGTTTAATAAGCGTTAAGCGTAATCACAACACAACTGTAAAACAAAACGCTTGCGTTCATTTAAATATCGCAGCGCCATCTAGTCCTTTTAGAACGAAACTTATATTTTTTGATAACATTGTACTTTTTATTTGCGCGTGAACAAATATTATAAATCAGAATGTTTGGATGGATGGATGGATGTTTGTTTGCGTCTTTCTCCAGAATGCTGAATCTGCATGGACCTTGCTATTCGGCATAAATGTAGAACATTGTCTGGAAGTACACATAGGCTACTGACTATGCACTTTTAAAAGCCGTGCGGACGACAGGAGTCACGGGCGACAACTAGTAAGTAATAGAATATGATAAAAGTGCTGATTTAAATGTTATAACCATTATTAAGGCATTGCAGAGGTTCGCTTTGTTATTGTTTTTCATTTATTTAAAAAATAACTATCGATAAGTAAAATCATCGATACTTTCCCTAATATTACAAAGGTCTGATTTATAAATGGCAACATCACTAGCTTGTCATAGAATATTTTTTCGTCTCGTCGTGCAGAGGGGCACCTTTTGTGATTATAGATTAAACAGGATTAGTCCACGGTAACAGGTGGTCACCTTTACAATAGAAGTTAAGATGTTAGCTGTTGAAGACGATAAATTCAATAGAACACTTGTAGTGGTTTAAAATAGAGGTTTATAACGACTATTATCTTGCTCATAGATTATATTTTATTAATAAAAATTACAATTAAAATTAAACCCATTTCCTGCTGTCAGATTATTCTGAAAAAGACTTGTCTAATTTTTATATGGAAGTTGGTTAGAAATTAACAAGATTCGGGTCAAGTTTATTTGGCAGATAAAATAATAAATTACCAAATTTTAAATTACAAAAATACATTAAGAAACGATTAGACACTGCCGTTTTATTTAATCATCGTTCGCTTGTAAGAATTATTAATTAATCTGTCCTAATAACATTTAAATAGACTAACTACGTTCGATGTAATTATATAAGACACAAAGCTATAATCTTATATGGTAGTGTTGCTATACATTTGTACAATTGTTCATGTTCATGCCTAATGATCTGTCAATTGATATCCGTACCCGCCATTACAATTGCAAATGGCTACCCAAGATGGTAACCATAGGATTTTATCGCTCTGGATATTATATGCGCATCTATTGCCGGTAGTATTAAACTTATCATAGTAAATTTTACGTGTCATCTTAATTTTATTTAATACTGTAAGATTAAAAATGAGGTGAAGAAACTTTGGAGAGAAATTATTTAATATTAATATACTAAATATTCCGTTAAAATTAATTAAACAGTTAAGCTATTAAAGTGAATAGGTATTTATATGCGTTAAGTTTTGCGCAGTTCTGACTCATGTCGTTGTAAAATACGGGTGGTGTCCAATAAAGGCCGAAGCGTGGTAACCCTTCTCCCTGAGTCGATTGAAGGACGTTCTGACCTTGAAATGCAACGCATTAACTCACTCCCTCTAACACATTTTGTTAGACAGAGACAGACTTTATTATGCATTAATTGTATAACGTTCTCCATTTCTTTCGCACGTATTAAACCAGGTATGTTGCATCTCTTTCTCGCATGTTGCCGCTAGACACAGCGACGCCGGCCGCCGGCCGTGTGCAGCCGCCATGACGCATCGCAATACAACTTCGCAATACTCTAGGATTCACAGAATTTTAAAATGTTTCGCTAGTAATAACACCATTTTTTGCTAAATTTTCTAGTTGATATAGATGTTTCATTAATTTAAGTTTTTGTTTGACATAAATAAATAGGTAGTTGTTTGTATAATTGACAACTCAACTTTCCTTTAATATTATAGATAGAAATGTTTAGCAAAATCTTCAGATAATTAATATGTTATGTCTGTGGATTGGCGTTTTATTTGTCTTCTATAAAAAATAGTCCTCTAAAGTATTCCTTTAACTAAATTATACGTTATTAGTATTGAAAACGCTGAGGTTCCTAAATGGAAATATTGCCTCACTAAAACACGCATAGCAACACTGTTTAACAATTCAAGGTCAATTAAATAAATTGATTTAATGATGCTATAATTTAACGCTACAATAAATTTCCGAAAAAAAAATCCGTCTCTTCCACTTCGCTCTGTCCATGACATCTTCTTCTGAGACTTGGCACTCACTCATGTCTTTTATTACTACATCTTTCCATCTCGTTTTGGGTCTGCCTCTGGATCTGCGACCAGGGAGGGAAAGTTACAGTGCTAAATTACCGATGTAGTCTGGCGGCCTCCTCCTTACATGACCATACCATCGCAGCCTACTCTCCTGCATCTTGTCGGCGATGTCGCGCACACCGAGGCTGCCTCGCACGAACTCGTTGCGGATCTTATCGAGCCTGCTGACGCCGCACATCCATCTCAGGATCTTCATTTCAGCAACTTGAATGGTATTCACGTTCTTTTGTGTTACGGCCCACGTTTCACTGCCGTACATGAGGACTGGTCTTATCATGGACTTAAAACCAAACCCTCGAGTTTCACTGGCATTCTTCTGTCGCAAGTAACACCAGTTAATTCTCGCCATTTTTGCCACGCTGCGGCTATTCGGTGTTGAATGTTGCATTCCAGGTTCCCAGAGATGTGCATCATACCTTCCAGATATTCATATTTATCGCACATGGTGGCTAATTGACGATAAGTGATACGTGATAAAGGAATCGGCCGGGGGTCGCTTAAATTTGGATTGTTAAAGGACATGTACTGGGTCTTTGCAACACTCAACACTAGGCCAGCGGCCTGCAACTGGTGTTTCCAATTCAGGAGTGCCTCTTGTAACTTCGGTTGGCTCCCGGTGCAGATAGTAGTTGTTAAATATACAGGATGTTCCAAAAGGTTACGTACATAGGAAGGGGGATGATAGGGGTGGTCACAAGGGTCACCAGAAAAATAAAATAAAAATTCCCGTCTGGGTATTAAAAAAAATGGCATTTTTAAAAACTTAAAACTTTTACACCTTCTGGGGCAAACAAAACAAAAAAGATTTTAACAGAAGCAGTTTATTCAAAATTGTACTACAAGGGTATAGAGATAGAGTTCAATTTTGTCAAATGTTACGATATTTTTGCACACCTTGACTGCTTCGTTACTTATGACGCTGTGGTTGCTACGATATTTATGGGCACCTTGCATGTACTCATATATTTGACGCTGTGTATGTACCGATGTATTTGAGCAGGGTGAATGTATCTATTAATTTGAGGACTTTTGTTGTACCGATATAATTGACTTTCGGTGTACCTATATATTTGCATATCTTCTCTGTTACGATCTTTATGACGCTGACTGTACGTAACCTTTTGGGACATCCTATATAATCTTAGTTATCATACTTCTTACGAATATTATAAATGCGAATGTTTCGATGGGTGGATGGATCTTTGTTTGAAGGTATCTCCAGAAAGGCTGAATAGATCTCGCTGAAATTTGGCATAGATATATAATTTAGTCTGGCAAAACACATAGGCTACTTACTAATGATGTTTTATTTTAATCCGTGCGGACGGAGTCGCGGGCGACAGCTAATTTAGCATAACTGTAGAACATAGTCTGGAGGGACATATAGGCTTTTAATTAAGTTATTGTTAATACTGCGCGGACGGAGTCAGGAGTGGCGGCTAATTTTTATTTTATTAGGAATGTGAAGTTTTTTATATTATCTTGGTTATGTGTACGCCAGTTACCCACTGGATACAGGTCTATTACTCGGGCCATTTTTTTTGTTCCGACTATGACTCATCAATCTACAGTTATGACAACCGAGCTGTAGTTTCCCGCTGTAAAGTAATAACTGACAATATGTTGTGTAAATCTCCTTCTATTGTAGCTAATTTCTCTGAAACTCTACATTTTGCACAATTTTTAATTTTAAGGGAAATTCGCTTGGATATGGAATTGCTGCTGGAGCGTCACACGGCGATGGCACATTCATTTTAGTAAAAGAGTGTAATAGCTTTAAGATTTATTGCATTACTGTTAAAAGTAAGATGAACGCTGCGAGTGACTTGCCAAGCGGAAGGGCGAGTGGCGTACCAACGTTGCAGTAAGGCTTATCACACACACATACGTGGTAACGCACGAAGAGCGAGATGGCACGACTGTAGGGCGTCAACGCGGCTTCTGGACTGTGTACACACACGTCGTCATGACCGCGCGCAACGATTTCCAGGCGCATAAGCCTGTGCGCCGCGAAACTTCTAGTGTAGGCGCGCCACGGCAGGAAGGCGCCGCGGCACCCTCGCGCTGTGTACAGCGGGCCCACGTCTAAGAATCGCTTGAAGCAGCCCTTCATATAGGGACCGAACATACATGTTTTCAATCCCAGATCGTACAGGTATTCAATAGTGATCGGGTACCATCGGACCAATTTTATTTGTCTGTCGTAAAAGCGATAGTAATCGTAGTAATGGCAACGCGCACGAAAAAATCGGCCAATATCTCGCATGCGGGTATCCTCAGCGTCCCAGACAGTAAAGCAAAGCGAGTTGCTCGGAATCAAGGTGTCGTTGAGGCCGCACCAGTAACAGGATATTATATGAGGGTACACGGTGTACCAGTACGCTGTGAATGTAAAGTCCATCCAGCGAAGGCGGCGCGCGTTTAACAAGCTCCTCGTCCCATGTTTCACAGTGGGCCACCGAGTTCTGTATGTCATTGACTTGACACTTGCAAACGAGTTATTGCGATAGCCCCTGGGCGTTGTCGGGGAGAGGGTTGTCACGTCGAAGTTCATCATGATCGGCGGACCATTAGGTCGCTCCAATATTTCTCCTCTATATAACATAGGCAAGGCAGATGAATTATATTGGAAGCTTCCGTCTTTTCTATTTCCTTGAAAAACTTTTTTCAGTAATGGTATTTCGTTTATGAGTTCTTGGTAAGTTTGGTCATCAAGGTTTTTAATTATTTGTAAATCCGATCTGGATCCCTGGCCGTGGTGCGGACGATGTTGCATATGCGATTGTTGATTTGAACGTACATTGTCAAAACAATTTACTAAAAATAATAAACATTGAGCAAACAAAATATCTCTCGACATTCTCTAAACCTCCTTGACACAAACTTCGTAGCATGTTTTTGACATTTAGAAGTTTTTAGAACACAGAGTTTTTAGAAAAACAAGTTTAGTCAATGAATAGATCTCAGTGAGAGAGGCGTTGCAATCGCGGTTCGTATTCTTAGAAAATATGTACAACATGTCGTGACAGCTTCAAAACGAAAAGAATTTCGTGACACTTTTCTCTCATTGTGACGAGGGCGCTACTGAGCTTTTATAATTTAGTTTGACTTGCGTCCAACTTCATTCATTTGTTGTCAGCGCGATTGCACAAATACAAAAAAATAATTAAAATTTTCACAAGGGGAATACTTGGACATCTATAAACCTTAATGTTTCAGAGGAGATAGATGGACTTACCCATGTTGGTATATATATTTAAAAAAAAATAGTTTTTTTGATTTTCATTTAAAGCGTTACGTACCCGCAGTCTCCACGACAAACTCCCATCGGCACGGCATATCTTTGTTATTGTAGCGTTGCCGTGCTCAACTTCTTTCCTCCATCCATTCAATCCCTCCACATGGTCGAGTAAAACGTTAATTGTGATTATGGCGTCCTCATGGCAGGAATTTTATATTTTTGCTCATATTTTAAATTAAAAAAAAATACAATATTAAAATTATATTCATAACTTACAATATTAATTAAACAATATTATAAATAATCTTATTAAATAACATTCCATTAAGTTATTTAAAAACATCGTACGAGCAAAATTTTTAGCGTATAAGAGTTATTCTAAATATCTAACATTATAAATACGTAATAACAATATACTGCTATATGTTTAAACAACAGTTCATATTAAATTATAAACCAATACATACATTCTGGAACAAAACAATAATAGTATTGTGTGATAAACATGAACGATATGGTGAAGCGCAGCCAAGTTGCAGTAAGGCTTCGAGCAGACGCAGACGTGGTAGCGAACGAAGAGCGAGATGTCGCGGCTAAAGGGCGTCAGCGAGGCTTCGGGGCTACTCACGCACCGGTCATCGAAGCCCCTCGTCAGGATCTCCAACTTGGCGAGGCGGTGGGATGCGAAGCTTCGCGTATATGACCTCCACGGGTGGTAGAGGCCGCGGCAGCCGCGCGCTGTGTACAGCGTGCCCACGTCCACAAAGCGCTTGAAGCAGCCTTTCATAAATGGACCGATAACCATCAACTTCAAACCTGGGTCATCTGCGAATTCAAAATAATGCGGATAAGTACGGTTTATCCGATGCTGGGTGCTGTGACGCGTGTCGTTGAAGTGACAGTGTGCTCGAAAGAATCTCGACAGTCCGTAGAGGCGGTATTGCGGCGATTGGAAGGCCTCGTAACAGACTGTTGTGTTGGGCAGCAGGGTGTCGTTGAGGCCGCACCAGTAGCAGGAGAACACATGCGGAAATTTGTCAATTGCGCGCATCTCGTACTCGCCAAGGTCCTCTTGTTCCCCGCGTTCCGATTCTCTAACTCTGTAATTGATCGGGGGCCAATGGGTTCTCCGTGTTGGTCTCGTTCTTGTTTGTAACAAGGAGTGCTCAGTTGTAAGGGGGAGTGTTGCAGTTGTCATCGTCTTTTCAAAGGTGGCGGATGTCGGCGCCGCAAGGTACTTCGCGGCAACGCTGTCGGCGTGCGTGTGGGGCGCCCCGGAAGTTCCATCTCTCCTACTACCTTTAAAAACTTGCCGCAAGATGGGAATCTCATTCATGAGATCCTCGTAGGTTTTGTCATCAAGGCTCCTGATCACCTCGAGGTCCGCGTCCGGGATGTACTCATGTCTGTTGCGGATGCGAGACAGTAGCGAACTAGATGCATTATCTATCAACAAATATATACAAACTATCTTCACAATGTCAACAAACATATTGTTGTCAAATTCTTTGTCACTTGTGACGTTTGCATAATTTCACTTTTTTCAAGATTTTTTTTAATATATTAAAAAGAAGTCACTGATTTCTATTAAATGGATGTGTCGTTGCTTGAGAATGACAGCTTTTGTTACGTTTCGACTTATAATATATAAACACGCCTATTGACGTTACTGACGGCTTATTTTTTATCTCTAGTATTTGGTTTAAATCCTCCCCACCCTGCAACCCTCTACCAACCACTAACGTCATCGCCAAAATGGCGTAAATCAAATAGGCACAAAATACAACGGCAAGTAACTTGTCCTTTTGTAGAAGTCAGTGAAAGAAATATAGATATCGTAAACATTTCTTTTTTTTTCTTAACGCGGGGAAGCACTATGCCGTCTGTGCTGCGGGGGCAGCAGGGACGGTTTCATGTGGGACTCCCGGTCTGAGATTAAGGTCGGATTACCCACTAAATCCCGCGGTGTTCTCCTTCGCCCGACCGGGCCGTGGCATGGCGTGACAGGTCCCCCAACCCGTCGCGCGTGGTCCTCTTTCAACTTAAATTGGCTGTAGGGCCGCAGCGTATCACGCTCGCCGGAAGCCTCTTGCTGAAGCCCTGAGGGGTGGGAGCGTATCTTTGGCGCGTTCTCGCTCCCGCAAGGCCTCTCTTTTGGCCGCCATCACCTCCCGTGCAATGGAGTTAACGGCGGTCCAACTCTGTTCGCTGCCGACCATCGAACGATAGACGGCGGCCAGCGACAGATCCCGCCCGATTGCGCCAGTGAGCGTGGCGCGTTGGGCGTCGAAGCACGTGCGCACGGCGAGCGTGTGCTCAGCCGTGTCCACGTCGCCGGTCACGCAAATATGGCACCCGGGATCCGACAACCTTACACAGGTAACGGCTGAACCAGCCGTGCCCTGTGAGACGCTGCGTCAGGAAGTAAGTCGGCTCCTGGTGTTTCGTCTCCACCCACTGGCGCAGGACCGAGCAGACGGCCTCGACAAGCCGCTTACGAAGCATCCGCCAACCTCTCCTCCCATCGCCGGAAGAGATCCTCGCGACCTTCTCTCCTCCAACGCTCTCTGAGTCATGATCCGCTGCGCACGTCACAGCAGGACCGTGTTGTCTCTACTCAGGGGCCTTGTTACCCGTACAAGCGCTTCGTAGAGCGCCTTAGAGCGCCACCATCGTAGAGGCGACATCATAAAAATTTCTTCAATCGTCTAAATCTCGGTAGTATTCAAAGTGTAAATATTTAAAATTGACATTGATAATATTAAATCTAATTTAAATTGTATATTTATTTTTTCACCAATCTGGCCTTTTTCCTACGGAGGAGCGGGACAGTATGTACATACTACTCCTCCATACATGTACCTCCTCCCTACGCATATCCTCTTTGGAACAGTCCATCCATATTTAGATATGATAAATCGAGATCGGTCGCCATATACATTAGATTATAGGTTCTGAAGAGATTACATTTTAAATTGAGTGAAGTTTGATGAGAGCTATCATCTTATAATATCTTTAATAAAATCATATTTCCATTTTAAGAGTTAATTTAGAGTAATGGGAAGGTGTAATCTAGCTGCCTTATAGTTATTTAAATCTAAGGAGAGTATAAACTCATATCAAGTATTTTTTTTTTCAGATTTCACTGAGAATTTACTTTAAAAGAGTAAGTAGACCAAACACTTAACTTTTGTAGGATACTAACCGGGATGCGTTGCAATACCAAAGCACAAAGAAAGATATTTCTTACACGTTTATTTTATTGTAATAAGTGGTAAGATGCATGATAGCATAGCAGTGACCGTTGTCGAGAAATATTTGCCAAGTGTCTTGCCGAGCGGCAACGCGAGCGGCACGTAGAGCGGCGCGCAAACGTTGCAGTAAGGCTTGTCACACACACACACGTGGTAACGCACGAAAAGCGAGATGGCACGACTGTACGGCGTCAACGATGCTTCTGGGCTGTGCACACACACGTCTTCGTGACCGCGAGCGACTATTTCCAAGCGCATAAGCCTGTGCGACGCTGCGCTCCTGGTGTAGGAACGCCACGGTAAGAAGGCGCCGCGGCAACCACGCGCCGTGTACAGCGGGCCCACATCCACGAACCGCTTGAAGCAGCCCTTCATGTAGGGACCGAACATACATGTTTTCAATCCATGATCGTAAACGTATTCCACTGTGGCCGGGTACCATCGGACCATTTTTATTTGTCTGTCATAGTAGCGATAGTAATCGTAATAATGACAACGCGCTCGAAAGAATCTACCTAAGTCACGTATGCGAGTATCTTCCGAGTCCCAAATGCTGTAACAAATCGACTTGGTCGGAACAAAGCTATCGTTGAGGCCGCACCAGTAGCAGGATATTATATGAGGGTACACGGTGAACCAGTACGCCGTGAATGTCACGTCTTGAATACGGAAGCCAAACCCAGGAAACAACTGGCGGCGCCCATCTAGCATGCCTCTTATCCTGTGTTTGACGGTGGGCCAGCGACTTCTGAGCGTCACTGGGGCTTTGCTAGAGAACGTGCTGTTCCGGATGGTGGCGGGGCTGTCGGAGCTGGTGAAACGCGACCCGTCATCAAAGTTGACCATGATCGGCGCAGCGTGAGGTCGCTCCAATATTTCTCCTCTGAATAACATGGGCAAGGCGGTTGAGTTGAATTGGAAGCTTTCATCTTTTCTATTTCCTTGAAATACTCTTTTCAGCATCGGGACTTCGTTCATTAGTTCGTCATAAGTTTTGTCGTCCAAGTTTTTTATCAGCTCCAGATCCGATCTGGGCCCGTACTCGATGTGGTTTCGAGCACGGGATAGCTGATTACAAGATGCATATTCGCATGAAATTATCAAAAATAGTAAATATTTCGAAAACAAAATATCTCCAAACATTTCGGAGAGAATTTGACACGAACTTGTCTTCATGACAGAATGTCTATTTTGACATAAAGGACAAGTTTACCAGGGTCGGAGAGAGAGGCGTTGCTATGGCGTTTAGTTCTCTCAGAAAATATATAAAACCTACAAAAAATATCAACACTTCATGAAATAAATTGCCTCTCTACTTTTCAGCGATTTTCAGCGAGATTCATGCAGTCGTTCTGTAGATACCTTCTAACACAGATCCATCCAAACAGTCGCATTTAAAATATTAGTAAGATGAAAGTTAGCCAATAAATCATATAAATAAATTTGAGAGCTTATGATGATTATGTTACATACTAGCGAATGCCCGTGACTTTGTCAGCACAACGGAAGAAAAATGTAAATGTAAAAAATGAATATTTTCTTAAGCAATTGTCATTAGAAGAATCGTTCTTGCCACATGCAATTCTAACTACTTAATAATACCAAGGCTATATTGGGACTTAATATCACGACTGCCCTGAGACAAGCCGAAGACAGGACGGCGTGGAGGCAGCTGGTCGACACGGCCGTTGAAGCGTACCAGGACAAGCACGACCTTCAGTAATGAAGAATACGAAGAAGAAGAAGATAGCCTGCACTTGATCGGACCAGCGAGTAGGTGATCGACCCCTTGACCTTTTACCCTCTATCTTTCTGACCACAACCAATTTGTCTAGGCTGTCGGGGTTTCTCCGGGCAATATGTCCAAAGTATCCAAGGACTCGTCGGTAGCATGTAGTGGCTAGCCTGGTGGATATTTTTAGTTGGTCTAGAATGTACTTATTTGTTCATGGTTGTTTATAGACGTGTGAAACCTTATTAACTAATTTGTTACATCAAATTAAGAAATAAAAAAAAATACATATACCAACTTATAAATAAACAAAGTAAAGTAAAAGTGTAAAGAATTGCTTATCATTGTTATTATATCTTTTAGGGAAATGGCCAATTTGACAGAGATAGTGAGTGGGCAAGCGTACTATTGCGTGGCGGAAATGATAACTCCGAAAATATCGCAAAAATATAACATCGCCGTGCTCCCAAACATTCGCATTCATATTTTTAATCCCCTAATTACTTCCTAATTCCAATATTTATTTAAGATTATCGTCAGTTGTGCTGATTACTATAAAGTGCTGCTTTGTTTTAGATACTAATTATTACCCGTGACTCCGTCTGTCTCTACTTTGTTTTTTCTTTCCAAAATAGTTACCAAATATACTATGACAAAGTTTATATGTAGTTCTAGAGTAAATTGTCTTATATGTCCGTGTATCAAACATAAATATAGCATATCTACGCAAATAGTTTGTGCAAATATTCGCAAAAGATATCCAGTGACCACGAGGCCGCGCCATGTTAGATTTCTGTATACAAAACTCGATACATTTCTTGTCATCATTATCAGTCGAAATCAATATTCAATCCTTGAGATCAATAAAAGAATAGGAACTTTAGAAAATGAGGATGAGTAAGCAGAGACCACGGACCTCCATATGGCGTGGTACAGTTTCTCGCTACTTCATACATCTATCCATACATGCACGTCCAGAACCTCTTAATACCGCCCTTCTTGATTCATCATCATCAGCTCACTATACGTCCCCACGTGACTACGCCATAACCATGCTGACTCAGTGCTGGTTAACTACCCACTTTTAATTTGCAGCATTACTATGTTTTCTTTCATCGTAAGAACGTCGGATAATTTATAAATGTTATGCGATTCAAACCCAGGACCCGCAGATTATAAGTTAAATACTTAACACCTGAGCCACCGACGCTCTCTTATTTCATGTCGCAAATGTACTCGTGTCAATCGCGGCGTGATTCCTTGAGTGTAAATAACATTATCACGTCCTTGAGATGGAAATAGGTAACAATTACATTGTTGCTAAGAGTTTGCTAAGGTAGCGTCCACGTGTGTCGGCCATTAAACAAATGTACACACATACTTATCTGGACGATGAGAGGCTCCGTTATCGTAGTTAGTTTTGCCAGGAAATACATAAACAAAGACAAAAAATATAGAAATTCTGCATACGCGACAAAAACATGACAAGACAAGTAATTACGGTGATTGAAAATATGAATGCGAATGTTTGGAAATAAATTATTTCTTGTTATAGATATAAGATATTGAAGAAGATTTTTATACGTAATTCAAAAGTGAACTGGTTAAATTGACAGTTGATAGGACATGATGGATCGGTGTAAACGCCTGATACAAAGTTGTCGCACAAATCAATATTAATGACGTAATCTTACTAATAAATGCAAATGTTTCGATGGATGGATATTTATTTCAAGGTGTCACCAGAACAGCTGAAAGGATCTCGATGAAATGTAGCATATATATAGAGCTTAGTCTGGAACACATAAGGCTACTAAGTATTTTTTCAATTCCACGCAAACGCAGTCGCTGGCGACCGCTAGTCTTACTAATATTATAAATGCGAATGTTTGTATGGATAGATTATAACAGTGGTAGAGCCCGGTTTAACATCTTTGCACGAATCGGCCCGGCTCGCTCGGTGAAATACCACGACCACACAGAAGACGGGCGTGAAGTGGAAGCAATTCCGCGTTTCGTCTCATAAGAGTGCGTCCCTGAGGCCTTATTTAGTTCTCTTTCCCTTCCCACCCTTTTTCTTATAAGGAAAATATGGGAAGTGGAAGTGCCTTTTCCGGATGAGGGTATGCATGGAAAGGGAAAAAATTTTCTTTCTGTGCATCTTTTCCTCCGTCGATTAAAGGTAGGCAACGCGTATGCAATTGCGTATGTCTATGGGCAACGGTCACTTGGCTATTTCAGCGATTTCAGGTGGCCGCTCGCTCGTTTGCCACCTCATGATATAAAAAAATGTTCCAATATCCTTGAAATTCCTGTAACAGCAAGATTTTTCTCACCCTATTTCTAAGAAGAGATGTTAATGAAAGAAAAATTAGGACACCTCATTAAGCCGAGCGTTCTTAAGTCCGACCCTGCAGACCCTGTGTCGGGTAATTTTCGTATATTTCCGAGGTCGGCTTGAGAAAATTATGTTACAATTTTTAAATGAATTATTTTGTATTACAATGTTCCTTTAGTAATTACCGGAGTGAAATATTTTCTGGTTTAATACTTAATTCTATATTCCAGACTGAATTGTTAGAACTTCTACTTTCTATGTCGAAATCTTTAACTATGTTACTAATATTATAAATGCGAATGTTTGAATATATGGATGTTTGTTTGAAGGTATCTTCAGAACGGCTGGATGGATCTCGATGAAATTTGGAACACATATAGAACATAGTCTGGAAGAACACATAGATTACTAATTATGTCTTTCTAATTCCGCGCGGACGGAGTTGCGGGCGACCGCTAGTTCTTGATATAATTAGAGTTAATTCTTTATGGATTGACTTTTAAGCTGGCTGTCCTGCCTAAAAACTATAATAAGATTTTTTTTTAATTATTTTGTTTTCAAGATAATAACATAAAGAGCTTACTGTGGGTTTCTGAGACCTTAATACGCGTTTAAAATATATTATCTCTGTTCTGTCAAAGATGAAAGAAGGGGATGTGGTTATGTTTTTTTACCACGATTTCGGTGTCAGAAACCCACCGTAAGGCAATAAAAACTCTTGGTTATTATTTTTCTGACGTAACCTTCCGCTTAATGAGATTTTCAATTTTTATTTTACCTTTTCTTTATTATAATTACTTTCATTTAATCAACTTAGTTATAGCACAAAGTTTTCAGATTTAATATTTTATGATCTAGAAAAATTGCAAATGGCGTCGACCGGGCAGCGCCATTTGCATTTTGATAGCTTAATTAAATGAACGGACGCCGGGAAGCATCAGTTCGGCGCAAATAAAAAGATTCAACTTTTCATCTCGAAATTCAAAACCAATGGATATATTTTAACTCTGTTCTTCAAAGAACAAACAGATTTAGGTTTAATTGTGGAGCAGATTGAAAATATTTCTAAACAAACACATACTAAATTTTTAACAGTGGTAGAGCCCGCTTTAACATTTTCGCACGAATCGGCCCGGCTCGCCCGGTGAAATACCACGACCACACAGAAGACAGGCGTGAAGTGGAAGCAATTCCGCGTTTCGTCTGATGAGTGTGCGTCCCGGAGGCCTAATTTAGTCCTCTTTCCCTTCCCACCCTTTTTCTTATAAGGATAGGATGGGATGTGGAAGTGGACTTTCCGGATGAGAGGATGGATGGGAAGGGAAAATATTGTCTTTCTGTGCATCCTCTCCTCCGTCGATTAAAGGTAGGCAACGCATATGCAACTGCGTATGTCTATGGGCAACGGTCACTTCGCTACTTCAGCGATTTCAGTTGGCCGCTCGCTCGTTTGCCACCTTATGATATAAAAAAAAATGAGAACCTTCTTTTTGAAATCGGTTACAAATAAGCGAGTCAACGTAGAATTGTTATCTCGGGGTAACAAATTGCACAACATATTTTTATAATCTATGTACGAAAGTGAATAAAAATCAAGTCGATAAAGTTCATATTCTCTGATAAATACTTTACAATTAAAATAAATAAAAGCACTAATTAAAAATACAGGATTTTAAAAATCTTCATAATTACTCACATTCGTCATTCGTTTATAATATTTTATTATATTATAAATTTGTAGTTGATAACATTTGGTATTAATTAATTGCTGTTTAACAAAGGCCGGCAACGCATCTCTGGTTCCTCTGGTATTGCTGATGTCCATGGGCGTCGTTGAACACCTCGGTGTTCCCGCTGCTCGTTAGTCCTGTCCCTTTGTGTTATAATTGAAAGTGTAATATGAACAAACTTAAATATAATTATAAGTCACATTATTCTTCCTGTCTATGTTCTACATCTACGCCAAATTTCAACGAGATCCATGCAACCGTTCCGGAGATATCTTCAAACAAACATCCATCCATCTAAACATTCATTATATTATTTATTGTACCGTTTCTTACATATCAAATACTTCTGTCTTTATAAAATTGTTATTATAAAAAAAAACAAGTTTAGATTTACAGTTTCTTTCTCTTGTATTTTGTATTTTAATTTAAATTAATACGTTCCAAAAATACTTCTTTATGGATTAAATTCGACGCAATTAAAAGAAGGCAAACGAAATTTTGCTCCAAAAATACAAAACATGTTATGCAAAAAAAGATTTCGAAAGATATTAAGAAACTGGTTATCGACCGTTTATTATAATTTACATTTTAATACTGAAGTTACTTTAAATTTTTATTTATTTATAACTATAGTGGTCGCCCATTAGTGTAAATTCCATAGACTAGTAGCTGTCGTCCATGACTGTCCGCGAGTGATTAAAAAACAAATTTTTTAAGAAAAAAAGAAAGCCTATTTCATACAAAAACATTCGCAAACTAAAAAAAACATACTGAAACAAAAAAAAATCTTAAAAAATGCACTGAAAAGTAAGAAAATAATGTCATGAACAAACCCCCGAAAGCAATAAATTTCTTGTCTTCTTGAAATGTTTATAATTATTATTATTCAGGAGTCGGTGTCAGACTGATGTCTTAGACGTTACGTTTAAACTATTCCCCAAAACCGAAATCGACTCCAAAATAACAATAATTGTAAAGTAAACACATTTCAAGAAACAAAATAAATCAAGTCAGTTTAAAAATTAAGAAAAAAATGGGACCCAATGCAAGCAAAACCTTTGGATAAAAAAAATCAAAATCGGAGGAAAAGAAACATACAGACGAATGGATAACCTCCTTGTTTTTGAAGTCGGCTGAAAAGAAACTTAATTAAAAGCCTATTTCTTCTTCCAGATTGTGTTCTATATGCCTTACAATAAATACATCCATCGAAACATACGCATTTATAATATTAATAAGACGTAAGATAATAAATTGCTTATTATGTTGTCTACATCGACCTTGACGACGTCCTATTTATTATAATATTGTACGTGAATAAAAAAAAACTTCCTTCCTTAGTAGCTAAAATATATTCCAATCGTATACTGTGATTTCCTGTTCATGATACTTGCAACTTAATCTTTGTTAAATAAATTTTCTAATTACATTTGTCAATGACCAAGATTCATATAAATACGAGTATCTTTTCTAACATTTTAAAGGGGAAGAGTTTGTTTGTTTGCTTGTTTAAACGCGTTAATCTCAGGAACCACTGGTCCCATTTGAAAAATCCTTTTTTTGTTTTTCCATTTATAGAGGAAGGCTTTAGGCTATATAATATTACGCTGCGACTCATAGTTTTTTTTTAATTCCGCGCGGACGGTATCGCGGGCGACATCTAGTGATTCATAAATGCGAATGTATGGATGGATGGATTGAGGAATGATTGATAGAAGTTATCTCCAGAATGTCTGATCTTTATGAAATTTGGCATGTGGAACATAGTCTTTAAGAACACGTAGGCTACTACTTTTTTAATTACGTGCGGACAGAGTCGTGGACAGCTATTAGATAAATAAATCAAGGATTTCTTTGTCCAGAACGTTAATAAAATCATTGTGAATGTTTTGTGTCATTACTTTGGATTCGAGTTTTATGGTCTATAAAACACAATGTCATATATGGACAAAACATCCATCCACACGTTGAAACAGATGCGAACTACAGGTAATTAAGGTTTGGAGTACATTCATTAAAATATCAAGCAATAATCGACCTTGACTCACTGAAATAGATCTTGTATTCGTTTGTAATTAGAGATTTTATGAGCCAGGAAATCGTTAATATCGTCGTATTCTTTACATTGTCAAATTTTATTCAAAACTAGCTGTCGCCCGCGACTCCGTCCGCGTGGATATATAAAAAACTTAATTAGTGTAGCCCACCTTATCCACATCACATCCATCTAAACATTCGCATTTATAATATTAGTAAGTTAAATAAAAAGGCATTCAAGGCATAAATTAAAAAAAAATGAATAAATATATATCCTATGTCCGTCTCCTGGCTCTAAGCTACCTCCTCACCGATTTTCAGGCATATCGGTAAAGCCGTTCTTGAGTTATAAATAGAATAACTACCACGACTTTCTTTTATATATATAACATATGTTAAAAGAAAATTATTTAACATATATTTCTATTGTCCGAAACGCTAGGATTAAACGATAACGATTTTAGTTTCCATGTACTTTGACAACACGGTTAAAATAATAGCGCGTCTGTGTAACACGCGCATAATATATAATTTGCGCACTGCGTTTGTTTCCGGCTCCGAGCCCCTCGGTGGGGACGTATAGTGAGCTGATGATGATGATGATGATGATCTGTTTCCGGTAATCTCCGTATCAACTGTACCGATTTTTACTAAACTACTCAAAGGTAGCTGACATGTTAGGGAGTAACACTAGCTATTTTTATTCTACGCTGAATTAACGAGCAACAGCTTAATATAAATAAATCTTTGAGTTTATTCGTCAATTTAGTAGAAGAAAAACTCCAGTCAAGTCCCTCCGTGTTACGCGGAAATGTGTCGTTTAGATCTAACTCAGTCATTCCCAAAGTGGGCGATAACGCCCCCTTGTGGGCGCTGCAGGTCTTAACTTGCGGGTTATAGTAAAAGTTTCATTTAGTATTCTCCGTTAATATACATATACTAGCGGGCCCGACAGACGTTGTCCTGTCTACACGTTTGTAATTTGAATAAATTAATATGAAGTTAATATTTGATGAAAATTGTGAATCTAAACCACTCCCAGATCCCCTTGAACACACACAAAAAATTTCATCAAAATCGGTCCAGTCGTTTGAGAGAAGTTCAGTGACATACACACTCACAGAAGAATTATATATATAAAGATAGGTCACAATAATGAATTAAATTAATTTGAAGTTATAGTGGTTTTTAAATATGTGAAAATATTAGGGCGCCAAAAAAATATTTATCCTCAAAATGGGCAGTAGACAAAATAAGTTTGGGAACCACTTCTCTAACTTGATGTTATCGGTTGCTCAGCACGACTTGAAACGTATAAAAAAACAAACTTCAAACTACTAAAAAAAAACTGCCGTCTGTTTGATACGGGTTATATTTTTTGTTAGTTGTAACATCGAGGCTCGTGTGGGTTTTGTTTTATTTGTACCGTGATCATTTTTATTATGTAATTTTTGTTTGGTTAGAGTGCGTTAATATAATTCGGTTAACATAGAATTAATTTTACGATTTACTTGATAATTAGAGATTAAGTTAACAATCGTTTTTGTTTGGACTTTATAAGTAAATTATTACCGCACTCATAGTCCTTGAGTGGTCATATAGAGTCCCTTTGTATGGATTTAGTACGAGAAATTTCAAACAACTTTTAAGATAACTGTTAGCCATTTTATATATTCTGTAATTCCTTAACCTAAAACGTTATTTAGTCTATGCTATAAGTCAATAACACTTTTGTTTATTTAATATAACAACATTAATCATTTGTATTACGATCCAAAAGATTATTTAAATATTTGATTCTCAAATATAAAATAGAAGTATACAACTTATCATGTTAATTATCTGACGGTATTTCGTTATCGTAAATTAAAAGTATTGTAATTGCTCGTCTGAATGACGGCCATGTTTTTCTGACATTCGGGGAATGAGAATGACAATGTAACAGCGGTGTTTTTGAAAAAGTTGTTGTTTACAATTCTAAAGGAAATATATGAGTTAAAGAAGACTATGTTTTATTTGAAAAAGTATTCTCCGGCTGTGACTCCCACATAACCTAGTCTATATGTATTAAGTTAACACACTTGACAAAAATGTTATTTTAGAAAACATTATAAAACCTTAAATCACTAACCTAAATTACTGACGTGAACATAACCCTTGTCACCTATGTTTTCATATATGAATATTGCGCTGCTTTTTCTTGACATGTTAACAATTCGAAGATTAACCAATCAACGAAGCTCATAGTAAACAGCGCCATCTCTTGACGTGTTAAAACCATATCTTAAACTATACATGTTGGCAACGATTAATCTTTTTAATCTGTACAAAAACTGACGGACAAGAAAATCCTATAGCAAAAGTTTGTACAAGCTTTTAACAGAGATCAAAATTCTTATTTCTTACAAATATTAAAAATGCGAATGTTTAGATAGATGTTTGATTGAAGGTATCTCCAAAACGACTGAACAGATCTCGATGAAATTTGGCATACATATAGAACATAGTCTGGAAGAACGCATAGGCTACTAATTATGTTACTGGGCTAGGCTACTATTATGTTATTGTTCCATCCACACCATCTCGATGGCTGGCATTCCACGACCGTGCGGCTTGCGCGAAACTTCCTGCCTCGCACAGCAGCGTTGTGGAATGGTCTGTCCTCGACGGTATTTCCAAACCGCTACAACTTAGGGTCCTTCAAGAAGCTAGCCTATCACCACCTCAAAGGTCGGCAACGCATCTGCGGTTCCTCTGGTATTGCTGATGTCCATGGGCGTCGTTGAACACCTCGGTGTTCCCGCTGCTCGTTTGCCCCCTTCTCTTATAAAAAAAAAAATGTTTAATTCTCCGCGTACGGAGTTGCGGGCGACAGCTATCTATATTTATGTTATAATATATAGATAATAGCCAAATAATATTTTTATTATGAAAATGTGTACAATGCGTTTTAAAACATTCTTAATTGGCCGTAATATTATAATGTCTTCCATATGCAGTACATTATCAAGCACCAAGAAGCTTTTATTATCATTTGAAAGCAAATAAAAAATGACAATCTATACAGGGCTGCCAACAAATAAATGTAAGAACGGTTTCTAAGTGTACACTGGTCGTTGAGTTTTTACTTAATTTAATTTTTACTTTATTTTATTATTTACAATTATCAAATGGATTATAAATAAAAATATATACTACTAAACTAACTAAATTTTAGATCAATTTAACAACGGGGTAATAGGTCCGAAATAAAATTATATTTTCAAATTAGTGGTCACCCGCGACTCAATTCGTTAAAAATAAAATAAAAAAACGTAATTAGTAGCTTATGTGTTCTTCCAGTCTATGTTCAATAAGTATGCCAAATTTCTTCGATATTCATTGAGCCTATACTTTCAAATAAACATCCATCCATCTAAACATTCGCATTTATAAATTTTTGATAGCCCTAATTCGATGAGTACTGAAACTGAAGTCATGCGATCAACGCGTGATAATGACTGCCCATGTGTTGACAACCTCCCCGAGGTACCACTTGACCATAACACAAACAAATATCACCTTTATTACACACGTAATAAAACATACAATCGTGTAACGTATAAATCTATTTATAGGGCGACAAGTGTACTCCTTATTGAGTGCAATCATTAATTAAGAGGAATAGTGTTTCGTTATTAATATGTTTGTTAAATAGAATTTGAATCTTAACAGCTTGGGTTACAGTTGATTTTCTTTTGACTAGTATATAATTGAGAAGATTATTAATAGATGTAGTTGGTTAGATCGGACATAATGTTTGTTTTATGCATTTGAATGATTTTAATTTCTGTCTGATAATTACTTATCTCTGTATTAGAATCACTAATTTAATAAATGGCATTTTAAAAACTTTGACTCATCATCATCAGCTATACGTCCCCACTGAGGGGCTCGGAGCCTACCCTAAGTTAAGGATGATTAGGCCATAGTCAACCACGCTGGCTAAGTGCGGGTTGGTTGACTTCACACATATCTTTAAATTTCTTCTCAGATATGTGCAGGTTGCGTCACGATGTTTTCCTTCACCGTAAGAACGTCGGATAAATGTACATATGTAAAACGGAAATCGAAAAACACATTGGTACATGGCGGGATTCGAACCCAGGACCTGTAGATTGCAAGTCAAGTGCTTGACAACTGATCCACCGACGCCACCACCACGCTCGCTTAAACACGTGTGGGAAAATGCAGGAAAACGTTAATGATTTTAAAAATTATTTTGTTAAGTTAAACACTTGACTACTTAACATGTACTTATATCTATATACTTAAGACAGTGCAGACAGAACCCTTGAAATATTCTCAAGATGTTACACGTGGGCGGAATCAAAACGATATCGTTTCGATATCGCGTTGCTATCAACCATATGTCTGTGCCGCGACTACAAAATTGATTTCGAGTGGTTTTTGAACGTGTCTTTGTCATCTTCAAGTATTAAACACACGTGTATTTGAATAATTATAACCTTTTAACTGCCGATACACTCGTGTAAACATTCATCTCTTTTATTCTCTTTGGAAAAACTGAAATGGCAATAACATTCACCATAATAAGGTTACAAATATTCTCTATGGTATAGAAATATATATACTTTTTAATATCATAAGGTGGCAAACGAGCGAGCGGCCATCTGAAATCGCTGAAAAGCGAAGTGACCGTTGCCCATAGACATACGCAATTACATATGCGTTGCCCACCTTTAATCGACGGAGGAGAGGATGCACAGAAAGAAAATATTTTCCCTTTCCATGCATCCTCTCATCCGGAAAGTCCACTTCCACTTCCCATCCTTTCCTTATGAGAAAAAGGATGGGAACGGAAAGAGGACTTAATTGAGCCTCCGGGACGCACACTCATCAGACGAAACGCGGAATTGCTTTCACATCACGCCTGTCATCTGTGTGGTCGTGGTATTTCACCGGGCGAGCCCAGCCGATTCGTGCGAAGATGTTAAAGCGGGCTCTGTCAATGATGAAATATTAAATAATACAAATATTTATTAATTATTTCAAAATCCATTCTATCAAATTGTATAACTCTATTATATGATAAATAGAACTGGAGATACACATGTACATCTTTATCCTCTTTCCTAAAATTTGAGTTTAGTGATTAGTAAAGTTCACGCAGGGACCTTTGATAACTTACTAATATTATAAACGCTAATGTTTAAATAGATGGATGTTTGTTTGTTGTAAAGTATCTCCAGGAAGTTTTATGGATCACGATGAATTGACACAGATGTAGAACATAGTCTGGATGACCACAGACTACTAATTTAGTATTTTTATTTCGAGCTGACGTATAAACAAAATTAGTATCCACTTTTTTTCGTATTGTAGAGCCTTATGGTACCGATTCTGTAGTTTTTGTAAGCAGTCGTAGTTAAAACAGTTTATTATCCCCAACAGAGGGCTCCATCTAAATTTGCATTATGTTCTCGCTGCCGACCAACCCTTCTGATTGCGTACACCGCGCCCGTTGCCGCGCTGTCGGGCAACATTTAGCGTGCTTCATTTAACGTCAATTAATCACTCCCAGAGTTGCCAGCTTTTAACAACCGGTTTACGAGATTCATAAGTATGTAAATTCTCTAATTACTTGATTAAAGAATAACTGACTGACGCACCTCCTCGGTTGTCAGTTCGTGTCTTTTACAACTTATTTTAATTTTAAGAAAAATGGAAGACGAGATTAAATAAGTTTAAACAATGGATAATTGGTACATTATTTGTTTTCTTAAAGCTGAGTGCTGGCGTTAGGTGCAGGGCGCTGGACAAACAGGGGCGGCACAGGTCTGCGAGTTACATAACCCTGTTAATCTCCCCCCCAAAGGTATGGTGAAAAAGGGGAGCTCCAAAAATCTCGCCCAGGCAGCTGGTAGCTTTAAAATCTTCCTTCGGTTGAGTCTACTTTCGCGTATATTTGGTTAAATGAAAAGATTTACTCCTGAACTATTGTGTACCGAATTTAAAATTATCACCGTAAAAATAGTTATGGTAAAATAAACGCATAAAGGTTACAAATTAGCATAAATTATTGCAATGAACATAAAAAAGATATAAAATGCTTGTTTGATAACATCACGACGTACACCAGTGGAAACTGCATTTTACTGGTCTCCGTGTAAATTGAACTGATAAAATTGTTTACTTATGAATGCAAATTTAGACTCTAACACATTGGTTTATAGTTTATATTGCATTGTATAGTTGTTAAAGATTTACGATAACATTTTGATGGATATAGTTGTTTTTTAGCAGATAAAAGACTTAACAATGACGTAAGTAATGACACAAAGAAATAAAGATTTTCTGTTGCTAAGTGTAAGATTTGTTTGGATGAAATATGTTTAGAAAAGCATTTTTTAAACGTTTATATCTCAAAGTACCAATATAATCCTGAACTATGGAGGCACATTTTTATTACTACTATTTCATACATCTACATTAGATTTTTTTATATATCTTTGTTTCAAGCTCCCAGGACGTAGTTACATATAGAACATAGTCTGGAAGAACACATAGTCTACTTTTTAATTAAGTACGGACGGAGTCGCAGGCGAAAGTTAGTAAGTAAATACGTTTAATATTACTTTAAATAGCATCAAAATGTTGTAAAATATTTTTCGTTTAATCTTAACCAATTTCTTTTTTTTTAATTTATTTTTCTTAAATAAAACCTGACAAAACCTCATCAAATATAAATAAACAGGAAATTTTATCGCTAAATTGATAACTTATTGAATCGAGACAGCATTGACATAAAAATTATTCAACTTATTGATAATAATTCCTTATTATTACCTTTATATTGTTATATTTGTATATTTCCTCTTCAATATATTTGTTAACCTTCAATTTCAGATATGAAAATAGTTTTCGTTGCGATTCGAAACCTAAACGTTGGTTTTTGAGACAAAATATTCGTATAAAACATATATCGTCATCGTTATGATTTTAAACGGAAATTTTGTTGTCAGAAAACATCGTTAAATCAAATAAACAGCAGTGTAAAATTACATCCATAGTTTACAATATTTATTTTAGTTTTTTTGGTTAAAATCGTAAGATAAAGGTAGATATAGTATGAATTTTAGTCTATGGTAAAGCTAATATAGTTGAGTTCAAAATATTGACGAAATAAAATATTCTATTAGTATTCAAAATTAGAAAATATAATAATTAAATTGTTAATAAACGAAGCGAAACGTGTACAAGTAGCTTATAAAAATGGACTAACAAAAAATAACAATCTCTATTTCGGTCCGAAGCTCGGAGCTAAACAAAAAATATATGGCAACGCGTAACCCGTCGTCCATATTTTTTTCCAATCCTCATAAAAGTTGTCTCTGTCCCTCCCCACAAGTTAGAGGGAGATAGACGACTGTCAAATGCCCGCGCCATATTTTTGATGCGTCCATTTTATGCCGTGGTGAATCTTATTGAACGTTTATTTTTTTTTATTTCTAAAACTGATTTAGTTAATCGATCCGATACGATTTGGTAGCACTTTTCTTGAATACAATCCTTTTCGGATGTTAACATCATAAAAATAAATTGTTTGCTATTAAATTTTATTTTAATAGCTCTTTATAGTTTGTAATAAATAAAAATATTCATTTGAATAAGAAATTACGTATTACCTTTTTTTATTAAAGTTTAAGGTGAATAACGTTTTGGAAATGATATATATTTTTTTAATTTTAACTTTGGATTCTCAACCAACATCTAGAAAAGGGGCCACTAAACATCTTGAGTATGGCAGAGAATCACTAACCGTTGGTTTTTGAAAACAAAATCCTCGTTTAAAACATAATCGATGTGTTTAATACAGAGATGTTGGTATCAGAAATCAACAAATCTTACTTAAAATGAAGGCACGAAAGAACGAGCAATGACAAAGCTCAAATTGTTGTAACAAAAACTAAGCCTTCATCACGCTGTACTCAAGGGCGCACGCTCCGAAAACACGTTTTTTATATATTTAAAGTTTAAATAGACACGATCCTACTGACCTCATTTATTTTTTAACTATTTTTCTTATAAAACAAAATTTGTTTTACGCTTTTATGTTGGTATCGAGTTCCTTACGTTTGTAGTAATTTTTTTTAAAGGTTTTGCTAAACCCGCTGTCACAAAATGACCTTAATTTGCTAAACAATAAATGTCAAAATGACATAGTGACTGACGATTTTGTCTATGTTTTTTGTACACTAGCTGTCGTCCGCGACTCCGTTCTTGCGGAATGAATAGCCTGTGTCTGCCTTCTGCCTATGTTCTATATCTTAGCCAAATTTCAGCGAGACCTATGCAGCCGTTGGTTAGATACCTTCTAACAAACATCCATCCATCCAAACATTAGCATTTATAATATTAGTAAGATTAATAACACGACCACTACTGAATTTGTTCAAACTTGTTTGATCGTTTACTGGGTATTTGAAATCATAAGTACCTAAACTTAAATTAAATTTTAAAGTCATTATAATAACAATATTAAATAATATTTAAGCCTCAATAGCCTAATGGTTTAGGGTTCGGATTTCCGATCACGAAGTCGGAGGTTCGAATCTCGCCATTCGAGTATTGTCATGAACCATATCCTAGCACAAGCCTAGAACTTAGTTGGAATGGTAGAAGAAATATTAGAAAACTAACAAAAATCTACTAATATTTAAAAATAAGTTATTATAATTATTTTGACCAATTACAAGATCAAGAATGTAATAACAACGTGTACTTTTGCTTACACATGCAATAATTTTAAAAACATAAACGTAGTTATTACGTCACAGCTGATTTTACCCTTGTAAGTTTCACCCCATCGCAAGGGATGAGGGTGCGACGTTCAAGGCCAACCCTAACTGCGTTTTACTTATTACGCAGTTTTTATTTTCAAACAGGAAGTTAGTTATACAATAGCGAATTTTAACAAAGGAAGTCTAGAATATTGTTAGTTAAGAGTCTAAAAGTATATTTAAAGTACTTATTTCCTAGATTTACTAAGATAAAGTACACACATAAAAAAGATTTAGGCAAATGCAAAAATATATATCTTACTAATATTATAAATGCGAATGTTTAGATGGATGGTGAGCGATGGTGATTGAGCGTCGGTGGCTCAGGGGTTAAGCACTTGACTTGCGATCTGCAGGTCCTGGGTTCGAATCCCACCATATACCAATGTGTTTTTCGATTTACATAAGTACGTTTATTCGACGTTCTTACGATAAAGGAAAACATCGTGATGCAACTTGCACATATCTGCGAATAAATTCAAAGATATGTGTGAAGACAACCAACCCGCATTGGCCAGCGTGGTTGACCGTGGCGTAATCACTCTTAACTTAGGGTAGACCCCGAGCCCCTCGGTGAGCACGAGCTGATGATGATGATGAGATGAATGGATGTTTGTTTGGAGACATCTCCAGAACGGCTGAATGGATCTTGATTAAATTTGGCACAGATGTAGAACATAGTCTGGAAGAACACATCTACTTATTGCGCGGATGAAGTCGCGGGCAACAGGAATCTGTGATTAAAACCATACAAAGGATTTTTTTTTTAAATGATTACATTTCATAAAAAAAGTTACAACCCTTTTGCATCTCACAATCTTATATTACAATATTCAACCATAGGTTTAACCGAGATAAGGTTATAAATGTGTAATTAAAACTACATAATATATCATTTGTCAAAGTAAAATCAGTCTCAAAATGAAGACCATAAGGTATTTATTTCCATGCGTTGTTAACGATAGGGTTCGTTCGGTCTCTAGGGAATCGTTAAGTGGTCAGATGTCACAAAGGGCTGCTATTTTTCATGTATTTTATATATACAATGTACTTATTAATCCAGAACTATAGTGCACTGATGCTTGTATAAATATTGTCATCCCTTTCATTATCTTTGAAAAAAGAAAGACAACAAAATGTGTTGATAGAAGTATAGATCGAAATTCATAATCAAGCCCTTTGTTCAGGGCTACGTAAATCTTTGCCACGCTACTTTAGTCTCTAAGCGACTTACGCTACTCAATGTCATGATAGTACGTAGTTCTTCGTACTTCGATGTCGTCAATATTTCTGTCACCGCATAAGACAGTCGCTCGCTACCTGTTTTCAAGGTCATGAGAAAAATCGTTCAATTTAAGATGGCGGTGTAAATGTGTTCTTCCAGACAATATTCTACATTTCCTAATTTCAAGATCTGTTGAGCCGTTATTAACATACCTTCTAACAAACATCCATCCATCTAAACGTTCGCATTTATAATATTAGGTACATAGAAATTAATATGTCAATTTCTCAATACGATTCATATACGAAACTTATGTAGCTATTTCATTTCTTTAAACTCATCTTAACCTTAATCCGTTAAACGTATCTGAGATAAGATTATGAGATCAGGATTGAGGTCACTAATCCTACATCACTAACAACATTTAAGATTCGGGGATAACTGCCTTTACATACTGTACGTAATCTTTTATGTGCTTCTATATTTTACTTTTTACTAATATTAAAATGCGAATGTTTGGATAAATAGATGGTTGTTTGTTTGAAGGTATCAACAGAACGACTATACTCGCACATATTTGTCATAAATGTAAAACACAGTCTGGAAAAACATAAAGGCTACTAATTAATGTCTTTTTTGTCAATTCTGCGCAGACGGATTCGCAGGAAGCGGCTAGTCTTACTTCCTACTAATATTATAAATGCGAAAGTTTATATAGATGGATGTATGTTTGAAGATACGTCTGGAACGGCTTACTAATGTATTCTGATGAAATTAACATAGATGTAGAACACAGACTGGAAAAACACATAGGCTACTAATTAAATTTATTTTTATATCCGCGCAGATGAAGTCAAGGGCGACAGCTAGTAAATTATAAATGGATTTTTGTTATCACTTAACTGTAACTTAAGCCTGAGAACACAGTCTGGAATAACGTAATTATCTAGTAATATATCTAATCCCTTTAAGATTGAAGTGCCCCTATGACAGGATATCTATTTCTCTGGTTCAACTATATTTCTTTTTATGTAGCATTTTATAGCGAAACTTGTTGCCTACCCGCAAATCAATTCAACGCTTGTCCTTTTTAAAGCACTCATCTAATAAAACACAGCGGGGAACGCGACCGGTCATTATCTATTTGATGTAGCCGGGACTTTGCCTTCCGCTGCACACCGCACATAACAATGTCCCAGTATCAGTCTTTATCCCAGTTATAGTAATGTCCCAGTCAGTCATTGTCCCAGATAATTTAGCCAACACGATTCCGTTACATTGGCATTAAAAATTACTAACACTCACACCGTAGTTTGTTTAATCATGCTGTATAGTTCTAATTAATTTTATGTACCTAAAACAATAACTTAATTAAATTATAGATATAATAGTATTATTTTGTCAAATAAACTAAAGCATCTTTAAAATAACTAACGAAAAAAAATTACATTTAATCGTTTCGATATCACAACACAATAAGCAAAAACAGCATAAAAATAATTATAAAGAAATAACACATAAAACAACACAACACATATAACTCTCGAGTTATTTTAAAGATAAAATATTTCTTGAAATATTTTCAAAGAATTGAATATAGAAATTGTTAGTCTATGTCTACAGCGAATCAACGCATCTCCTATTAGACTTTTAATAATTATAGTCGTGTTCTTTGTTTTGTGAATGTGTTCATTTTATTGTGTTTAAATTTGGTAACTATTGGTTCCGAGTTATTTGAAATTCTTTTCGTTTATTATTATGTCGGTCTGTTAGCCTCACAATAAATGTAATATTTAAAATCATAATTTGTCTTTAATAAGTTATTGCTGGTTATTGGTTTTGACAAATTACGGATAGTTTTTTTTACCACAGAGTAAATATGCACCGAAATTGCGAGCATAGATTACATAGTGTTCTTATTGGCTTTATAAAAGTGACCTTTGCCTTCCAAACAGTTCTTAAAGTAGTATATGAAAACCTCTTTGGAGTGTATAAAAAAGTTTTCCAAATGAACATACAATCTCGCTACCCTATACATCGTTGCGATCAGGTCTCTTCAATCTACATACAAATAGCCGTCGGCATCTGCGTCGGCGATCTTCCGTAACTTATTCTATGACATGAAGAAATCGCTTCGACTCACTTCATATATACCATCTCGCTCTAACACGTGTCCTCTCGCTCACACCCCAATCTACATTATGACGATAAAGTGACATTGAGCGTAAGATTGGGTTGAAGAAATGACAAAGATTGTATTACAGTTAGAAAGTTACAAAGCTAAGGAAAATGATCTCTATTCCTTTTGGAATAAGGTGTATTTATTTTATATTGGTTTAGTTGTATGTTTGTGTAGAAATAAGGAAGCGTTTCCCGTAGAGAGTAAGTCGGTATGTTTAGGGGCTGGCAGGAGCCGTCAAAGCGCATCATTTCGCGGAATAAGTTAGACGCCTAGCTATGATAACGCGAGATAAGTTCAAGTTACGACCCGACTTAAGTAATGATGTTCCTTCAAAGTTTATTCATCGAATTTTGGCGAGCTTTTATTTTAATTTGACGTTTTTTTTACATTAAATTCACTGACAATTCTGTGATTTAGCATTTTACAATCTGATAAACACCTTTTTCCTAATCTTTATCTCACAAATCTTCTATAAAAAAAACTGAAATTAGTGAAAAGTGTAATCACGGCCGTTTATTCAATTCCACTTTAGTCTATTTATTTCAACATATAATTGAAATAAAATAAATAAAATAATTCTCTTAATATTGTAGCTATACTACCCGTTGGTTTATAAGACGAAAATTTATGTATTAAACATATCGTCATTCCTATCATTATCTTTGCCAAAACACAGATAATAAGATGTTTTGAACGGGGATTTTGGTTTCAGAAACCCATTGTTATTCATATGTCTGATACTTAATACATCTCTAATAAATCCATAGAGAATAAATGACAATATCAAAGATCAAAATATACGTAATTTCGCTTCTATATTTTTCATAAGCTTGTAATATAAGAGTTAAACACAACTAGTCTCAGTTAATTTTAACTATAACAAACCATTGTAACTAACAATCGTTTTACAATAACATAACAAAAACGTCAACACAATACCTAAGTCAGAAATGTCAGAACAAAATTAATTATCTAATAACGTTCTATCCTTTGTTCTCGAAGCGTCTTAGAGTATTATCAAAAAGTGAAGAAAAACTTACAACAGTTCATCGCAAATTAAACTGTAACTCTAAGGGAATAGATCACAGTATCGTGTGAATGTAGTCGCTTAAGCCAATTAATAAAATAGTACATGTATCGTTTGTAGGCGATAAGTACAAACTTTTTCGCTGGAGCTTGGATCAATAACAGAACATCAAACGTAGCACAACAAACCATATGGTTATGAAAATAAGGTTCATATTACAGTGTAGTAGTCTGTATGCTTTCATTCGCTTGTTACTAAGCCAGTTCGCGGATCGGGGGAGGGATCGCCAACCTTTTTCTGGGGCGTCCCTGTTAGGACTTTTACCTTTATTTTATTCTTGAGCTACTGTTTCTAGGTGACATTTGATATAAAAAATCTTGTGTCATTTGATTAAAATGTTTATTTTATAAAGTACTGTTTACCTAATAATAGTAACTTGGAAATTAATATTTTTTAGAAATCAATAAATCGGTCTCTTCACATACTTACCACTTAATAAATTAAGGATTTTTATTTCTAAACATACATTAATAGTATTTAAGCTATTTTAAATAAATTCAGTTACAAACACCTCCATTCAAGACCTACTTTATTATAAATAATATAATAATAAGAACTATAATAAAATGACAAGGCATTACAATATTTTTTACGACTACTCAATTTTTTTCGTTGTGATTGCAAAATAATTTCGCGAGGAAATAATACTGACGTACGTTACAAGGGCGTGGCACCTAGTAACAAACGAAGAGTTAAAACACTAAACAGTTATATTAGACATTAAAAAAACTAACGCAAAAGGTTGGCAACACGAGACCGACGCCATAAATGCACTCTCTAGCGCAACGGGGCTATTATATCAAACAAAACCAAAATGTTGTAAACGTAACTAGAAGCAATTTTTTAAAATAGACTTTATTCCATACGCCATAAGGGCGACGGATGGACGATTCTCTTTGTGAAGGTCGATGTCGGTTACGACATTTTTGTACTGAGGCAGGTCTTAACCACGCATGCGCTAGTGTGAGTGTATCCTCGTGTCCGTGTAGCACCACTGCGCCTGTGTGCGCGCGACATCGCTTCGGTCACGTAGGCTCGGCTAAGTTGGATTCACTAGAGTTTTGAGGACAAAACATTGGTTGAACGAAAATCCTTTGTTACATTTTGCTATTATTTCGTTTTAAGCTTGTATTTAGGAAGATCATCTTACTTCTTACTTATAATGATAATTTTAAATATTGGTTTTAATCGACTAAAACATTAAAATAAGTAATTCCTTTCAAAAATTGACTTATACTAATTAATATAATTTTAATTGTTCAACAAGTCTTATATATACTTATATTGATATTGAAACCTGTTAATCAGTTAATAGCGATTACTTTCTTCTGTGTACTGATGTCCGTTCCAATCGATAGCAAGTGCACATAGCAACAGTTCGCGTCAGCTGTGCCGGGCGGGGGGTCGCCGGGCGGGGCGGGTGGCGGGGAAGTGTGCGGGGGGGGGGGGGGGGGCGCGGCAGAGCGCACAATTGATTCCCCGATACCTCGCGAAAGTTGCCTTTGCCGGAAGCGGGTAACCATCCGAAAATTCACCTATACATAGTAGCCATAGTAATAATATGATGAGAAAAAAAAATATACATCCTCTAGAAAGAACAATACTAAATTTGGATAACATATTATAGGACGGACCTTTCTAGAAAATTCATTTATCTTTGTCTCATCGTATTCAGACGTAGGTTAATTTAGTTAACGTAGTTAAATGTTAACGTAGGTATACGAGATGGAGAAGACTTAAAATAATTTTATTCTGTGATATTTAACTTAAATATCCATGGATCAATAAAAATCTAAAAGTCTTTAAAAACAAATGGAATAAAGTCTACGCGACTGCATCTGATAAAATACAGGGAAATCCTAAATGATTCATATAAACACGTACGTTTTATAAAATAATGAAATCTTGATACGTTGATACAAAGAAAAAAAAATACTTGACACAGCGACTAACTCATTACTTTCAACACGTAGATGTGCTTCTAAGAGCTCTGCCAAATATGGATGCCGAGTAACATTTACACTTGTTAAAAAAAGGCAATTCGCCTTGTGCTAGGACATTTACGACAATAGTTGGATGGTGGGATTCGAACCCCAGACCTCATGATTGGAAACCCTTAACCATTTTGGCTTTTGGCGCTTTTTTCAAAGTTTCACGAAAAAATTGCCAAATATTGATGTTTGTTGAGTAAAGAATTAACATTTTGTCAAAGACGTGGCATAACGGCCAGAACCTTTGCCTTTTTTATTAAAAAGATAGATGAGTAAAGAATTGCGCGGGAAGTGTAAACAACGAAATAATGAGAATTATTATGTTAATCTTAATAATATTATAAATGCGAATGTTTACATGGATGGATGTTTGAAGATATCTTCAGAACGGCTAGATGGATCTCGCTGATATAGATAGATATAGAACATAGTCTAAAAGAATTAAGTTTTGTTTTAAATTGCGGACTGAGTCGATGGCGATCGATGGTATGTATATAAATTTAGTATTAGGATTATAACAATTTAATAAACGTATGTTTGCCGTGCTGTTTTCAATCTATTTCGCGCTATTTTATATATTTTGGCGTTTGATTAAAATGGAACATTAAAATCAATAAGTCCAACACATTGGTTGCGATGATGTGATGTATTTCGTATTTTACCTAACAATACAGCTATAGGGCTATAGGTTTTACCTTGCTGTTCTCCTTTGTTATTACTAACAAAGGAAATTAATCTTTATGTACAAACAATAGAGTTTATATTAGAGTGAATTTGTAGTACTTAATAGCGATTAGACATGAGAAAGGGATAGTTGTGTAGGGGAAAATTATAAAGGCATCTTTTTATGGTAAATTAGACAAATTGGTGCTTAAATAATGGACATTGGGATTTAGAATTTACAATTATTTGAATATTAAGCTTCTGTATTAAACAAGGTTTATTATAATTAGTTTAATTTGTTACTTAAGTAACATAGATTCGAACACGTTCAGTGCCGACTTGCTCGAAGAGTTGCACATCTAAGTGGCATTCAACGTGTTGATTACTTTAAGCTTACGATTCTTTTTAACTTCAGGAGATATGATGATCTGCTTTCGCCGAAGATGTATAGTCTGTGCCTTATTTACAAAATGGAGTAGTGAATGATGAAGTTCTATTAAAAATATAAGAAAGGATATTTGAATAAAAGGAAACGCCATCACTTTTAAGGTAAAAATATATTTTTACTTTTTAAAAAGAAGTTTTTATGTCACGTCCAACGGAAACAGCAAATAAGCTCTATGTTGGCCTTCTGGCTGTATCTTCCACACCAATTTTCAGCTAAATCGGTTCAGCCGTTCTTAATTTAAAAATAATAAACTAAACTACGTTCTTTTTATACATTCAGATTTTTTATTCATTAAAAACAACACTATTTACCGTTAATTTCTGAGGCTAATGTATAAAAATATCGTTATCCCTGTCATCTTTGACAAAACAGAGATAAAAATATTCTAAATGGGGATATTGGTCTCAGAAAACCACGGTTAGGAAAGCATTTTATGTAGAAGTTTGCATATCAGGTGTATGCTTTTGTTCCACATCTACAAAGTACGTTTGTAGGTCTGTCAGTTCCACATTTTCTATTAACGATGCATCGTTATTAGAAATATTTAAAGTAGAATTTTTACGATCACTACTCAATTCTTGGAGTTGATGTCGTGTTATAATCTTTGTTATTTCAAATTTAATAAGTGCTTGGTTACGCATAGACAGTCTCTTAACTGTGTTGGCATAACCCAGAAACTCCATATCTATTCTGTCACACGGCACTTCTACAGTTGTCTCTGGTGCGTTTCTTTCAGCGTTTATTTCAGTGTTT
The DNA here is from genome assembly GCF_000836235.2 of Papilio xuthus. Classification (NCBI taxonomy): domain Eukaryota; kingdom Metazoa; phylum Arthropoda; class Insecta; order Lepidoptera; family Papilionidae; genus Papilio; species Papilio xuthus. The sequence continues at coordinate 446,172 of NW_013532791.1, read as the reverse complement.
ATATTTGTCATAATATTGTCTATAGTATCCCCGCTTTCGTGTCTTCGCCTTTTTACTGTACGTTTTTTAATCTTTGCCATTTCTGGTTCAGGACTTTGGACATTTTGAGTCTCGTCCTGTTCATTTTCATTATCTGTGTTATCATTAATTTCCGAATCTGTAGAATCAACGGAAAGATTCGATGAAGTGTCAATTGGTCTCAATTTTATATAAGGTTCTATGAATGACATTTCGTTTCCCCACACCCAATTAGTTAGGTTACCTGTACCTTTATTACCAGTCTGACGACAAAGTATATGTTTTCTATATGTATCTCGTAGATTTTTCCATTTTATCTTCAACGTGCGTACTGAAACAAGCAACAGTGATTACTGGGGCTTAAATATGACAAAAAGATTTATTCTTTGCAAAGATATCGTTTGAAACATACCAAAAATATTTTAATATTAATTTTGACAGATAATACAATTAAAATATGTTAACTATAAAAAATCTGTCTCCATATTTTATTATAATCAAGGTCATCATAACTCGTTGATTCACGTAAGTGAGAATTCTACGTCTATTACTATATATAATTTAACATATTAAAATTATAAAAACATAACCTAAAAATATACTACAATTAACGAGAATCTTATACAATTCCAAATCAATAAAATAGCCCAGGCAGTCTACTGGCACACACACGCGTACGCAACATACCCACACAGAAACACATACGCGCCATTCAAAACAATCCAGTCATTCCTATAGCGTTCGTTCCGATAGTTGTGAATAGGCCTCAGCCCGATAAAACATAAAATATTAAAGAAACTGTTACTTACCATCCATTCCCATCTTTTCTTTTATTTTTTTCCAAGCCATTTCTTTTTTGTATGCATTTTTATAATCTGAATGTCCAACTGCGTAGATTTCCGGATAATTTCGTATAACATCTATAAGCGCTTTTATTGTCTCTGGTTTTAAGACGCGAAATTTATCCATGATGGCGGAACACGCGGTGACGGCTTGCGACGCGAAACGCTACTAACGGAACGGAATGGCCGCGGTGTTGCGCCGCGATCACAAATACGCGAAACGGAGCGAAACGAATTCGAAATTGGAATCCCACTTTACAACGCTTTGTTTTGACAGTTGTTGACTAGAGTTAGCGATCACAAAGCGAATGAGTAGTGAAAACGGATTCGCTTTGACATGTTCGATGCTGCTGTGATCGTACCTTTATCCTAATTCCTTTATCTATGACCATAGTTTATTGTAATTAACTAAAAAATATAGAATAAATAAAAATAAATAAGGAACTCGGGGTTGTAATTTAACATAAGGAATATGTGAAAAAAGAGTACGGACCAAGAGTGTAGATGTCGTTAAATTGTGGAAAAAAAATAGGTAATAAAATGAATTGTTTTTTTTCGTCAAACCGTTGATACACTATGCGATTGCAAAGGGATTTAAATTTTGAATTCTATTCACATTTGCTTGAAGTCCGTATCGATTTATTAACTCTAATACACCCCTAATATTTAAATATTAAAGTAACAAACTACAAAACATTAAAATAAATTTAAATCTTGCATAGTTTCCAATGACCAATTTTAATATATTTTCAAAAACTTTGGAAGTAATTAATTTTAAGATAGAAAACAGCGCCATCTAGATTAAGTAAAGAGAGTTTTGTAATTATGTCTCGTACCATACTGAACATATGGCTATTCGTCTTGTTTGTTAAATGGTACTCATTTTATATCTCATACAAATACCAATTTTATTATTAAGCATTTATTCTGACAATATTCGTTTATTGAAATTTAATTTACAAACTTAATTGTTTGGCTAAAGTCAAATCATGCCTTACACAGTTAACAGCACTTGACTTATCCCAGTAACAAGGCAGAGGGCATCCACAGTGCGCCGCCTTACGATGTATTCTAGGCTCTGCGTTTAGTCTTGAGCTATTTGAGGCCGAGCGTTCAGGTCAGTAATAAGAAAGGATATTTAAATGAAAAGAAACACTAGTAGTTTTAAGATAAGAATATATATTCATTAAATGTTTATTTCTTAAGGTTAACACGGAGTCGGCAACACCTCGCCTACTTGGCATATCTCGCCACAGTGGAGTAATGATAACCATTTGGCCCTTAGTTCACAAAGCACCGTAAATCTGTGAAAACTGACGATTTAAGTTGCTAAGCTATGCGCAATACAATATCAGAGAGGGTTGTATGCGGCACGCGTTGCCGACATTTTGTCTTTCGTCGCTAAAGCAAGTCGCTTGCTACCTTTCAAGGTAATCTTGAGTCGCCGCAATTTTCAAGATAGCGGAGCAAATACAGTTGACATTTTATAAATTCGTGTCAGTCTGTACTGAGCGATTAGACGACTCATGTCGACGATTCAACGTTGTGTGACGCAAATATATATTAGTTTCAAAGATTTACGTTTCCTTGTGTACCCTACTTTGTTTGAGAAGAAGTTTTTATATAAAATATATACTTTGGTTTACACGTATAAAGTTCTAGATCTATTAATTTTATGATTGTCATATTCTAACAGTATTCATTACATGAATTACTTAACGTAGAATTTTTACGATCACTACTCAATTCTTGGAGTTGATGTCGTGTTATAATCTTTGATATTTGAAATTTAATAAGTGCTTGGTTACGCAGAGACAATCTCTTAACTGTGTTGGCATAACCCAGAAACTCCATATCTATTCTATCACACGGCACTTCTACAGTTGTCTCTGGTGCGTTTCTTTCTACGTTTATTTCTGTGTTTATATTTGTCATGATATTGTCTATGGTATCCCCTTCGCTTTCGTGTCTTCTCTTTTTTAATGGACGTTTTTTAATCTCTTCCATTTCTGGTTCAGGACTTTGGACATTTTCAGTCTCGTTCTGTTCATTTTCTTCGTCTGATATAACATTTACATCAGAATCTGTACAATCAGCAGAAGTATTTGCTGCAACTTTTCTTGATCTGAACTTAATATAAGGCTCAACAAATGCCATTTCATTCGCCCACACCCAGTTGTACAGAGTATTAGGTCCTTTAATGCCGGATCGACGACAATTTTTGTGTTTTATATATGTATCTCTTAGATTTCTCCATTTTACCTTTAATCTTTTAACTGTAACAAATATCAATTTGCTCAGAACATTTTAAATAATCAAACTCTAAGTTTTATTCCATACTAAGGTCTTTAATTCGAGTTACAAAAATACAACTCCATTAGCACACATCCCAATTAAAACGATATTCTCTTTAAGGTTAACGCGAATTCGGCAACGTCCTCCCGACAGCGCTACGCCTGCGTACTTACTAATTGACATAGTTTGATCACCTATATATACAAACTATAGGTATATAATTATCCCGTTCAATCGGCGACGTCATGGCGCCGCCGGTGAGCTTCGGGGCGGAGGATGCTGAGGGGACAAGTGACGAAAGCGCGTTAACATTGATTTTAAATAAATACAGACAGGTTGATTTTTAATAATAAGAAATAGTAACAAAATCATAAAAATTATAAACTGCAATACGACTAAAATTACTTACTGTCCATCCCCATTTCTTCTTTAATTTTCTTCCAAGCAATTTCTTTTTTATACATATTCTTATAATCTGATTGTCCGACTGCATATATTTCTGGAAAACTTCGTATTATATTAATGAACTTTTTAATTGTCTCGAGTTCCATGATATGATAATCGATTGCGTCGGAACACGCGGTGACGGCTTGCGATGCGAAACAATACTAACGGAACGGAATCGAAATGGCGGCGATGTAACGCCGCGTTCACAATGACATACGAAAGCGGAGCGAATTTGAAACACGAGTCTAAGACCATTCGTACACAAACATAAATCGGAACGACTTTTTTCACAATCTTGACAAACAAGTTGTGAGCTACTGGTTTCGATGACTGAGTTACAAAATGTTGGCGATATGCTATGCATGAACCTCTATTACATTGAATCAAGTAACTCGCTTAGACTAAAATCGCTGGGTTTGGATTTACGTGTCCCAATATGTGTTTATTGATCCGTCGCGCATGTGCATACTCCTTTGCTTATTCCAATTACGTTATGTCGTTAGAGAGATATTGGAGAGAATCTGGGGATCTATCGCGAATATTTGCGATATACGTTTTCGTAACATCATAGACAAAATGTGTCACAGTTCAAAAGTGAAAAAGACCTCTGTAGGTTAAATATTTTTAAAAAACTTTTTAACAAACCAAATAAATACTTTAAATTGTCATTAATAAAACAAAAATGAAACAATAAACAAATAAAACTCGAGATTCGAGTTCCATATAATACAAATAAATAAAGAACTTTCATCTCCTTGTAGAAATAAATATCTGTCTTTGCGTTCCATTAGCTTTCGCTATAAATAGTTAATAAATAAGACATTAAAGTAAGAAAACCTAAAAATTAGTAACAGCCGTTTTCAAAATTATGATACAAAAAATTTTATTTCAAGAATACCACATTTTTACATTAAACGCACACACTCACAGTCCTAAAATGCCACTTAAAACGTCTTTAGTAACCATAACCATTTAAATATAATACAGCAGTTAATCTTAAAAAAAAACTGATTAATATATATAAAGTTCAGTTTCCTTCACCGTACAATTCATTTTGAATTTCTATCATCGTAGTCTGATCATCATCGTTCATCACCGAGGCGATCAACTTAACAATTCTCGGCTGCAAGTCCAACGCCTTATGCATCGGTAATTTTTTCAACATGGCCGCCACTTGTTCACCAA
>NW_013532791.1:406597-441149 GCF_000836235.2 Papilio xuthus | reverse complement strand
TTATTTTATCAATTGATTTACAATTTGTACTATCCCTAGTTTTAATGGAATATTGGTAAATTCGTTGCGTAGTTGTCGATTGAACTTTATTTAATTGTTTACAAATATCGTTTTCTGTTTCATTTTCACCTTCTATTGTGGTTGCATTCAAATTAACAGGATTCTGAAATAAATTAATATATACGAGACGTCATAATATTATTAAAAAATATATTAAAAATAGCCTAGGTTGAAAAAACAACTTGTAGAATCTCTTAATTGTTGGTTTATGTAAAATCTGTTGATTGTTATAGGGCTATTCAAACTTTACGGTGACTCGGAATATCATAGGAGACATTGAATAGAACACAGTCAAAGTAACTACTCGGAAAAACTCGAGCTGCTAGTTGGAATCTTAAAGTACCCACATACGTGTAGTATAATTACAAGAACCTTGTATTTCAAAGAGACTTTGTCTTTCGAATTAGATAAATTTCGTCTAGTGTCAAACGCTTTATCTAATACTAGCTGTCGCCCGCAACTCCGTCCGCGGGAAAGGAAAACAAACAACATTGAACTTCATCGAACATTAAAAAAAAAAGAATTGTCCAAATTGGTCCAGGCGTTGTTTAATTATGCGTTACCAACACATTTTGCGATTTATTTTTATATTATAGATTATAAATGCGAAAGTTTAGATGGATGGATGTTTGTTTGTAGGTATCTACAGAACATATCAACGGATCTTGATGATATTTGGCACAGATTTAGAACATATAGGGGGATGTTAAAATACTGTTAAATATAATACTTACTGTATTAGGAACAGCTGTATCAAGTAGACGTGTTGTACCCTTGTCTGTGGTATAAAGATCATCTTTATTGAAATGTTTGGAGCAAACTATACTTGCTGTGTTTGGTTCAAAATATGGTTCATCTCTCTGCCGTCTCACTACTTCTATCCATTTCTCTCGACGTATTAGATGTTTAGGAAAACTATAATATTACACAGAAGTATTTTAAAATAAAAAACATTTTGTGAGGCTACTGACAATTAAGAGATTGAGGAGCTAATAATAACAAAAATAGTGCAAATTAAATGATACCTACATGCAAAATTCAAGCGTCCGTGGCTCTGGAGTCAAGCACTTGACTTGCAATCTGCAGGGTCCTGGGTTCGAATCCCGCCATGTACCAATGTGTTTTTCGATTTACATATGTACATTTATTCAACGTTCTTACAGTGAAGGAAAACATAGTGATGCAACCTGCACATATCTGAGAAGAAATTCAAAGATATGTGTGAAGTCAACCAACCCGCACTTGGCCAGCGTGGTTGACTATGGTCTTATCACCCTTAACTTAGGGTAGGGTCAGAGCCCCTCGGTGGGGACGTATAGTGAGCTGATTATGATGATGATGATGACATATAAAATAAAACATGCTTGGTATACATACAAATTACATAAGAATTACGTAATTTGAGGAGTATTTCAAAGACTCGATAAAGATTTATCTTAAAATAACAAAGATTAGAATATGGTTGTTATAACTTTGCAGATGAACTTACCGAAAGTACGACATGCCGTCATTTTTAGGATGCTGCGGCTTTACGCTTTTACAAAATTTAAAAGAACACTTCGTCATCACGAACGTCCGCTCCCCTGTGCGAGGGGAACGATACTGACTTCAAATTAATGTTAGAGCTTGAAACATATAAGAAAACATGGCGCTGTTTTGATGTATGTTTAATTTCTTGATTTAAAAAAAAACTGAAAACATATTTATTAATAATGTAAAATTTCTTGTAACCATTTCTTGTTCAAGGAGATTCACGACAAAAGTCTTGTAGGATTCGAATCGTCAACCGCAAGATCGAACATCTGTACTCAAATACTCTTAACCAACAAGCTATTAGTGTTTATACTATCAGAAACTGTATCTGTAGTTAGTTAAAATAATATAACGTTAAAATTTGACTGTGATCTAGCCATAGACGTTGCCGTTAGTATCGGATGGGGGGGGGGAGGTTTAGTCAGCTGCCTTCTCCTAAAGAATTTGAAAACTATAAAAAAACATATAAAACTGCTACGCATCAGACCATGTCAATGTTAGCTCCTCTCTAGACCTAGCCTAAATCTTCGGCTGTCGACACCCATGAATCTAGCTCTACTTCTAATTTAATCTTGATATATCTAGTATTTAAGTAACGTAGTAACATAAATCCATTGTTAAACTTTGGAAATTATAATATTAGTATTAAATTTGGTGATACGTTCTATAAGTTAAAAGTACTGTTTAGTCCAGGGGGAATTTGCGGGATTGAAAAGGCATAGTTCCGTCAATATTCTTTGTTATAATAGCGTATATATGAAAAGCCTTCCTTTGTACCTGTTGGCAGGTAGCACAGGTTGCGACCTGATCCCCCAGCTGTGAACTGGACCCCTATTTAATTATAAAATTCACAAGGGTGTTGCAACAGTGGGTAAAACTGTTATAAATAAAAATTAATTACACGTACATAAGCTTTTAAAAACTAATTATTTTTGACTAATTGAAAGTAAATTTCACGGTCAATATTGTGTCAGCTATATGTGCATCTGTGTGCAAAAGTGTGTGCAAATGTGTAAAACAACCACACATTGAAAAATACTACAACGAACAATGGCATAGCTAGTTTACAATATAACGGTTGTTACGTAACCAAATCCGGTAGAGCTAAAATTATGTGTTAATCATTTTTTTTTTACCAAATAGCACATATAATATAATTTAACGGTTTACAATAAATAAAGCCATCGATTGCCTCATAAACAAGACGAAGAATTACGCCTACTTTTAACAACACCCTGACACTTATTCACACGAGGGCAAAACAGTAGACTGACTCTTGATGTTGCATAAAACAATTGCAGTACTGCATTATCTACTGTTCTACCTTATTCCTCTGTCCTCGTGTGAAAGCATTAGCGTTTGAATGTTAATTGTTATTCCATTACCGATCGCCTACACAAGTTATTCTACAAATAAAATAACCAAAGGGTCATCATAACTCGTAAGAAGAGTAAAACGCCGAAAGCGACGTTATCTTAGGGTCGTGTATCTACTAGCCTCGCATACTTTGATTATAAAAAAATGGACTAGGCATAGAGTTATTATTGTACTATTAAAATCTGCATTTCTCGCAGAGGGAGACGTTAAATTGACAATCAAACATGTGCATATTTTGCATACTTTTTATGAAAGAATACTTAGTAATTTACAAAAACAAAACAAGCACACATGTAAGGAAGTTATAAACTTATTCTTTATTTTTATTTGTTGCGCACGCTTTACAGATCCTGTCACTTAAAGCTCAAAGCCTTCACATAAAAGTTTAAGGTGTATATTCAACCCACGTTGTGACGGGCCGGCCAGAGCGAGGCATAAATAAAATAAATCTACTGATTCTATTCAGCAGTGAAGGGTTAGTACAATATAGTCCAAGAGCCAGACATTTTTTTTTCAACATTTAACTATCAGTAATAAATGTAAATATTTAAATCGCGTATTTATATATTTTATTCTTAAGATAAACCAAATACAAGTTTCACTTTTTTATATCAAAAGGTGGCAAACTCGCGAGCGGCCACCTGAAATCGCTGAAATAGGGAAGTGACTGCTGCCCATAGAAATACGCAATTGCATATGCGTTGCAGAAAGAAAATATCTTCCCTTTCCATGCAACTTCTCATCCGAAAAGTCCACTTCCACTTCCCATCCTTTTCTTTATAAGGAAAAGGGAAAGAGGACTAAATAAGGCCTCCGGGACGCACACTCATCAGACGAAACGCGGAATTGCTTCCGCTTGACACCTGTCTTCTGTGTGGTCGTCACCGGGCGATCCAGGCCGATTCGTGCGAAGATGTTAAAGTGGGCTCAACCACTTTTAAAAATAAATATTAAAAAGAATAAATCTATAATCAGATAAAAGACAAGCTTAATTATGAAGATAATAAAAGCGACCTGCATGTGAGTCATAACATATTATGCTAGTTACTACCTCATCGACACAACTTATATAAACATAATATTTATATCACCTTCCCTTGACATTAAAATACAATGAGTCAGTACTTTGCCCTGTATGAATAAAAAGATACCGTTATAGCTTTAATTATAATTGTTAACATATGTTACTTGCATACATTTTAATGTACATTTATGCTATTTGATAAATAAGTTAAACCATCAACCAATAAATATTTATACCTCTTTAAGATTACATCATCAGCTATACGTCCCCACTGAGGGGCTCAGAGCCTACCCTAAGTTAGGGGTGACTAGGCCAACCACGCTGGCCAAGTGCGGGTTGGTTGACTTCATACATTGAATTTCTTCTCAGATATGTTCAGGTTGCATCACGATGTTTTCCTTCACTGTAAGAACGTCAGATAAATGTACATATGTAAATCGAAAATCGAAAAACACATTGGTACATGGCGGGATTCGAACCTACGACCTTCAAATTGCAAGTCAAGTGCTTGACTCCTGAGCCACCGGCGCCCTCTATAAAATACTAATACAAGACGTGAAATTAATAAAATCAATGATTAAGTTAATTTACTTTTTATTTTCTTTAATTTATTTTAGTACACGTATAAAATAATTTACATTTAATGTCTCTTCCTTCTGTCTGTCTCTTAGACTATAATTCAGCAAAGATTTCGTCCAAGTTTGATGCGTTGCATTTAATATTGTGCTTTATTCTGTATACCATAAGATTCAATATATCTTTAGAATACGGATGCAAGTTCAGGCTATCATTGCGTCATAATTCAGACCCTTTTTTCTCTGAACGGGACGGATGAATAGCTGTCTCACTTGTAGGAATCAACCACTGAAGACCCTTTGTTCGTGGATCGGAGAAAATATGATTTTTATCACAAGAAGTTCGTAACAATATTTGTAAATTAAAAGGAAAAGTAGCTTTGGAACTACATATCATCATCAACTCAGTATACGTATAAACCGAGGTTTTTGGAGTCTATCCTAAATTAGGCCAAGTGTGGGTCGGTTGACTTTACACACATATCTTTGAATTTCTTCTTATATATGTGCATCACGATGTTTTCCTTCACCGTAAAAACGTAGAATAAATGTAAATATATAAAATCGGAATTTGAAAAACATATTGTACATGACGTGATTCGAACCCGAGCTGCAGATTGGAAGTCAAGTGCTTGAACCCTGAGTCACCGACGCTCTATCTATCGAATTACATATAGGCACATCTTTGAATTTATTAAATTAGTATGGCACTTTGAAATGTCACTATGGTCGAGTCTATGGCCTCTATTTTATTCCCGATTGAATCTTAAGAAATGTATCTTAATATTAAATCGACGATAATGATTTTAGTGATCATTAGTTACAAATTTATAAAATACGTTTTAGTTACGATCACAGATACTAGAAATATAATTTCTATAATAATTTTCCTTCTAAGGTTACATACAGCGTGTCCCAAAATTCAACGATAAAACGGTAATAGTGTATAGCCAAAAGTATTCCTTAAAGACCGGCAACGCATCTGCAGTTACTCTGGTGTTGCAGATGTCCATGGCTGTCGTTGATCACCTCGGTGTTCCCGCCGCTCCTTTGCCCCCTTCTCTCACAAAAGAAATAAAAAAAGTTGGATTTTTTTTTGTATTTTTCCCCGTGTAGTTATCGTTCTAGCTATATACCATTACCGTTTTATCGTTGAAATTTAGGACACGCTATATCTGATTTGAATTTAATTTATTGCTCTTTCGTTTCAAATCTATTTATAGTAAATTTTCTTGAGATTTTAAAATAAATGTAGTTTGACATAGATGTAGAGCATAGTCTGGAAGAAGCCGTAGACTACTATTTTTTTTTTAATTCACCGCGTACATAAGACAAAAGCTATTTATATATTAGTTCTTTATTATTATATGGTCATAAAAAAAGGCACATCGTGAGCCTGGACACAACAATGAAGAAAGACCGAGCCAACAGAAACACAAACTACATTTCGTATTGTAAAATTTAGAAAGAAGATATGACCACACGAATTTATAGTGTTGCTTATAACTACGCTGGCGAAGCGTGGTTGACTTTCAAACTTTGCGTTTTTTTTTCGCAGATTGAATATTGCATCACGATTTTGTCATAAATGTCCATTACTTATTATTTTCTGTACTTCCAAAATTCCGGCTTTTCAAAGGAATCTTATAAACTAATATCGAACAGATTTAACTTGCATCCAAATCTTTACAATTTCAAGCTCAAAATTCCGTCTAAATTCAAATGTTTCGCATATTTCCAACAGTCCTCTCTTTGATGTAAGCGCCCATCCGTCCAAACCGAACGTTACCGGATATTTGCGGATATTTCCAGATATTTCCACTTCAGTTATCCACACTTGAGTCTTATAGTAATAGAACCGAACCCGAATACTGGAGAAGCATTGAAGTAAATATGAAAATTCTATGTTTAATTTTGTGTTTATGTCAATTTTCAATGTGTACATTAAATTTTTTGATTTAAATACTTTGGCGCGATTGTTTATGGTTATTTCTTGTTACCATAGACATAAAGTGTCTATCTGTCTCTCTGTCTTTTGATTATTTGAACTCATTTAACGCAAAATTGAAAACAAAAGACAGTTGCTTACCCCGACTACATTTTAGTAATATTATGAATGCGAATTTTTAGAAAGATGTATGGATGTTTGTTAGGAAATAACTCCAAAACTGCTGAACGGATCTCGATGAAATTTGGCATACATATAGAACATAGTCTGGAAGAAAACATAGGCAATTAATTATGTTTTTTTATATTTCCGGGCAGATGGAGTCGTGGGTGACAGTCAATTTTAATATAAATTAGAAAATTAAAAACATAATAAACAAAAACCTCCTTTGTTCGAATTATGTAAAAACGTAATTTAAAATCGAAAAAAAAGGACAATTTAATAATTTAAATCAGCCCACGTGTGAGTACACAATAGAAAAAAGTCCCACATCGCCGTAACTTCCCACTCACGTATAGAAAGTGCCCAAAAATAATAGAATCTCATATTACACATGTTAACTTAACCAAAATAAAAACAAGTACAAACACTTAACCCATTTTTTGTCAGGTCCACAAAAAACTAACATTAATCTTCGAGATTTTTTTCCTTCATCTTCCCCTGTTCGTACCTGCGCGTGGGTGTAAACTTAACATACAATGTAATTGATACCTTAACTCATATACATAAGACTCAAAATACTTTCACTTATTAAAAAGTACAATCCGATGCAGCTCTTCACAATTTCAATTCCCGACAAGTATTATTCAAACCAAACAAATCAAGGTATTTTAAACCTTATGCCTACAAAATAAGATAGATTATCCTCTGTATAGATAATATTAAAGTATTGTTTACAAATGAAACTGGGGCGAAGGCCGAGGGGCTTGTTGCTAAGCGAGTTCTCGAGCCCGCACTTGTAAGGGTAACGACAGGCGTTGTTCCTGCTGACGCTACCTCACGGTCAGTAAAGAAGGCCGTGCATCGCTCTAATGCACTGAAACAAGAGATAATTTATATTATTATTTGCATTTTTTATGTAATTTTCTACTCTATCTTACTTGTAGATACAAAAAGGATATATTTAAAGTAATTTAGACACAAAATGCATTGTAAAATCTGACTAATATTATAAATGCGAATGTTTCCATGGATGTTTTTATGAAAGTATCTTCGGGACAGCTTAACGGATATTGATAAAATTTGGCACACATGTATAACATAGTTTGGAAGAACACAAAGGCTATTAAGGTTTTTATGCGAGTAATATAAATGTTAATATTTAGATGGATGGATTTTAGAAGGTATCTCCAGCACAGCTGCATGGATCTTGCTATAATTTGGTATTGATGTAAAATATAGTCTCGAAGAAAACAAAGGTTATATTTTAAGTTTTTTTTTAATTCCGCCCAAACGATGTTATGGATAGTTTTTAAAATAAATATTAACAGTAAAATATAAACTCGTAGGCGTCATATAGAACCTTTTTATACATTATATAATAAATAAACATTTATTGATAATATTAATTAAAACACTATTCTAAATATAAAGCAATTAAAATAAACATTATATGTAAAAAGCACGACAAAAAACAGCAAAAAATAACATCGCCAGCTTCTTTTGGGGTGAGATTTTTTGTACACGACCACGTCTGGGTTCGCAATAGGGAAGGTTGAGGGAGTATGAAACAGCTGATCGGACGTAGAATTCACAAGAAGCTTGAAAAAAAATATAATTACGATAAAAAAAGACTATCTTTTGACTAAATATTGTTTTATGTCGTTTTAACAGTTATTGTAAATCCTATTTGGATTCAAAGTCTACTTTTTAACGTTGACATACTTTGAAAATATTCGAATTTTCAGACTGGCTTTTGGCCACGACTTCGTCAGCGCGGAATTATAAAACGTAATAAGTAAAAAGCCTATGTATTCTTCTAGAATATGTTCTATGTCTATGCTAAATTTAATCGAGATCCGTTGAGCCTTTCTAATCTAGATATACCTATTTACAAACGTCCATCCATCCATTAGTAAGGTAAGTAAGATAAGATACAAAGTGACATATTATTAAGGAAATGAACAATCACACTTCTGCCAACTCCCTTTTGTGTAAACAAGTGGAAAATTTACTAAATGAGTCGATTATTATCAACAGCTTTGTGATACGAAGGATATATTTTATCGTTATCCTTATCTACCCTTTATGTAATCGATGGCGTGATGATACCGCGGCTGATTATGTAGGTCAATACAAAAATAACAATTTTCAATACATATATCGTACGTATAACAATTTGTTTACTTATAATAATAAGTATTTTGTACATTTGAAAAACAACTGAAGTTAAGTTTTTTATAAGTCTCCTTTCCTTTGTTATTCGTGGAATAAAATTGTTATTTTTCAAATTAATAACTATATATGTTAAGCAATTTTTACACGGAGCGTTCGATTCGGATCTTTCCAAATTTATTCCTTTCAAAGGATATGGTTTACGTAAATAATTAAATGGCGACATACGAATCCACGACCATATGCTTTAACCATTGAGCTATGAGAATTTAACAATCATTTCGGAAATATAATAAAAAATATATTTATATCTTACTAATATTATAAATGCTAATGTTTGTTAGTTAGTATCTCCAGAACGGCTGTATGTCTCTCTCTGTAATTTGACATAGATGTAGAACATAGTATGGAATAGGCTACTAATTAAGTTTTTTTTCATCCCATGCTTACGATCTGTAAAATGTAAGAAGAGTATCGACCGCATCCGACTTATTTTTAACATACACAGGGACAGATGTTGGCAAATTTCTCACGTGTTTGCGGAAGTGGTGAGAGCGGTGCTTTGCCGGTGGAACATCGCTGTAACACCGGCGATATGCTCTAATGGTGAACGTCTGCATATGGTGTATATAATCTTACTAATATTATAAATGCGAATGTTTAGATGTTTGAACATGTTATGCGGAGGGATGGTGATGATATAAGCAAAAAAGTAATGAAATTGAATGTGGATGGCTACAATGAATACCAAAAAAAGTATGGAATGACTGTGTGAAAGAGGATATGCGCAGGACCCCTTCCTGCGCATATCCTCTTTCTTTCTTTTCTTAGACTCGGATATGACGGCTGATAGAGATGTATGGAGGAGTAGTACATACTGTGCTGACCCTCGATAGGGACAAGGGCAGGTGGATGATGGCGAATGTTTAGATGGATGGATGTTAGATGGTATCTCTGGAACGACTGAATAGATCCTGCTGAAATTTGACATAGATGCAGAACATTGTCTGCTACTTATTATTTTTTTTTAATTCTAGTACGGTTATAATAAGAAAAGAATTGGTGGAAGTGGACTTTCCGGATGAGAGGATGCATGGAAAGGGAAAATATTTTCTTTCTGTACATCCTCTCCTCCGTCGATTAAAGATAGGCAACGCATATGCAATTGCGTAAGTCTATGGGCAACGGTCACTTCGCTACTTCAGCGATTTCAGGTGGCCGCTCGCTCGTTTGCTACCTTATGATATAAAAAAAAAAAAAACATCGTGATGCAACCTGAACATATCTGATAATAAATTCAAAGATATGTGTGAAGACAACCAACGCGCACTTGGCCAGCATGGTTGACTATGGCCTTATCACCCTTAACTTAGGGTAGGCTTCGAGCCCCTCAGTGGGGACGTATAGTAAGTTGATGATGAAACATTTGGAACAAATAACATGGTGTTGTTCTCATAAATTGAGTTAAGGAACACAATACGCAATACCACAGATTAAATAAACCAAATCAAGAACAGATTACACACTTATAAATTAATGACATTTCAATTGTTCAACTGTTAACTTGATAATTTAACTGTGGAATTCCACTGCGGATTAAATATGTTAAAGCAATGTTCTCCTACTTTTTCTTTCAACAAGTCAAGAGATAAATACAGCAATTTTTATATATATTTTAGCAGTGTAAACCTATTCTAATAAATCTCGAAATGTTTTATATTCTATGTTAATCTTGATTAATTTTTAAATCAGTTACCCGGATGTTAGAGCTCAATTGTTCTTACGCAGGCAACACACGTTAGGTTTTGTTTTACTTGCACGCCTAACTTTATTCATTATTAACATAATATTTGCCATCTACTTCATATCTGTAACACACGTTTAGTATAAATAACTATATAAATGTACGATTTGGTCACACGCACAAGGGATCGGCGCAGTCCAGTGGGTTTTTTTTAATATAAAGGGAAAATATTTTCTTTCTGTGCATCCTCTCCTCTGTTGATTAAAGGTAGGCAACGCATATGCAATTGCGTGTGTCTATGGGCAACGGTCACTTCGCTCTTTCATCGATTTTAGGTCTAATTATGTAAAAAAAAGCCATAGTTGCTGGCTGCGATTACTTGGTGACGTTTAAAATATTTATCATTTTACATGATTTGTAAGGCTAAAAATAAATATAAAAAAAGGCTATAAAAAAGTTCTATTATTTTAGAATATTGACTTGACTACTAACACATTTTATGAGAGGTTGGTCTCTCCAGTGGTTTATATACATAACCTAACGTGTGTGACATGCATCATCAAATCTGGGGTATCATCATGTAATCAGCTTAGCGGCAATCCCCAAGGAACGTATCAAATACGGGAGTTAGACTGATTCTATAGAGTCGAACGCTATCCCTAAAAGTTCTTTGTTTGATGTCGGATTTACTATTCGATTTAATTAAGTTTTTTTTATCCTAAATATAACATACTCTTTATATATTTTAAGAATGTTTGAATAAATAAAAAAAACACCAAACTGTTAGTCACATTATCATTGATTTCAAAATCTTCAACAAGGTTTTATGCAATTTTTTTTCTTTTTTTTTAAAAGAGCAATCGTTTACGTCCATGTTACCGCGACGACGTAAAATGCGACACAAAAGAATACAAACTCTAGAACCCTCGCCATTGCATCTTTTTAATTAAATCGCGTCCAAACAATGGCATTTGCATAATCGTCCACCAGAGGGCGACATCACGGTCCGCCATCTTGCTCTCGCGTCAAACTAAATCCTGCCAAAAGTCACTTTTTAAGTGAAATTTGCATAATACCAGCCCTTTGGTTTATCATAATTTGAGTACATTAATATGCGACCGTACAAATTAACACTGGTTTTTATGTTTTCCTTATAACCTTTGTAGAAATATACATCTACGTTCGAAATCAATATTCCATCCTTGTGGGTAATGCGTTAAAAATGACCTTCAATATGCCAGCTATGTACCATAGATTCGTTTTCATTACGTACTAGCTGTCGCCCGCAATCCCGTCCGCACGGTTTTAAAAAAATACTTAATTAGTAGCCCTTGTGTTCTTCCAGACTGTGTTCTATATCTATACAAAATTTTATCGAAATCCGATGAGCCGTTCTGGTCTGGAGATACTTTCTTAAAAACTTATTATACTATTTTCTACATCTATACTAATTTACATGACTACGTTCTGGAGATGCCATCTAACATACATCCATCCATCTATATATCTATCCATACATACATCGAAAAATTTGCATTTATAACATTAGTAAAAAGTAAAATTTATGGATTCAATTATCTAAATTGAATCCAAATATTAACATAACCTCTATTTACCGCGCTTTATTTTCGTATATCCGCTATTTTGTAAGGCAATAAGGCCGATAAAATAACATGGCAATATGTTATTATTGTTGTCACATGCCGGTAACAAAGGCTGTTGTAACCTATGGGGTCGGCAGAGCCTGTAAATTTCGGCAACGGATAAAACCCGAACCCCTGAGTTATGGTACGGTTAGCGGCCATTCTTTCTAAAACAGGGAGCGAACTTTTATTTATTATTCTTTTCAATCAGATTATGTATCGGGTTTTCTTGGTTTTCAAGTTTTACGATAAGGTGTTGAGTTCGAATCTATTGTGTTGGTAAAACAATTAACACGTCTCTTTAAGAGAATAGATTAAGGAGTTAATTTTAGAAATTATTAGTTACAAGCCTTTGGCGAATGACGTGCTTCCGTTACAAAGTCAAGTGTCAGAATGAATAGTGAGGGGACATAAACGTCGACATTTTACTGAGGCTAGTGTTGAGTCAATACACTGGATTATTTTCAAATTATAAGAACTGTAATTGATTTTTTTTAGGCCACATTAAGCTTAAAATGTCTATTAACTGAAAAGGTGTAGGCAGCAATGGTCTATCATAAATATCAGATAAAAATAACGGGTATAAAATGTTGATATAGGACTTTATACAGAAACCAATTTTACTATTATAATTATACAAATGCGAATGTTTCAATGGATGGATGGATGTTTGTTTGAACGTATCTTCAGAACGGTTACATGGATCTCGCTGAGATTTGGCATAGATGTAGAACATAGTTTGGAAGAACACATAGGCTAGTTATAAAGTTTTGACTATTCCGCGCCGACGGAGTCGCGGGCAACAGCTATATAAACAAGCTAAATAAAAATAATTAGTTTAACAGATGTTGGAAATTAATTAATTTGGAATTAATTACCTTAATTAGTATATATCCCTTTTGCAAAATGAAAAAAAGAGATAGCAAAAAAAGCAGGTGCAATTTATTATAAGAAATTATCCGAAATGCCAAAGTGACCCCTCACTGGAATGGCCATCCCTAATTCCAGAAAGGTCCGATGCGTGGCAATTAAACGCAAAGGGCACTAATTCAACCCTTACAGGGGCTTGTGAGAGGGTAGGGGGTGGGGAATGTCATCTGGGTAAGCAGCACTCGACTGTTTCAAACGAATGGCCTCGTTTTGATTCTGATTGCATTAATTTAAGCGAGATATCAACGTTTCAACTTTAGGGTTATAGAGTTTTTATTTATACGTCCGCACTCCGCACTCCGCACGAGGGGGATTCATAATTTAAATATAACGCACGTTCGAAAGAATTATGTCGCGATATTGTGGTTAAATATATACATATTTATAGTAAAATAACTTAAAATGTAGTATAAAAATCTTACTAATACTATAAATGCGCTTGTTTAGATGGATCGATGTTTGTTTGAAGGTATCTCCAGAACAGCTGAACGGATCACGATAAAATTTGGCATACATATAGAATATAGTCTGAAAGAACTCATAGGCTATTTATTTTTTTAATTTTTCGCCAACGGAGTCGCGGGCGACAGATAGTTTAACATAAAATTGTTATTCAACAAACATTTAGAGCCGACCTTTAACAAACAATACTTTGGTAATTTTCTAACGGTATCCATAACTGTCCGATTCAAACCTACGCGTTTTTAGCTTCCTACGCTTCCAACATTTCCCTTCATAATATTTATTTAACAAATATAACAACTTCCTATAAAAACAAGACAATAAGTCAGACGTAAGTGAATTTGGGCAGAGGAAGCGATTCTCCTTAGTTATTACTAAGTGTTGTGGCGTCTCACAGTCGGTTTAGCTTATAATAATTTATAGTTAATCTTGTAAACTGTTTGCTTGGACTAATAATTAAAACGGATCCTACGTACAATGTTGTAACTCTCTTTTTAAGTAAAATTACTTTTTGTACTTTTCAAACTCTTGAATAAGATCTTAATATAAGTTTGATATTAATATTAGTATAATTTTATATACTAGTATACACCAATGAGAGTTTATTAAGAGATTAGGCTTACTTGAAATCTAATTCTTTAGGTAACGACTATGTAAGGTACTTAACCTCTACCTAGAGTTATCTTATTGACTAGTTACCTAAGAATAAACGAAACTGTCTTGTTAAATAAACGAACTCTGCATATTATTAAAAACTAGCATTTGACTTCTATTCTAAACTACAAACGACGAAATATATGTAAACATTCTTTCCAGTTTAATAGCCTTATGATGATTGCCTAAAAACACAAGTTACATCGATAAAAAAGTTTTTTCTTTCTTCAATTTTACTGTTAGCTTACTTAGCTCACACGTTAGCTATCATGTCGGACTATATATCCGACAAGCCATACTTACATTCATATGTAAATAATAAGTATACGAGCAATGTAAATAAGGTTACTATATTTTTAGGTGTTTACAAAAGGTTTTGGACAAAATTTAAAAAAAAAATAGTTTTTCAAAAAATCATTCTGGCAGCCAACATGTTAAAAGAACAAGCCAATTTTTTGTATAAGATTCAGTTATCAATTCATCAGGAAGAATCAGTGTCGACAAAGAAGGATGTACAAAACTTTTTTTCTACCATAAATAAACACATTGGGTAATAAAGTATTGTAATATGGGGATAGTGGTCATACCTTGAATTCGACATGACCCCTTCTCGTATTTCAACCGATGTCCAATTACTGACAATTTATGAACGATAAATTTTATCTGACCACAGATAAGCAACGCTTTGTGCTTTTTTGACATTACGTTTTTTATTCTGTGCATTTATTTGACATGTCTGGTTATGTAACCTTTTTGTTATTATGCAACGCCCTTTAAGCGTGTTATTAAATGGAGGTTTAAATTTAAACTACAGGACAAGTAATATTAGTATTACTAATTATATATTTAGTTAGTATAGAAGAAGTAATGGCAATTTATCTTATCTTACTAATGTTATAAATGAGAAGGACGTGGTATGAAGATATCTCCGGAACGGCTGCATGGATCTCACTGAAATTTGGCATATATGTAGAACATAATCCAGTAGAACACATAGGCTACTTATTTAGCTTCTTTTAGAAATTCAAGCAGCGGATTCAGTACTTTATAAGATTTAAATTACGCGAAAAAAAATGATTTTCGTAATGTACATAATCAAAATTCAAAATTAAATAAATTACATGTACGCTGAATTTCTTTTTGTCGTAATAAAGAAGGTTCCCAAGCTATTGAAATCAAAATGAGTTGAGAACACTCGTTATATGTTGATTCCAGTCCTTACAATCCTCGCCTGTTTTTTACGTAACCAACAATTTCCATCCGCGTATTAATACGGCAAATTAGGAAGGAACAAAAACTTTAACAATGACGACTTTAACTTCACGAAGCGAGGAAATGTCCGCCGTAATCAAGCATATGTTAGGATAACCACGATTTATCCTTTCTGTGGACATCTCTAAATTATATAGGTACTAACTTTCGCCAGGGATGAATTATAAAAAAATCTTTTAAGTAGCCTGTGTCTTCTTCCAGACTATGTTCTATAAGTATGCCAAATTTCATCGAGATCAGTTCAGCCGTTCTGGAGATACCTTCAAACAAACATCCATCTAAACATTCGTATTTATAATATTAGTAAGATAGTAAGAGAGGACCCAAAGGAACGACAATACGGAAGCTAATTTTAGTCCTTTTAGTATTAGTTTATAAGGATGGGAAGGAGATGGCGATTTGACAGAGGAGGTGATGCAATGAACGTGAAATATTCTTTATAGGTGTGTCCCCTCCTCCGTCGAATAAAGGTAGGTAACGCAACTGTCAACAAAAGTCCCCTTTCAAGGTTACACATGTACTGGTAATACTAGCGTTTTGTTAGACTTTAAAAGTTTTTATACCTAGGTTTTCTGAATGGAGAAAATAATCAACATCTTCCCAAACACCCTTACTTTGAAACTGTAGTCCACTTCAATAAGTTTGAATAGAAGCATTATAGACCCCCGCAACCATACGTGGACAAACACGGTCACCCTACTGTAATAATAGGTCGCATCGTTCCGACCACGGCAATAAAATGCCCGACTTAAATAAGACCCCTATCGAACAACCGAAAATTAACTTGTGCCTCAAGTTGAGAAAATTTTATACGAAGTTTCCTAAACGTTATGTAATTTTAGTTGAAATCACTTTTGATAAATACCGGGTGTTTTATATGAAATATTAATTCGATTTATGTTCCAGTGGTATTTTTTCTCAGGGTTCCCAATGTCGAAACTTGTGCTAAACAAGTGTTTTTAGGGTTCCGTACCTCATAGGAAAAAAACGGAACCCTTATATTAGCACTTTGTTCTTTCTCAGTATCTATGTATACGTATTAATAAAATTTAGGAGTCAATATTTAATAATATCGAAAAAGAAATCTTATTTTCTACAAATGATAAGTTTGCTTTAAAAAAAAATGTCTGTCTTTTTGTATGTCTGTCTACAACCCGCGTTAGTTCCGGATAATCTTCAAAACGATTGGACCGACTTTGACAGAACTTTGACGAAAATACACATATTATAGGTAATTTTTATTTTATTTTACAAAAACGAAGTCGAGGGCGACCGCTAGTTATGAGTTATAAAAAAGTTAAAAAAACAACAATGTTTTCTACAGATGTTTTGGATATACGTGTGATATTAAGTTAATAAAATAATAGGTATAAAGATTGAAATGGCTACCCATTCCTTTTTAACGTTACGGATATCCTGAATCCAAATATGGATTGCATATTAATGAAGTACCAACTTAGACCATACACTGAAGGCCATGAAAAGTGGATGCTTGGTGATATAAAAATTATACAATAGCGTTCCAGTTGCGGTGGCGCCCTCTCTGCACAGGACAAAGGGCTAATGTCGGCCCTCGGCTTTGTTCCTTTGTGAACGTGTTACGTGAAACAACGTAAGAGTAACCCAACGATTACATCATACATTCAAACAGATGAATAGACAAGAATAAAATCCTGAGTAATATAAATGCGAAAGTAACTCTGTCTGTTTGTGTCGCGTTCACGTTAAAACTACTGAACCGATTTAAATTAAATTAAGTAAACAGATAGTTTACAGCCTGAGAAAGGACACAGGCTACTTTTTAACGCGAAAAAGGGGTTGAAAGTGGGGGTAGGGGAATTAGTATAGAATATTTAATTTATGTAAAAATTAACCCCCACGAGTGCAAAATAACAATATGGAAGTAGGGGATAAAAGTTCGTATTATAATATAGGGCTTATATGAATGTTTTTTTGCAATGTTTTATAAGATTAAGTAAAACAATTAGACGGTATATCGTGTAAGAAGTCGCGGGCGACAGCTAGACATAAATAAATCTTTTAAGGCGATGACTTTATTTATAAGATATCGTAAACATATAACAAGTTGGCCATGAACGCAACAATACGGTTCATATGCTGCCATCTCATGCAATTTATCTGTCCACAAACACATGCACGTGTTTGTGTGCGTGCAAGATGGCCGCCATTCGCATCAGTTGCAGACTGGACGACTGCGGTGCAAATTAAGGCACAGATAATATTATTTGTGTTACGTAAATATATATTTTAAAAATTAAAAGTTACTTCTTGCTAATATTAATGCGAATGTTTAGATGGATGGATCTTAAGTTTGAAGGCTCAACGGATCTTGATGAAATTTAGTATGAATATAGCACATAGTTTGAAAAAAAACACAGGTTACTAATTAAGTCTTTTTAACTATGGGCGGACGGACTCGAAGGCGGCAGTTAGTAAATATAAAATTTTCAATTCTCGTAACATATACGAACGTAATTGTTATCAACAACGACTCAACTTCCAAATCTTTCTCGAAATAATGTGTTTTTTTTGTATGCTATTAATAGAGTTCGTAGTCGTATGTTTTTTTACTTTGTTGGTCGTTTGTATTCGAATCGACATTTTTAAAATGTTTGTCTCTAACCGTGGGTTTCTGACACTACAATGTTAATAAAATTGTACGACGGTAGCTGAGCCTTAAATGCGGCGACAGTGCGCTTTCCGGCTTCGAACCTGCACTTCCTGCCGGGGACTGAGCACCAAGGTTAAATGCGTTAGAAGGGAAAGTTGTTGCACTGAATATTATTCTATATATTATATACTTCCTCGGTACTATATATATACCTATCCTACTTTATATTATAAATACGAATGTATGGATGGATGATTTTTAGAAGGTATCTCCAAAACGACTGAACGGATCTTGCTGAAATTTAACATAGATGTAGAACATAGTCTGGAAGAACACATAGGCTACTAAGCTTTTTTAATGTCACGCCAACGAAGTCGCGGGCGACAGCTAGTATATTACTCGGAGTGATAATATAAATAAAATAGTAATAAGTTTGAAAATCGATTCAAAAGTAGATGAAGACTTGAGAAAGTATGAATGGATTGTCTGAAAGAAGATATGGGTAAGAAAGAAGTGAGTTTAGACATGTCAGCTGATAGAGATGTAAAGAAGAAAACGAGGTGATGATTATGTTCGTTTATATTTAAAATAACTAAAGAAAAGTGCATAATGTCCGCTCTATAGATGATATGTTCAATATCTTTGTATAAATGCATGATTGACGTCAAAACATAAAAACATCGACTATAATATCGTTGTTATGAAAAACATAACCTCTAATTACTTAGTAACCCTAATATTGTACATCCTTCTCATATTCATTGGAAAGAAAAGAGACAATAACAAGTGAAATTAATGACAATCGAAGATCCACAGATTAAAAAACCTTTGTTTTCTCAAAACAAATTCTCTGTATAAAACATATAGTCCTTGTCTTTCTTTGACAAAATAGAGATGACAATATGTTTTTAATGGGTTTTTGGTCTCAGAAACTCACGGTAAACATATAATTAAAGGCCTATTTATTCGCTTATCGTTAGTTATTTATCATAATGCAATAATATATAGAATATTTACAAAATAATAAATCTGTCAACTTTATCTTATTTAACACGACAATTGCCATAACTGTTGACGGAATGAACCCGAAGTTGTTTGAACCAGTTAATATTCAAGAAATAATCAATAACTTATATTATTTGAGATAATTTAGTAAAAATAAATCAGAAATTAAAAAATATAAAATCAGTTTATCTTATCCATACATCGTTATAATATATATAAAACAATTATAAGCATTAAGAAATTAGATAAATATTTCAGATGTCATCAAAGAAAACTTTTATTTTGCTTTTTTTAAATATACTAGCGTAGGCGCAGTCGCGTAAAATTGTTTTTATTAATTGAAACTAGATGGCGCTGATAGTATCAAGACGCAATATTTTTTGCCGTTATAAAAAATCTTAAAAAACCTACTAAATCCATATCTAAAATTATACATTTTACTAAGATTTAATTGTTTTGTAAAACAAAAAATATTAAGTACCATATCTTTTTTTTTTATTTTTTTTTTGAGATTTTGACCTTATCGGACATGTCAATCCCATAGTGCCTTTCCTTATAAGTTAATAAACGAGCTTGCATAATAGTACCGACGCGATTAAAGCCGGGTTTAACAAAATTGTAAATATTAAGTATTTTAGAAGGACACCGGACAAACATCAATAAATTTAATTTATAGATTAACGTACGACCACATGTCATGGCCGCGTTTCCCTGTCGATTGATAATGCATTTATTTTCGCACGTAACACGTATAAGCTTTATCATTTTAAATATAAGTGTACATCTCCATTGTTCATACACTTTTATTAACAAATACAGACATCTCTTTCATTTTCTTTGACAAAACAGAGACGGCAAGACATATTATTACGAGATTTACAGCAGTGGAATTCTCCGATGATGATAAAAGAGACGAGCTACGATGTACAAACATATAAACATACAAATGTTAACATTGTATATAATGTGTTTAGGAAAATACATATAGGTAAGTCCAAATACATGGAAAATTTTGACAAATCAATAATTAATCTTTTACTCTGTAAAAGCGTATTTTTTTATATCATAAGGTGGCAAACGAGCGAGCGGCCACCGAGAAATCGCTGAAATAGCCAAGTGACCGTTGCCCATAGACATACGCAATTGCATATGCGTTGCCTACCCTTAATCGATGGAGGAGAGGATGCACGGAAAGAAAATACTTTCCCTTCCCATGCATCCTTTCATCCAGAAAGTGCACTTCCACTTCCCATCCTTTCCTAATTAGAAAAAGGGTGGGAAGGAAAAGAGGACTAAATTAGGTCTCCGGTACGCACACTCACCAGACTGTACGCGGAATTGCTTCCACTTGACGCCTGTCTTCTGTGTGGTCGTGGTATTTCACCGGGCGATCCGGACCAATCCGTGCGAAGATGTTAAACCGGGCTCTACCACTGTTAAGTTTACGGGTATTTAATATGTACGGGTCAATGACCTCCTTTTGTCGAAAATAAGTAATAAAAGTATTTATTTAAACATTTCTAACTTATTTTTAAATTTCGGAGTTTAACAGACCAAAATCTCTATATAAATCATACCATCTTTGTCATTATCGTTGACAAAATAGAGATAACAATATATTTCAAACAAGGATTTCGTGCTCAGAAACCCACGATTATTCTGTCTATGTAAAACGTAAGTACATATATACTTTATGGTATTTAGGTGAGGCATCATACGATCGATAAGACAAACGAAACGAGGAATCGCGCGATAACAGACAGATAGCTGGCGACCGATAGCACGCGTCGACCCCGGCCAAAACTATCACTTCGGCTGCGTGTTATTAAAAAAAACTTCATACTTCTAGTACAGTAATTATCATCATCAACCTGCCCTTATCCCTATCGAGGGTCGGCACAGTATGTACTACTCCTCCATACATCTCTATCAGCCGTCATATCCAAGTCTCTATCTGTACAGGGATTATAATGTATTACTAATATTATAAATGCGAATGTTTAGATGGATGTTTGTTTGTAGGTATCTCCAGAACGGCTGAACAGGTCTTGATTAAATTTGACACACATATAGAAAATAGTCTGGCAGAACACATAGGCTACTAATTAAACTTTTAATACCGCGCGGAAAGAATCGCGGGCGATCGCTAGTGAAGTTATAAAAACAACTATCAAATTTGTTTTTATTCTTATTAATTTAGAAATACCCATAACGCGTATAAAACTCGTCTCGTAACCTTTATTACACACATATTTAAAAAAAAAATTAAAACGTCTTTTAAAATAGTGACCAGAATTTTATATTAAGCCAGTACTTTCTCGATCTCTACAAAGCAATCATTGCATACAAACAGTAACCACTTTAACACAAACAAATGATAAGATTTGAATTATCAAATCAAATGAACTGATAAGAAGTCAAACTGACAAAGTTACATTGTTAACTATACATAACATCACAATTAAATAGTATAAATAAATTATAACTATACTAGCTGTCGCCTGCGACAGCACGCGAGAGGAATTACAAAAAAAACGTCATAAGTAGCCTATGTGTTCTTCCAGAGTATGTTCTACATTTATGCCAAATTTCAGCAAGATCTATGCAGCCGTTCTGAAGATACATTCAAACAAACATCCATCATCAATATTAGTTAGTTTAAATTCACACTAAAATGATGATAAGATGTTTGTAGAAACTCGATCAGTTAAAATTCAATAATCTAAAGTAATGTAAAGCATTAACTGTGAGTTTCTGAAACCAAAAACCTATATAAATCATATCTTCCCTATCATTATTTTTAACAAATCAATGATAACAATTTTAAACGAATTACGTGGACTTAGAAACTCACGGTTAAAGTATTGCCAGTGGAAGAAAACCGTCCAAAAACACGATGACAGATGTTAGTAATATTGCGTCATGTCCCACGGCCACTCATTCGCAAACTCTGATTGCGTAAGCCCTACAGTGGGCATCCCCACTACACACCCCACTCAAACAGGCTGACGAAATACATACTCTTTCTTGTTATAACTTTTAAAGTAAAAGACAATGGTAATCTACTTAACTTCCATTAGAGAGGAGGATCCCATGGTACAAACAAGATTTTTATAACCCTTCGACGAATTTTTTTTGTAGCAAATAAACTTTTTTTTTAAGTAAACTAGTTCAGTAGATATTTTTAAATTAGTTGTTCGTCACACTGGACACCATCTAATTAAGGGTTAATAGCTTTTTGTAAGAAAACATTTGGTTGTCATTTGAAAAAAGACGTTGTTAGCTTATGTTTAAATCATGTAATAAAATGACATAAAAAATATATATGCAAAATTATTTTAAGAGAAAAAAAAATTGCCTGTTAATTTTTTTTTAAAAAGTGAGAAAAAAAATCGATATTTTTTTATTTTTTAATGAAAAAAATATTCAAATTCTAACATTATGTTACAATATATGTATATTTGATATGTGTTTTAAAGTTACTTTAAGATTATAAATTCATTAAATACCAGTTTGATAACTTCACGCGTTTTTGAGAAAAAGGATGTTAACAGACGGACGGACAACAAAGTGATCCTGTTAGTGTGTTCCGTTTTTTTCCTATGATGTACGGAACCCTAAAAAGAAACATTCAGGAAATGTTATAGGCAGGATATCGCGAGAGTTGTCTGCGCTATCATAAGAAGAACGTATTTATCAACCAGTTTTCATAAAACGAGTTTAAATCGGGACAAAAATCTTTAAAATGTACAGTGTTTATTACTTCGTCAATTATTAAATACGATTCATGATTCAATGTCACATTTAAAATGAAATTACACAATAATAAATAATAAACATTTTTTACTTTTAAAAATAAATTGGTTGCAAGTATTTTTGAATATGACCTTCTTTTTAGAATTTTTTTATATAAGATAAGCCTTTATTCGCTGACCATTTTTTTTTACATAAACTTAAACTACTATTTTTTTTTAACTGAAAAAATAGAATTTGTAGATTTGTTTTCAGCTACCAGCTGCTTTGGCAGGATGTCCTTCGACATAGGCCTCCCCTAGACCGTTCCACAGTTCCTTGTCCCGAGCTAATCTTCTCCATCCCTTCGGTAAGTCATCTTCCCATCTCTTTGTTTGACGTCCTCTCTGTCGTTTTAGAATTACGAGTTTGGTAAAATATGAAAAGGATTGAGGATTGATCACATTGTATGCCAGTAAGATTTTTATCATCATCATCAGCTCACAATACGTCTACGTACTGAGGGGCTCGGAGCCTACCCTAAGTTAAGGGTGATTAGGCCATAGTCAACCACGCTGGCCAAATGTGTGTTGGTTGACTTCACACATATCTTTGAATTTCTTTTTCTTAGATATGTGCATCATCACGTTTCCCTTCACCATAAGAACGTCGTATAAATGTACATATGTAAATCGGAGATCGAAAAACACATTCGTACATGGCGGGATTCGAACCCAGGACCTGCAGATTGGAAGTCAAGTACTTGACTCCTGATCCACCGTCGCTCAGAGGTCAAGCACTTTACCGAAGATTTTTTTAATCAACATCAAATAGGAAGGTATATAATTTGTCAGTACTTTTTTTACGTTATTTAAAAACTTCGCTCTTGGTACATCGATTTTTATGATTTTTTATTTTTTATAGCTACTTCTGACAGTCTCCTGTCGTGTTAGTGGCATTGAATGTGTTAAATATTCAAATATCCGTAAAAATATTATCTTTTGCCAAAGATAATGACAGGGATTATTTTATACAGACATTTTGATCTCAGAAACCATCAGTAAATATACTAACTTAAGTTCATTGTCGTTTAAAAACAAACAAAAAAAAATATAGTAAACAATTCATCAATGTCTTATTGTACAAACACGTTTTTGTTTTTAATCAATGTATGATATCAATTTGAACCTTATTCTTGAAGAAATTAGAGCTATTTTAGATTATCTGAAAGTGTGTCATGGATCAACAATATTGCATCATACTAGTATCAAGATCAAGGTCATTGCTGTTAAACCATAGACGTGCTCTATTAATATTTATAGCTAAAATACACGTGTTTTCGTGTATACTTTAGATCTAGCAATTTTAACCAGCTTTGGCTTATAATTAACTAGCTGTCGCCCGCGACTCCGTCCGCGTGGATATATAAACAAACTTATTATGTAGATAAGTTAAATAAAAAGCATCTCTTCAAGGCATAAATTCGAAAATAAATTAATAAATATTATAGTATCCTATGTCCGTCTCCTGGCTCTAAGCTACCTCCTCACCAATTTTCAGCCATATCAGTACTTTCTTTAATATATATAGATTATAACCAAAGACATTCAACGTGTGAATTAAAAGACGGGATATTTACTTCTTATTAATATTATAAATGCGAATGTTTAGATGGATGGATTTATGAAATCTCCAGAATCCGTTGTGCCGATCTTGATGAAATTTGGTACAGATATAGAACATAGTCTGAAAGAACGCATATGCTTATTTAGTTTTTTAAATTCCGCAGAAGTATACGGGCGACAGCTAGCAGACATACAGCTACAAATATCATATTATGTGATATCACTTCTTCTCTTTGTTAAAACAGAGATTGTTTAGTTTTGCTATTTTTTAAATATAAGTGGTTACATCGTTAGCAGATATATAAAACGATATGACAACTACGGTACACAGAGGATCTTATGACATTTTTGACGTTGTCAGGGGGGTGCTAGTGAACTGTCATAATTTAGTTTGACTTATACCCACCAGGTAGCCTTGTCGGTCTATAAATCACTTAAGAACTGGCATCCTATCTGTAAGTCTTTAAAAGAACGACCACAGATAAAAAAACATAGTCCATGTGAATGATGAAATTCTTTAAAAAATATCGTACAGTCGCTGTCTAGAGCGACGTGTGAAGTCACGCCGGTCCACGTTGTTTGTAAATGTGACTCGCATTTCGTAAACTTCGATGACGAAAAGAAAACAAACAGAGGAAACAAGAACGGATACTGAGAGATGCCGGGGATGAAATACTAAGAAATTCATATTGAATAGACACTTAAAACAAATAGTTCTTAAGGGGAGACTACACTTAATCAGGGGTGACTAGGCCATAGTCAACGCTGGCCCAATGCGAGTGACTTTACTTCTTCTCTTAAATTTCTTCTTAGATATATGCATCACGATGTTTTCCTTCATCGTAAGAACGACTTATAAATATATGTAAATCGAAAAACACATTGGTAAATAACGGGGTTCGAACCCAAGACGTGCAGATTGACAGCTAAGTCATTAACCCTTGAGCCACCGACGCTCATTTTAAACTATAAATTGATTTAATTTAACTAATTTCTAAAGTCTAAATTATAAAATTAATGAAATCGAAGAGTTTTTATGACATAAACCTTACGTGGCTTATTTGGTATATCCTACAAAATTTTCATAACAGTGTGACCACAATTTAGTAACAAATAGAGCTCTAACAATGTTGATCTGTCTAGAAAAGAGTAAGGTTTTATATTAGCCGTGAAACATAATTAGTAGCCTATGTGTTATTCCAGACTATGTTCTATATGTATGCCAAATTTCATCGAGATCTATGCAGCCGTTTTGGAGATACCTTCAAACAAACATCCATACAAACATTCGCACTTATATTAGTAAGATTTGGTGTTTCTTTTTTAGAAAAACATCTTCCAATTTGTAAACAATGTTACGCAATATCTTGTTAAAGTTAGAAGTTATCCGACAACGTTATAAAGAGTTAAATTGTATATCAAACATGGCCGCCATTACATTACGAGTTACAGTACATTTTAGTGCCACATCTGTGTTTGCTCGACTTCGCCTCACGTGTTCATACAGACGAGTGTACACATAGCAACAGCGTTTATCTACTCATTTGTAGTACATTGCTGCTTTTATTCCATTCATTTTTTATAATTAGTATTAAGCATCAATGTATATTGTACAATATAGAAGTTTGTTATTTGTTAGTGTGTAATAGTAGAAGTGTGCATCCATTGCTCGTTTTATATTACAATGAACGCTATACATTACCTCGTACAAATGTAAAATATTTATGACAACGAATAGGACAGTTTTAAATGTGTTTCCTTAGTTTCAAATATTTTTTCACGTAATATAGTCAATTGATATTGCTAATTAAGCAATTATTTTACTAATATCTTACTAATTATATTAATGCGATTGTTTCGATGGATGTATGGATGTTTGTTAAAAGATATTTCCAGAACGACTGAATGAAATTTGGTATAGACGTAGAACAATGTCTGAAAGTACACTTAGGCTACTTATTTAATTTTTTTTTATTAATTTAGACACGATGTGTTAGATTGGCATTGATAAGCCAGCAACAATATCTATTGTATAATTGAACCAGCTCGATTGATGGAATACCACGACCATACAGAAGACAGGCGTCAAGTGGAAATTCCGCGTTTCGCCTGAACAATGTGCATACAGGGGGCCTTATTTAAAAATCTTTCCTTCACCTTTTTTTCTTATAAGAAATGGTAACTAGATTTGCCAGTCGAGTCTAGGAGCGGAGGAGGGAAGTAACCTATCTGTCAGCTTTCCTGTCGATTTAAGGTAGGGAACGCAACTGCAATTTTGGATTTTGCTTTTTGCCAATTTTTCGTTGACAAAAAATAAAAATTTTTATACATATCGAACATAACTGAACTTAAAAGGAGTAGGAAAAACAACTCATCTTGTTCACGTTACAACACAATATCGGAACTTTACCCAGATGTATATTTTAATATTAAATCAGCTGATTATCAAACTGTTGCTAAATGTAATACAAGCAATGCCCCCCGTCGTTGCTTACTTTCCGTTTATATTTCCATAGTTTTCCTTCCGGTCCGCTTGTTTTAGCATTTAGCGTTGATTCACACATCGCCATTGTTTTGTTAATTTGATACAAACGCTTAAAATAACAAGAGATCAAATAAATAATACGTCGCAAGAAAAGAAATAATATTTATTTTATTATGTATTTATGTATTCATTGTTATGTACCTTTTTTAATTGAATTTAAAAGAACATTGACTTCATATCGTGTTTACAAATATGTAAAAACTAACTGTCGCCCGTGACACCGTCTGCGCAATTAAAAGAAACATAATTAGTAGCCTATGTGTTCTTCCAGACTGTGTTCTACATCTGCATCATATTTCAGCGGAATCCGTTCGGCTGTTCTGGAGATACCTTCAAAGAAACATCCATCAATCCAAACATTCACATTTATAATATTAGTAAGAAGTAAGATTAGTATCTTAATGGGGGTTGGAGAGAAGTGGTTATGACAGGGGAGGGGATGTTTAGAATAGTTAAGTAATCTTTTTCTGTACAACTCAATTTTTACGCTTATATTAGGCCACTTACCGTTAGTTCATGAGACCAATATGTATGTATAAAACATATCGTCATCCCTGTCATTATCTTTGACAAAACAGAGATAGCAATATGTTTTGATAGGTTTTCTCGATCTTAGAAACGCATAATTAGCTATTTTAGCAACATTAGTGGGCCAATTACATATTAGCCACCATCTACTTTAAAATAGTCTTGACAGACAGACAACATAGTGATCCTATAAGGGTTCCTTTTTTCTTTTAGAGGTACGGAACCCTATTAAAAGATATTTATGTTTTCTGAAAGAACCTTTTCACTATGAATTAATTGGTTAACTTCACACATATCTTTGAATTTCTTCTCAGATGTGCAGCATCACGATGTTTTCCTTCACCGTAAGAACGTCGGATAAATGTGCATATGTAAATCGGAAATCGAAAAACACATTGGTACATGGTGGGATTCGAACCCAGGACCTGTAGATTGTCAAGACTAAATCGCTGAGCCACCGAGGCTCTATAAATTTCTACGTATGCTAATTTCATGTGAATTTGTAAATGACCTTCTGATGAATCATTACTCAGGTGTTATCAACACGAAAATACGACAAAAACATGTTGATTCTTCGCGAATAGATAGGAAATGTTTGTTTAACTTTGGAGGTTATAGAATCGCGCGCTAGATTATTGGAACAATAAATAGATAGAGAGTGCCTTGTATTTACAAGTATGTGATAAAAATCATTGGAGTTGTATTTATAAAGATTCAAAGAAACATTTTTTTTTTGTTTTTGAAAGTGATTAAAAAATACAGAGAACTTATCTTACTAATGTAATAAATGCGAGAGTTTGGATGGATAGATGGATGGATCATTGTTAGATATCTTGGACGACTCAAAGGATCTTGATGATTTAGCACAGATGTAGAACATAGCCTGGAAGAACACATAACCTAATAATTTTACTTAATTCCTTGCGTACGGAGTCGCATGCGAGAACTAGTACAGAATAATAGACCATAAAGTTAACAACAGATTTTCTTTTATATATATGAAGATGCAAACTCGTTAGTTTTTAATATAGTTAGATTTATAGAGAGCTTTACTTCTAACACGTATTTCCATGTATGAAACATGTTGTTATACAACACAGATGTGAATATAGTAGCCGGCGACTCCGTCCGCCTGAAGAAACATAAGTAGCGTATGTGTTCTTCCAGACTATGTTCTACATCTATGTCTCTCATCAAGTACCCTGGAGCTGTGCTGGGATACCTTGTTAGAAACATCCATCTGTTTAAACTTTCGCATTTATAATATAAGTAAGATGTGTGAAGTTTTGCGACAATGGTAATCAAAAGTAATTGTAGAGGAAATCAGGTCTATTCTGGAGGTCGTCAGATTGGAAACAGGAAAAGTAATTATGACAATTGCTAGGCTATTCGCAGAATATTGTAAATATCGCAATGGAAAAATTCTTTAAACATATTATGAGAGACAATAATTACGTAGTTAAGGCGAATTAGTGCCGAGGTTTTGTTTTAATTTATTTTGTCACGTATATACAAATTTTATAATAAAAAATGAATTGCGTTTTATCAATAATATAATTAGTGTATTTCCATTTTATTTAATATGAAAATTACATTTTAACAGTGGTAGAGCCCGCTTTAACATCTTCGCATGAATTGGTCCGGCTCGCCCGGTGAAATATCACGACCACACAGAAGACAGGCGTCAAGTGGAAGCAATTCCGCGTACAGTCTGATGAGTGTGCGTCCCGGAGGCCTAATTTAGTCCTTTTTCCCTTCCCACCCTTTTTCTTATAAAGAAAGGGTGGGAAGTGGAAGTGGACTTTCCTGATGAGAGGATGCATGGAAAGGGAAATTATATGAATTAAAATCATAAAATGCGTCAAAATTAAATAGGTTCCATTTTAGTTTAGTAAAAACATGGTACATATAATATCCTTCAAAAAAATCTAGTATTCAAAATCTTGAAGTATTTCATTGTGATAATAAAATATGCATGCGGGTACATCACCACGCATTGATCTTGTTTTGGGGTATGCAGGCGTGTCAACCCGATCGGCACTTAAATTTGGTAATTCGCAAAGAGATAGGGGCTCGAAATTGTACCCGCATCCTTATGTTCAAGAAGATTCAAGATAAAAAACGCAATGATTTTTGGTAAGACAAAAGAAAGCGATAAAACTTACAAAATAAAAGGAAAAAAAAAACGAAAAAAAAAATTGTGCTGTTTTGTAAAAAAAATATTGGTTTTACTCACGATAACCGTAAATTCTAATATTTACTTACATTTGATTTTAACTACTATGTATCACAAGCTATCGCCCGCAACTCCGTTCGCGAGGTTTTAAAAAAAACTTAATTTGTAGTCTATATGTTCTTCCAGGCTATATTGAGAACCATGCAGCCATTTTAGGGATACTTCGATTCGCATTTTTAATATTAGTAAGATTCTATCATTTTCTTTTCAATTAATTTACAAATAATATTTAAACTTGGCCTTAACAGCGTCGCCGTGTCTGAGATCAAAGCGAGCGAAATCCGCAATTAGCCCTTGTACCGCGAACATATAATGTACTCCGCCAACTCTACACTATGACTTCATCAATGGAAAAGTATATTATGTTGTCATTTGCTTTGTTTAGAAATAAATATCTTACTTCTAGTAATATAAATGCGAATGTTAGGATGTATGTTTGTTTGAAGATATCTCTAGAACAGCTGAACGGATCTCGATGAAATTTGGCATACATATAGAACATAGTCTGGTAGAACACACGGGTTACTAGTTATGTTTTTTTAATGCTAGGCGGACGGAGCCTCGGACGAAAGCTAGTGATGGATATATAATAGTTGTGTATTAAACAAAACGAATAATGATTATTTCTTAGACATTGAAATTAGTTACTTTTTATAGAAAACAAACGTAGAAATAGGAAAGAAATTAGCTTTTAATTTTATCTCCTTAATCGGTAAAGTTTCATGAATGAATATGTTTATCTTACTTTTACTAATATTATAAATGCGAATGTTTGACTAGATGACCTTCTAACAAAGGTATCTCCAGTGCACCTGCATGGATCTCGCTGAAATTTTGCATAAATATAGAACATAGTATGGAAGAACATATAGCCAACTAACTAAGTTTATTTTTATTTACGCGTTGACGGAATTACTACAGTTAGTTAGGTACATGATTAAAATCTACTAAAGATATTTAATGAAAAATAAATTTTGTAAAAATTTTATTTAACAGCACCAAAAAAAAATTAAAAAGGTAATAAAAAAAGTATAATCTTTATATATAATTTAAACGTAATTTAAATGGAAACAACACACTGGCAACGTGCGATGGAAGGTAAAAACCGCGAAGAGTTAAGAACAAAAAAAATACTTTCCAGGCCACGTGCATTTGCGAAGCGTTGTTGCTGAGGGCAGTGAGGCTAGAGGGGGAGGCCGGGGGACGCACGGGAGGGGGGCAGTGTGCGCAGGCGCTGATAAACGCGCTGCAAAATATTTACTTTCCGTTTAGGGTTGTCAACTGTACTTATATTAATAATGAATTTTAAAAAATGTATTTTATTCAAATATACTGTTTACGTCTTATAATAATATTAAATTTCAAATGTTTTATTTATTTTTGATGTGTGAATTAGTGACGTCATTCCTGATATTTAAGGAAAATATACAAATGCTATAAATTATTCTTATCTATTTTATTCTAATGTCATCTTTTCAGACAGTATTTAAATGCATTGAATTCATTATGCATGTAACAAAAAGTCGATATAAATAAAATTACTCGACATAAAATAATAAAAAATGTTACTATAATATAACAAAAATAAAAGAAGTTTATCGTTGGTTTCTGAAACCTAAATCCTTATATAAAAATGTTATCTCTGTTTTTATCAAAATATATAATGAGAGGTATTATGATGTCAGAAACCAACGAGGAATAATGTTTGTTATTACTTTTTAATAATTTTTATTTGTTCAACTTTGAATTTGTAATTAGAGGCAACCCTAAGCGCACTGCTTGCTAAGGGGCCATGTAAGGCACTTTGTCAAAGCCTGTATTTGGCATATTTACTTACCATATATTATGTACACGCTAAAATATAACTCAATCGCAAATCTGTCATGTGTTAAATGATTACATAAAATATTCTACATTTAGAAAAGTGCTCATATTTTAGGTAAAATATTAATAACAGGCAACATTAATTCTAGAATCCGTAGTTTATCATCATCAGCTCACTATACGTCCCCACCCGAGGGGCTCGGAGCCTACCCTAAGTTAGGGGTGACTACGCCATAGTCAACCACGCTGGCCAAGTGCGGGTTGGTTGACTGCTCTTATCCTCTTACAAAAACTATTTAACATTGGTGTAAGAGGTATTGCCCTTGACTGGTTCAAGAGCTACCTTTCAGACCGCATGCAATGTATTAGGATTGGCCAAGTCATGAGTAGCTCGCAGACCATCACTTTTGGGGTCCCTCAGAGCAATATTCTGGGTCCTACGCTGTTCACCATTTATATTAATAACATCCATGACATATCACAAGGTAATGTAGATATCATATGCTCTAGCATACGGATGAGACTGCAATTATATTTGATGGTTTGAATTTGCAGGAAGCTATACGAAATTCTCAGCTAGGTATATCTCGAGTTAGTGCCTGACTCCAAAATAATCTCTTGACCCTTAATGTAAAAAAGACCAAATATGTTTGCTTCAAAAAAACAGACATATCTAAATAAATATTTTTCTAGTTTAGTCCTTAAGTATATAGCTAGATGTGTGAACATCGTAACAACAGTATGGTAATATATAGAAATTGTATGCGAGAACACGGCGATGTAGAACCGGCCAAGTATTACCATGCGGAGTGCGTACTAACATTTTGTATCGAGTACTATCTACTAACCGGACTTCTAAGATATCCGAAAAAGAGATCAGAGGACTTAGCACGAAGCTAGAAAGACGTTAGGACATCGACCAAAGTTGTATTAGATTTGTACAAGGATCCTATAGGATATTAAGTACAACGACATAACTCATACAAATTTTAACATATTTTATCGAAACATTACGACACTGCATATCGCAAACTTTCACGATAGACTCTCGTCTTTTAGAATACCTATCTTTTGTGAGAGTTCATTATTGCATTAGTTGTCTACAATCTCAGCTTAATTTTAAGGAAAAAATGGGAAAGGAAAGTGGGAACTAGGAGGGACGCATAGGGGAATATCCTTTTTCAGTGTGTCCCTCCTCCGTCGATTCAAGACGCATCTATGTCTATGGACAGCGGTCGCTTCGCTATTTCGGCGAATTCAGGTGGCCAAATACAATGATAGTTTAAGACTTTAATAAGGAGAGACATTTAAATTAAATATTTAAATAGGTCTGGTTATTTTTAGTTCAAATTGTTATTCCATTTTTTAAAGCCTAGGTTACTCTTTATAAATTGAATTTTAAATAGTTGCAAGATAAAAGGATAAAGTATTTTGTTTTACTTCAAATAAATACTTGTTTTATTTTTCACAATAAATTTAATATTAATAAACTTCGTTACCGGTCTTTTTTATTTACCGTCGTAGCTAACTTTTATTAAATTCTTTAATAAAATTCTCGTTTTAAAATGTTACTTGTAGTAATATCTTGATAAATATAGCGATGACTAATATCATACAAAGAAGTTTCATATAGTAATTTAAACCTTTAACAGGAGTGGACAGTGGAAAAATGAAATTGATAATGGTTAAGGGTATAGTACCTGGATGACTGTGCTTAGCTCGGTATTTTTTTTAATTGTGTTTTTTGGAAATTATATTTAAGTACGAATTACTAATAAAAATGTTGAAATATGAATAATATTATTCGATCTTACCGATAGAAAAAGATAAAGTTTATGTTTAAGTTGATTATCGATAAAACATGAATAAAATGACATTTTCTAAAAATGATTCCTAGCTAGATTTATATATAGCCCCCGAAACATCCTATATACTAAATTTTATGAAAATCGTTGGAGCCGATTCCGAGATTCCAATTATATATAAACAAGAATTGCTCATTTAAAGATATAAGATAATAGAAGTAAAAACATATGTACATTTATATATATATATATATATATCACTATGGTGGGAGATATATTCCCTCTACTTGTCAGATTCTATTCCCAATTGTATGCTCTTTTCACGCGCCCGAAATATTTTATTACTGCAAACATCAAGTTTTTATATTTATTACAAAAATAGTAGTACAAAATAGTATTTTTTACTTATAACAAAAGTCTAATTTTATTTTTGATGTAAATCACTGAAACAAGGTGCTATGCATAGTGCGAATTTCTGTGATAAAAAATCAGGGTGGTGAAAATATCGCCTCTAATTTATAAAGGGTTAAAAGTAAAAATTAACTTCTCTGCCTTAAAATAAACAGTACAGTGAGCCTAGTAGTAATATTTGTGACAATTGCAATCGACAAAATTTATATTAAGTTTTTTACAGCGCCCCCTATTAGGCGTTATGCGCACTAAAAGTCTCATTAATTTTGACACTTGGCGATGACTAGATGGAGGCGAATTGTCACAAATATTCGTGCTAGACCCACTGAATATTTTCTTATGTTCTCTGTGTATTTAGCTTAGGTTAACGTCATTTTTGTAATGGTGAAGTAGAGAGGATCTTCTCTTATATAATCACAAATACCTACGTCTAAGGTAAGGTCCTCCAACAATATGGGGGTTGTGCGACGGGCTTTGCGTCGATGCGCCAGCGGAATAGTAGTAGTACGTCTAAGGTCAAGAGTAAATTTTCGTCTGTTTAAACAATCTGTATTGACGAAGACTAACGTAGTTATAGTCAATAACAGTTCAATTCTTTATAGATCTTTAGAAAATTACATAAAAACCCATAACCCAAATGGGTGAGTAGAGAC